>NW_017731465.1:249657-316525 GCF_001890085.2 Hipposideros armiger | reverse complement strand
ACAGCTAAGATGCTGAACAACAGCTCAACCTGGAGCTGGGCTGCTGTGAGTCACCAGCAATGGTGTAGGCTGCAGCCCCTGTGGCAGTGGGTTGCCATGGGCTACTATATGTAGCCAGCAGCCAGCGTGAGCAGCCAGCAGCTGCAGTGAGCGGCCGTCCAGAAGCCGGCGATTGATCTGCCTCGCCCAGGAAGAGCACAATGATGGTGCCAACTTGGGCCAGTCAAGCAACATCCTCCACAACTAGACTGAAGAACAAAATGACAGCAACTTGTCTCTTCCCCCTCCCCCAATTCCCCAGCACTGTTCCCATCCCCCCAATTCCCCAATAAAAATCTTTAAAAAAAATTGAATTGAATATATATCTGCACATCTATTTCTGGACTTATTATTCTGTCCCATTAACCTACTTATCTATCTATGTGACAATATCACAGTCTTGATTACTGTAGAGTTATTTCTTTAAGATTTTTATTAACATATAGCTAACATGCAATATTATATTAGTTTCAGGTTTATATCAGTTATTCAACATGACCCACCTGGGGCTCTACATAGTTATTTCCAAATTATTGATTATATTTCCTGTGCTAAAGAAGTGACCACCATGATAAGTCCAGCAACCATCTGACACCTTACCAAGCTATCACACTATTATTGACTACATTACCTATGCTGTATATTATATCCTTAAGACTTATTTGTTTTATGTTTGGAACTTTGAACCTCTTTTCCCCTTTTATCTTTTCCCTCCTTTTTAATTTTTCAATTATAGTTGACATTCAATATTATTTTATATTAATTTCAGGTGTACAGCACAGTGGTTAGACATTTATATAATTTACAAAGCGATCCCCTGATGAGTGCCCTCCTGTGTCCGTGCATAGTTATTACCATATTATTCATTATATTCCCTATGCCTCACTTTACATCCCCATGACTACTTTATACTACCAATTTGTATTTCTTAATCCCTTCCATTTTTTCACCCTTTCCCTAAGCCCCCTCACATCTATCATACCAACAAATCTGGTACACATCTGACAACATACATAGTTATTACAATGTTATTGACTATATTTCTTATGCTATACCCTACATATCCATGACTACTATGTAAAAACCAATTTGTACTTCTTAATCTTTTTCATTTTTTCACCTACCCCTAACCCCCCTCCCATCTGGCAACCATCAAAATGTTTTCTATATCTATGAGTTTATTTGTTTCATTTGTTTGTTTATTCTGTTCTTTAGATTCCACTTAAAAGTGAAATCAGATGACATTTGTCTTTCACTGTCTGACTCACTCCACTCAGCACAATACCCTCTAGGTCCATCTGTGTTGTCGCAGACTGCAAAGTTTCATTCATTTTTACAGCTGAGTAATATTCCATTGTATATATGTACCACCTCCTCTTTTTTTTTTTAAAATTGGGGAATTGGGGAGGGGAACAGTGTTGGGGAATTGGGGAAGGGGACTAGCCAAGTTGTCCTTCAATCTTAGTTGTGGAGAGTGCCAGTCGCTATCTGGCTGCCTGTCGGTAGCTCGTGGCCTCTAAGCTCAAGGTGCTGTGTTCAATCTTAGTTGCAGGTCAGCGTAGCCACCATCCCATGTGGGAGTCAAACCAGCGGTCTTGTTGTTAAGAGCGCACACTCTATCCACTAAGCCATCTGGGTTGCAGCTTAGCTCAAGGTGCTGAGTTCAATCTTAGTTGTGGGTGGGCATAGCCCATCATCAACCATGCAGTCCTATTGTTAGGAGCACATGCTCTCACCAGCTGAGCCGTCCTGCCACCTGTTGGCAGCTCAGCAGCAGCTCAGCTTGGGCGCAGTGTCACTGGCCCATGTGGGAATTGAACTGGTGGCCCTGTTGCTCAGAGCTCTGCCGGCCCTGTACCACCTCCTCTTTATTTATGCATCCATTCAGGGACACCCAGGTTGCCTTCATATCTCGGCTATTGTAAATAATGCTACAATGAACATGTGGATGAGCACATACCTTCGAAGTAGTGTTTTGGGTTTCCTCGGATGAATATCCAAAAGTGGGATTACTAGGTCTTCTTTTTCACTTGTCATAGTCTTTGTTTTCTTTTTTGGTTTTTTTTTTAGATTTTTTTAAATTATGGAATTGGGGAGATGGGAACAGCGGTGGGGAATTGGGGGAAGGGGAACAGACAAGTTGCTGTGGTTTTGTTCTTCAGTCTAGTTGTGGAGGACATTGCTTCACTGGCCCAAGTTGGCACCATCATTGCGTTCTTCCCGGGAGAGGCACATCAGTCGCCAGCTTCTGGACGGCCGCTCACTGTGGCTGCTGGCCGCTCACGCTGGCTGATGGCTACATACGGTGGCCCATGGCAACCCACTGCCACAGGGGCTGCAGCCTACGCCATGGCCAGCGACTCACGGCAGCCCAGCTCCAGGTTGAGCTGTTGTTCAGCATCTTAGCTGTAGAGGGCAGTGTCATTGGCCCTCATATGTGGGATCCGAACCGGGGCCCTCTGGCATCCCAAGCCAGTTCTTAACCAATGCGCCACTCGGCCGGACCGTCATAGTCTTTATTTTAAAGTCTACTTTGTCTGGTATTAGTATTGCTACTTCAGTACAGTAAAACCTTGGATTGTGAGTAACTTGGTTTGCGAGTGTTCCCAAGATGAGCAAACATTTCTATTAGGTTGGTGCAAAAGTAATAGCTGTTTTTCTAGAAAAACAGCTATTACTTTTGCACCAACCTAATAATATATTTTAACTTGGTAAACGAACGATGTCTTGCAATATGAGTAGTTTGTTTCGGGAACAAATTATGCTCGCAAACCAAGGTATTACTGTACTTTTTTTTTTTTTTGCTGAGTCATCCTGCCACCTGTTGGCAGCTCAGTGGCAGCAGAGCTCAGGCTGAGAATTGAACTGCTGTTGCTCAAAGCTTGCACTCTTGAGTGTGCTCTTAACTAACTGAGCCACTTGGCTGGCCCTGTATTTCTGTTTGTTTGTTTCCATTTTCATGCGGTACCTTTTTCCATCCTTTTACTTTCAGTCTGTATTAGTCTTTCAGTCTGAAGTGATTGTTTTGTAGGCAGCATGTGTAATGGTCTTGTGTTCTTACCCATTCAGCCTCTATATCTTTTGATTGGAGCATTTAATCCATTTACATTGAAAGTAATTGTTGATAGGTATGTGGTTAGGTTGTAAGTACTTGATTTTCATCACTTTGAATATGTCCTGCTAATCCCTTCTGGCCTGCAAAGTTTCTGTTGAGAAATCAGCTGACAATCTTATGGGGGCTCCCTTGTAGGTAACTAACTGCTTTTTCCCTTGTTGCTTTTAAGATTCTCTTTGTCTTTAACCTTTGGCATTTTAATTATGTTGGGGTTGGCCTCTTTGGGTTCATCTTGTTGGGCTTTCTGTGCTTTCTGAGCTTGTATGTCTACTTTTCCTTCACCAGGTTAGGGAAAATTTCCATCATTATTTCTTTATATAGGTTTTCAATTCCTTGCTCTCTTTCTTCTCCTTCTGATGCCCCCATAATGCAAATGTTTGTATGCTTGATGTTGTCCCAGAGGCCCCTTAAACTATCCTCATTTTTGGGGTTCTTTTTTGTGTGATTTCTGCTACCTTGTCTTCCAAATTACTGATATGATCCTCTGCTACATTAGTCTGCTAGTAATTTCTTCTAGTACATTCTTCATTTCTTTTATTGTATTCTTCACTTCTGACTGGTTCTTTTGTATGGTTTCTATGTCCTTTTTAATGCTTGTTATTTCTTTGTTTTGAAGTTCTCACTAAGTTCCTTCAGCATTCTTATAACTATTGTTTTGAACTCTGTCTTGGGTAGGTTGCTTGTCTCCATTTCGTTTAGGTCTTTTTCTGGAGTTTTCTTCTGTTCTTTCATTTTGGATATATTTTTTTTGTTTCCTCATTTTTGCTGCCTCTCTGTGTTTGTTTCTATGTATTAGGTAGGCTGCTTTGTCTCCCAGTCTTGTTGGGTGTCCTTATATAATAGCAGTCCTGTGGGGACTAGTGGCACATTTTCCATGGTCACCTGAACCTCTTTCTCTGGGAGTGTCCCTTGTGTGGGTTGTGTGTGCCCTCCTGTTACAGTTGAACCTTGATTGCTGTTGGTATGACAGTGGGTGGGATTGCTCCTCAGACGACTGGCTATGGGGTTTGGCCATGTCCACAGCTTATGGTCTGCTATGTGGGGGGCTTCTCACATAGAGCAGGCTTCACCCCAGTGGGTTCTGGTGCCTGTTGAGACTGCATTTTATGTGTGCTGCTTGTTGGGCTCATTGGGTGGTGCTCTGCTGTAGTCTGAAGCCAATTTACAAGTATGCTTGTTCTGGGGCCTCTTGGGAGAGGCTCTGGTGCAGACCCAGGCAGGGGATTGGCAGGGGATTACCTGGTAGGAGCTACAAAGCAATCCACTTTTGGTCACTGCCTGTGCTGTACCTGGAGGTATATGCAAACCAAGGATGGATGCCACCAGTACCAGGTCTGGGGTAGCTCTGCAAAAAGGTAGGACACTATGAGGATTGTTGCCACCTGCTGTCTCCAGTAAGGCTCAGCTGCTGATAGGGCCTCCTGCAGCATTCAAGTTAGGTGAGGCTGGATTGCAGTGAGTCAGCAGGGTGGAGCTGCGGAGCTCGCCAGGTGAATTAGGTTCAGATTTGGCCTGTAGGGGAGGGCTCAACACAGGAAAGATGGCGTTTGCCTGCCAGCTGCAAGTGAGGATGGCCCCACATGGAAGAGTAGGGACTGTTCTTCGAGTCCTTGCCCTGACATTACACAACTCAGTTTCTTTGCTTATGTCTCCAATACCCCCAGAGTCACCGTCTCTCCGCTGGAGCCCAGGGTAAGTGCTTATGCAGCCCCTTTTAAAAGACACCTGGGTTTCCCGCAGTCTTTCATCTCTCCTGGACTGTTGGAATCGACACTGTTTTTCACAGCCTGATGTTGTGGGTACTCCTTTTCCTGGCACTAGTTCTCCGAGCTGGGAAGCCTAGTGTAGGGGAGTGTGGTCCCTTTCTCCTTTCTGGGGAACCTTTGTGGCTGAGATATCTCCCAATTTTCAACCACCCCACAAGGGTGTGGGACCAGCCTGTTTGATGTCTCTGCCCCTCCTATCAGTCTCATCACGGCTTCTTCTTTATATCCTTAGTTATAAAACTTCTGTTCAACCAGACTTCAGATGGTTCTCCAGGTTGATTGTTCTATAATTTAGTTGTAATTTTGATGTGTTCATGGGATGAGGCAAGCACAGCATTTATCTACTTCACCATCTTGGATCTCCTCCATGGGTTTACTTTATTGTGCTTTTCTAAATTTTGAAGTTGAATAATTTACTTAATTATTTTTAGGCTACTTTTGGGTGGAGGATAACAAACAAAAGCTCCAACTTTCTTATATTATCTTAGCTTTATCCTACAAGTTTTAATATATAATGCATTCTGTGTTGCCCAGGTGTAAATATTTTATAACTTCTAAATATATGATTTATTTAGACTATCTTTTAATTATTGATTATAAATGTAATTATATTATGGTCATAAGTGTTGTGTTTATAATATTGATCCTTGAAATTTTTTGAGACTTCTTTTGTGACCTACCAAGTTGTCAAATTTTGTAAATGTTTTATTAGCTTGAACTGTCTGCTTGATATATCAGTTTTTCATAAAGGTTTGTTAAAATTTCAAAGTTCAAATCCAGTGATGGATTTGTCAATATTTATTTTTTAAATCACTAAGCTTTTATATTGCTTTTTAAAAGACTATCCTTTTATGAATATTCAAGTTTATAATTCTTATTTTTTGGTGGTCGATTACTGCAGTTTTCAATATGTAGAATCCCATCAGCATTTTTACCCTTAAATTATGATTTGTTTAATAATAGCACTATAATGTAGGCTATATTTTCTTTGATTAATAGTCACATAAAGAATTTTTCTATCCGTTTATTTTCTGTGTTGTTTTAAGGCAGGTTATTACTTGATTAAACACACACACACACACACACACACACTTTTCTGAATTTTCACATACAAATTTAATCTATATAAATTTACTGTGGTTACTTAGTTTTATCATCTTTTTTATTTATTTTTTTAAGAACATATCTTGTAGATTTATTTTTTTTCTTTCATTTTTAAAAATTAGTTTCAGGTGTACAAAGCAATGTAATAGTTAGACATTTACACCCTCACAAAGTGGTAACCCCA
Source organism: Hipposideros armiger (assembly GCF_001890085.2). Lineage (NCBI taxonomy): Eukaryota > Metazoa > Chordata > Mammalia > Chiroptera > Hipposideridae > Hipposideros > Hipposideros armiger. Next base: position 310,317 of record NW_017731465.1, on the reverse strand, counting down.
CCCCCACCCCACTTCCCGGTAGCTACTACCCCTCTGACATCTCATATTTCTGTGATAATACAATACCATTGACTATCTTCCTTATGCTATATCCTACATCCCATGACTATATATATATATATATATATATATATATATATATATATATAATCCCATGACTATATATATATAAAATTGTAGTTGACATTCAATATTATTCTACTTCAGCTTCAGGTGCATTGGTCAGGTATCTACACAGCCTGTGAAGTGATCCCCCTGATAAGTCCAGTGCCCATCTGTCACCTTACATGATTTTACAACATTGTTGATTATATTCCCCATACTATATTTCATATCCCCATGACTATATTGTGTCTACTAGTTTGCACTTTCTAATCCCTTCACCTTCAGCCCCATCCCCTTCCCCTCCCATCTAGCAACCAACAATTTTTTTCTATGTCTCTTAGTCTAGTTCTCTTTTAATTGCTCATTTATTCTGTTCTTTAGATTCCACATATGAGATCACATAGTATTTGCCTTTCTCAGTCTGACTTATTTCACTTAGCATAATATTCTCTATCTTATTTAGTAGTTTTTAATTTGCTTCTGTGGGTTTTATTCTTTTCCTTTTTTTCTTTGATTCTATTGCTAATAGTTATTTAATTTTCATTTTCTTCTACTTATCTAGAAAAATAATTACTCTTATGCTTAGCATATAAATACATATATACATATATACATATACATATATACATATACATATATACATATATATATGTGTGTGTGTGTGTGTATATATATATATATATANTATATATATATATATATATATATATATATATATATACTGGGGGTGCCAAAAAATGTGTACTCATGACTGGTATTCATCTTTTGTTATTGGTATATGTTAACTATTACAATTTTAATAGTATTTTTTGTTTCTTAAAATGTATATATATATATATTTGGCACCCTCTGTAGTTCATAAACTTGAAAGAAGAAATTATTCTGTTATTTTACTTGTTAGTATAATCTAGTTAATAATCAAATCATTTTTGCATCAACTAAAATTATTTTTATCTGTCAATGAATGAATTTAACAAAATATTTTACTAAAACCCTAGCTTGTACACTCCATTTTTTTTCCATCTAGATTTACCCATTTTTTTCTTACTGCTTAAATACAATGAATTTTGTCAGCTATTACAAGTTTGCCATTAATAAATCTATTATATACTTGTAGGAGATATACAATATTCTTTGATAGTTTTAAATTTACTTTTATTTACTGGTCATAATTTGCAATACCATTGAATTTGAATCTATTTATTTCTATAGTTCTAAAAATAGCTTAGCCTTTACATTTCAGATCTTACTAGTGTGCCATTCTATTTATCCTCTACTTCTAAAATTGACATAGAATAATATCTTCTGTTGATTGGAAGCTTAATATTTGTCAAAAAATTCTCTAAGAATTTTGAATGTTTCCACCAATTTTATCTCACAATAACTCTTTGAAGTAGGAACTATTACTAGCATTATTTTACATATAAAGAAATTTGGGTAGAAATGCCCAAAGTAACTCAGATAACAGAAGCAGAACTTGGCTCCACCTCTGTGATCTTAACTGTGAGCTGATCAGGTTCATTGTAGAGTCTGTCCATCTATCTTCTGTTTATTTTCATTTTCTTTTCATCTCTGTGCTACATTCTGTGGCTATTCCATCATATTACCTTCGATTTTTTTCATTTTTTCTTTAGCTACAGTGTATATTCCTTTATGTTGCCTTCTTTTGAACAAAATCATATTTTTGAATTACATCATGTTGTTACATATATCAGTAATTCATTACGTTTTATTGTATTAACTGAATATACCACACAACATTTCTCTATTCTTTTATTGATGTATATTGGTGTTGTTTCTAGTTTTTGACTTTGTGAATAAGGATGCTATAAATAAACTTGAGAAAATATTTTTATAGACATACACTTCCATTTATCTTGGGTATGTACTTAAGAGTGAAACTGATAAATTAAATGATAAATATGCTTATTGTTATGAGAAAATATCAAAGTTTTTCCAAAGTGGTTATACCATTTTACAGTACCACCAGAAGCATAGAAGAATTTAAAATGTTCTCTGTCCTAACATAATATTGTCAGTTATTTTAATTACAGCCACTTGCAGTGGGTGTGTAGTACATTTTATTGTAGTTTTAATTTTTATTTTTCTCTTGTTATGTGCTTGTGTTATAAACCATACATTTTTCGCACATTTACATTAAAAAGTCAATAAACTTTTATGGAAATTAATGAAAGTAATATTTTATGTTTTTCTATGTATTTTCTTTCCTTCTTACATAGTTGGGTTATATTATGGAATTATTTTCTATTTAGTATAAATATTCTTTAACATTTAGTTAACAATTCTTCTAATGACAAATTTTCTAAGTTTGTATTTGTCTAAAAATATTTTATTTATATTCATATTTAAAGAACAGTTTTCTTGATATTTATTTCTAGTTGATCTGTTGATAGTTCTTTTTTTCTCTCTTTCAACATTTTACCCATGTTTACTATTTTCAGGCTCCCATCATTTCTATTGAGAAGTTGATGCCATTTTTGTTGTTCTCTTTAAAGTCATGTGTTTTTCTTTGGATGCTTGCTTTTAAGACTTTTTCTTTAATTTTTGTTTTTAGCAGTTTGATGATCATATGTCTACAGGTATCTTCTTTGTATCTCAGGTTCTCTGAATTTCAAGGAACCCTGAATGAAACCTTTCATTAATTTTGAAAAATTCCAGCCATTCACTCTTTATTTTCTTCTACATAATTCTCCTTCTCCTCTTGTTCTGAGACTTAAATCAAATGAATGTTCAGTTATTTCATATTATTCCACAATCCTCTTACCCTGTCTTTTTTGTTTCTTTTTCTCATTATTTTTTCCGAGCTTTTGTATGGATAATCTTCTGTTATGTTCTACAACACACATAATGCCACAGTGAAAGGAAATTTCTATTTAGCCTCACTGCACTTCTATTTTCTGTACACCTCTGTTATTTTTTTAGCTCAGTTATGAATATTAACTTCTAACTGACCTCAGTTATCCACTAACCATGCAGACATTAACATATTACTTTTTCTGATGAACAGTCCACTTTATGCCTTTTTCTTTACCAAAACCCTTCACTGAGTTTCTATTGCCCACCAAATTATGTATCAACTCCTTAGTTTGTGCTGAAGATTTTTCACAATCTGGTCCCAATTTACAGCATTCTAGATTATGTCCTATTATTTACTTATTATTCTCTCTCTCTCTCTCTCTCTCTCTCTCTCTATATATATATATATATATATATATATATATATATATATATTTATTTATTTATTATTGAATGCCTACCAAATCCCCAAATCCCAAGTACTCTGCTAGGCGCTGGGGAGCAATAATAAGCAAAACATATATAGTCTCTTCTCAAAAATGGCATAAACTCTGGTGGTTGGAGCACACATTTATGTAATGATCACACTAAAAAAAATCATAAAATGACAAATGTAATTTTAACAGCAGAGTTTCGTCGTGCAATGAAATAAAACATTAGTAGATTGTGACTGGATTAAGAGGGCTGAAAATTCTCTCGTAAAATGATTCATGATGAGAAATTAAAATGAGCATAAGGTGAACTAAATGAAGAGAGGGAGAAAGCGGTTTATGCAAAGGGGGAAAAAGAACATTTTTAAAATGTGGCAAGATGTAGGATGAATCATGTAAGAAACAAAAATAAAATTCTGCTGTTTGAAAGCAGAGAATGAAGGCGTCCAATGCTGAGATGAAGTTAGACAAGTAGATTGGGAAGCAGGTATGCTGTGCCTTGTAAAATTTCAGACTTTATTTCAATATCATTGAAAGATCTGTGAAGGTTTTAAGTAGAGGGGTCACATGATCAAAATTGTATTTAGACAAAAAAAAATCATGGCTGCTATGGAAAATAGATTTGAAAGAAATAAGAATGGATATGTATAGAGTGGAGCAGTTAGGTGGCTATTGTAGCTCCAGCTAATGATGAAGAGCTTGCACTAGAGTAGTTGCTATGGTTATGTAGTTGCTATGGTTATAAAGAGAAATAAATAGGCTTGAGAAATGTATAGATAAAATAAACAAGTCTTGGTAGTAACTTTGACATGGTGGCTGTGTTACAAAAAATCAAGTTTGATTCCTAGGGTTTTTGCTTATTTAATTTAATGTAAGCTGAAGTCATTAATTGCAGTAACGAACATCAGGGGGGAAAGTCCATCTTTGGCTTTGTTTTGGAAATACGGATTTTTAAGTTGCCTTGATTTATGTAAATGGAGATTTAAGAATGCAGTTGTAGGTACAAGAATACAGTTCAAAATGAAAGTCTATGTTGGAGGTATACATTTTGGAGTCACCTGGATATAAGTGGTAAATAAAGATATGTGTAGATGAGATCATGTAAGAAGAGTATATGGAATACGGAAAGAATAGAACTAAGGACAAGTCTTGAGTTCTGTCTAGGTTTCATCACTAGATAGAGAAATATCAGCCTGAATATGTAGAGAGGTAGACAGAAAGATTATAAAAATGCCAAATAGGCCAGAAAAAAAGCTAAAAAAAAAAAGTGCATTAGTCAAGAAGCCAAGGGAGGAGTTATTGACTCTAAAAGGAGATGAAAATGCTGATGAAATTAGATGGAAACCAAATATTTTCCATTAGGTTTGGTGATACCAAAGTTATTATAATCTCAATTAAAGCTATCTCAGTGGAATAATGGTGGTATGTGTCAGATTGCAGGAAACTGTGTGTTTGAAAGAATTAAAATGAACTGGAAAATATGAGAGAATAAAGAACAGCATAGACATTTTCAAAGTCTCTGAAGAAGAAACTCAATAAAGACTAAGGAGATCATATATCTATGCATGAAGTTTATGAAAGTTATTTTCTAAATAAAATAATTGTATCTAAGTGCCTATTTAAAACTTATACCAGTGTACTTTAAGAAAAGGTATTTTTTTATTGTGAAAAATATACATAACATGAAATTTATCATTGTAGCTATTTTTAAGTGGACAGTATTTGGCATTTAGTGTACTCACATTGTTATGCAGTCATCACCACCATCCATTTCCTGAACTTTTTTAACTTGCAAATTGAAACTGTGTATGAATTAAACAATAACTCCCCATTTATCCCTCCCTCCTGTGCCTGGCAGCCATCATTCTACTTTTCGTCTCTGTGATTTTGATTTCTCTAGGTACCTCATTAAGTGGGATCATACAGTCATATAGTATTTGTCCTTTTGTGATTGGCATATTTCCTTTAGCTTAATGTCTTCATTCACATTGTAGCTTGTGTCAGAATTTCCTTCCTTTTAAAGACTGAATAATAGTCCATTGTATGTATATTTTATTTATTCATTTATCTGTCCATGAACATTTTGGTTGCTTCTACCTTTTAGCTATTGTGAATAATGCTGCTATGAAAATAGGTATATAAATATCTGTTTGAGTCCTGGCTTTCGAGTCTTTAGGACATATACTCGGAAGTAGAATTGCTGAATCATATGGTAATTCTATTTGTTTATCTTATTTTTTTATTTTTGAGGAACCACCATATTGTTTTCTTTAGCAACTATACCGTCTGACAACCTCACCAGCAATGCACAGAGCTTTGAATTTCTCTACATCCTTACCAACATTTGTTATTTTCTGTTGCTTTTTTGTATGTTTTTGATAACAGCCATTCTCAAGAGTATGAAGTGACATTTCATTGTAGTCTTGATTTGCATTTTCCTGATGATTGGTGATGTTGAGTATTTTTTCCTGTGCTTTTTGGCCATTTGTATATCTTTTCTGAAGAAATAGCTATTTAAGTTCTTTGCCCATTTTTAATCAGATTGTGTTTTTGTTGTTGAGTTATAGGAGCTTTTTATATATTAGCAATATTAACTCTTTTCAGGTATATGATTTGCAAATAGCTGTCAAGTAATTTTTAATACGAAATCATGTTGGCCTGAGATTTCTACAAATGAACACTTAATGCAGTAGAAAATGGAGTAAAATACCCAAGATACTATAGCAAAGGAAGTGTGAGCCTAGGATTTTTTATCTAACAAGCTGCTTTCAAGTGCATATGCTAAAAACAACAACGAGAAATAGTATTAAATATGCAAGAACTCATAAAATATTGTTTCTACAAAAATGTCATAAAGAATCCACCAATGTATTACCCTCAGCCAATTAATGTATGTGGTGAGCACACAATCTATTTAATTGTAGAAATGAGGTTAAAACAAATGTGGACATTAGGATGAAAAATGGAGATAAAGCTATATATGATCTCAAGGTAGAAGCAATGTAACTTATAAAAAGGTAAACATTAGTACAATAAATGGCGGGAAGGATAATAGTTATACTGATGACATTATTCATAAGACTCAGTAGCTAAAGGACATAAATTTAGGTTGATAAATCATGTTTAAAAAAGTATATGTACATTTGTTGTACAAAATACTAATTGGAAAGTTAATACTTTTAGGGGAGTGCTATAAATTGATTAACACTTTAATAATCATTGTATGCTCACTTGGATGGAATAGCAATGCCTATATTAGACTAGGAATGCAGAGATTGCTAGAATGGAGAAAAAAGGTAGGCATTTAGAATAAATAACAACAAACTAACATTTAATATGTTAATTGGATTTGGTGGTAAAGCAGAGTGAAGAGGAGAAAATAATTTTGAGGGCTTTGCTTGGAAAGTGGATGAAAGAATGGTGATGCTTTCTGAGTTAAGGTTAGCATAAGAGAAGAGTTGAAAAGAAAGATGAACATTTCTGTTTTTCTATGTTGATACTGATTTAGCTGGATTATCACCCTACTGGCGATGTCAATTCCAATCCCAAGTGACTCTGAATAAGTGCAACACTCAATTGAAAGGACAAATTCCAGGGACAGCTATTGATCAATTTTGTCTTCTGTTTACTCATAGAAAGAAACAATGTAGATAAGTCTCCAGAAAATGGAGACAACTACAAGGAATCTAGCATAATGAGGTATATGGTAGGTGTGGATAGAATTAATGGATGTCAGGAAGGTGAAGGAAGGCTAATTAGGTGGAACCAAGTCCTGATGGTTTTATTTCTGAAAAGCCAGCAGAGGTTGGAGCTACAAGGGGACTTCATTTGTCTATTAAGAAACACAGATGCTCTTTTTTTTTTAACACTAAACTATTATATTTTGAAGGAAATATATCATAACACATCAAGATATATTTTTAAGCTATGAGAATGAAATTAATCAAGCTAATAATACATTGTAAAATAAATCTAAAAAAGATATAAGGAAACATGGTTGAGGAACATAGAAATAAAATAAAAGTTTCTATTAACATCTACTAAAAATGAAGTGTGTATGACGTAATATTAAAGCAGGAATATGTATACATATAATTCTCAATGTATAATAGCAACTAGTTACATGTGATGAAAAAGCACAGGGATATTATATGCTTGCTGTGTTTTTATTAAATAGGAAATGTTCATCCAAACTTAACATATGTATTATTGGAGCTATTATGAAGAGAGACACATTTTTAAGTCAAATATCTCTTTTATAACACTAGGATAAAAAAGATTTTGAGAAAAGAGGAATAACTTACAGAAGGATAAAAACTACTTGGCAAAACAATGAATAGCTGTTCTCTTTTTTTATTGAGAACAAAACAGGAGAAAATAGGCTTACCTGGTAGACAAAGGGATTTAAATTTTGTGTAAGTTAAAACTTTCTAATTAAAAGAGTTTTGAGATACTGCTTAAGTATCTTTTTATTTTTTATTTTTGTTTTGAAAATTAGTAAGTATAAGTCAGACTCCCATTTGTGTTTTTAGCAAAGCCAAAATGACATACCACTAAACTCTGCATGAGAGTGCTTTACATTTTTAATATTGGTGTTTAAGTATATTAAAACTTCCCTGCTAAGAATGCTGACCAGCTTATCTATATCAATTTTAAACAAGAGAGCAAATTATCTTTAATTGTATCAGAAGAATTTAGTTAACTACAGAGAAGAATTTCCTGCTGGAGAGGAATGTTAAGCATAGAGATGAAATCCTGTGGGACCAGATAATAATGAATAAAACACAAGGAGATGCTGTATAGCTGGACAATGAGTGAGTAGGAATTTCACTGCTGAGCTTGTCAGCCAAGTGTGCCTAGAGAGCCTGGTTGCAACAGCAATCACCACTGACACAGAGAGCAAATGAGAGAGTGGAGACTTGTGGTAGTAGGACCATGAGAGAATGGTTTAGGGATCACTTCAAATCTTTTAAGTCTACACTAGACTACCTAGACCCAGTCCGGCTAATGACATTATGTTTCTTTTGTACAAACCTCCCTCCAAACCAGAGATTCCTAGGACAGGTAAGTGTGGAGTGACAGCTACTCACAACAAACCTCACTGTTACATGATAAGTGCTAGGTGCTTTTCTAACAACTTTATGTGCATTATCTTATTTAATCATTGCAAAGAACCCAATGAGGAAAATGAAGAAGGTAGCATTTCAATTTGCATTTTACAGAAGAAGATGTTGACTTCGAATATTACAACTTTATTCAAATTTCTTTTCCAAGTAAAGCAAGTCAGTCAGTCTTACTCTCAGGGAACATATTCTCCATCATCATTCTATATACTGATTCAACCGTATTTTTGAAAATGCAGCAGCTTTCAGGAAGCATGGATTAAAGAAGACTAAATTATTAGACTATGTTCATTTGTTTACCTAGATTGATTTATTTAGAAAATTAAAAATGTTTAGAAAAATGTAATTTCTCATTAACAAAGTATTATGTGTAGTTACTGATGAAGTGTTTAATATCTTTTTATGTTACACTGATTTTAGATTTTTAAAAACCTTATTAAAATGCATCCATTATTTGCTAAAGTTAAAAGATTAATTGTTCCTCCTTATGAATGAGGAAATGGAATAATCTTCATTTCTGACAACTTCTGAAGAAACTGTGCTCTGGAGGAAAAACAAATTTTTGTCATATAAGATTTGCCTTTCAATAACACATTCATGTCCTTTATTTGGCCTCCAGTAAGATATGATTAAGCTGGATCACACTTCTTTAGATATATACAAGTTAAGCATATTGCACAATGGCTAGGAATTATTTTCCTAATGTTTCACAATAGTTAGGATTAACTGAAATCCTTTAGGGTATACAAGGCCGGAAGTGTGTCATGTTCATGGTATAGTACGACGTAATTAGATCTGTAGTGAAGAGACACTCCCAATTAAATCTTTATGGGAAAATGATACTGAAATTAGCTTTAAGGAAATTGAATGGAAGCAGATCATAGGCAAAATGCAATACTCATGCATAGTATTAACACGTATATTTTATATTTGTGTATGGCACTATGTTATCTTCCTCAGAGTCGAGATATAATTTGTGTGACAAATTAGAAAAAGTTAGGTCTATGCTAGGTGAACTAAAAAGAGCATGAGAAACACTTTTGTCACAATGAGAAGTGATGTTTATAGCAACAGTCAGTGGCTTATTTATAGCCATCAAATTCATATATAAACCTTAGTAGGAGAAATTATGAATACAACTTAATATTCTAGAGTCTATATAGACAGACACAAAGTAATACGGAAAATTTGTCATTTGTTTTATTGAGATATAATTGACATATAGCCCTGTATGGTTAAGGTGTGCAGCATAATGACTTGACTTACAAGTACTGGGAAATGATTATCGCAATAAGTTTACTGAACTCAATCTTAACTATTAGATTCTGCAAATTATTTTCAAATCTTTCTGTAATTTATTTAATACATTGTTTACTAGACCACATGGAAAATACTATTTAAGATCTTATATTTCTAAGTTGATTGATAAGATTTTATAAAATAAAACTGTCTTGAATTCTCAGGAAACAATATAAATTTTAAAATGTTTAAAATAAGTATGTGTGTGAATGTTGCAATTTTCATTTCATTGACTTGTCTTGGAAGTTCTAATACAACTTTTTTCCTTTGATTTATTTCCAACATTTAAGTAATATAGTTTCAAAGTATGAGATGTTTCTATAACCCTTGATTTAATTGAAACATTTTAGGGGGACTTTCCAATTTTATAAATAAGAAAATTTAGATTCAGAGAGGTTCAATAACCGGCCAGATTCACAGTCTGGTTGCTAGTTAGTGACACTTTTTGAACTAGAATTGAATTCCTTACTTCTAATCTTAAACCTCTGGTTTGTATGTGAAACCAAAATGCTTCTAGTGGGTAGCTATTTGCTTGTAGTCTTCCATCCTTGGGCAAAAGTTCAGTGCGCAGTGAAAAGAAACACATTTTAAAAGTTAAATTTGATGGCATTTATACTCATATTGAGGTGCATCTTTAAATGTTTTCCTGGATCATTATTGACATTCAATTATCTTGTGGAAAGATTGTGGCCTCCAGGTTTTTGCCATAATATTCCAATTATAATTTACATAGTGCTTCTAGTGATTGGCAAGAAGGAGACTGCAGTGTTATTCATATGCAGAATTTCAGTCCTTGATGAATAAGCTATTATGCATAAAAGGAAGCATTTTAAGCAAATTGATTTTCTGTGTAGAGCTTTAGCCCAAAAGGACTTCTCTGTACAAAAAAATTCAAGATCAATAGTTCTAAGCAAAGCTAAGTTGAATCATGTCACTGCTTCAATTTTACAATAGTTTTACTGTAAGATAAATAATAAAGTTGCTTTGACATCTTTCTTGTTAGTTGTCCTAATTTCAGTAACAATCAGTGCATATTTCATTACACCACTTGCTGTTGACACCAGGACTGTAAGTAGAATTTACAGTGGGGAGGCATGTGTTATGCTTGTCAACCAAAGGTAACATCCCTTTCACTCCTTGTCATCTATTTAACCAAAACACTAGTAAAGCTCAATTCTATTATGACAATTAAATTCTGAATTTATGGATGTCATGTGAAAGAATGAAAATAAAGAAATTAATCCCAATCCTTGCTACTACGGGGGAGTTGGGGACAATATTTGAGTATCTTTATGCTAGTGCATTAAAATATGACTAATGGTAACATTTTTAGTGTAGGAGATGTGGTCTCTCCAAATTGAAAGGGCTATTAGTGGATTTAGATGATTATTCTGACAATTCAAGCTTAAAATGCACATTTGTTCCAGTAACAGAAATATTTGGGGAGAAACTGACTGATGTAAATAATTAGCTGGAAAAATGAACGAGAAATAGCATTTGTTGCGTACCCTCTGTGTGGGAAGCTGCATATACATGTTATTCTACATAGTCACCAAACTAATAAAACAAATATTTTTTAAACTCCTACTATGCTGGAAGTAGGGTATGTAATGTTGAACAAGGAATATATAGTTTATGTGATCACAGAGCTTATGATAACTTTGCAATGGATGTCTAAGTAGGACTAACCTATGATTAAGAAAACAAGAACTCAGAGAATTGAAATAACTTGTTCAAAGTCACACTGTTAGGAAGTGGCAAGGGAGGGTCCAAACCCTCCCTATGTCTGTCTTCAAAGCCTGAGGTATTTCACACCACAGTGTCATGAACTAAGTCAGGTGAACAGTGAGTATTTTATCAAGTATAAAATAATAATCATGCCTGTATCTATTCATTTGGCAATCTCCTAGTCCCCTGGGTTTCTTTGGGTTAAAACAAACCAAAACAAAACAAAAACAGTTCATTTTGCAAATCTTGGCAGGTGCTTATGTCTGGGCCTGAGTACATTTCATTGTCACACATAAAAACTTTTTTAAAAACTGTAATCTGCACATATTTTTGAAAATTAATTTAATAACATATTCAATGAAAACAAAGATTAATTAATCCAGGTTTGTCAGTCAACATAACCAAGTGGTGACTGTGGTTTTATTTTTTGAAACAGTTGTTACTTAGACACAAATTATGATACATTTTTAGAAATGGATAATTCCTAAATTCATATTAACTGCCTCATAAATCATAGGCCAACTGAAAAATTAATAAAAACACCCTAATGTAGGTGCGGGTAAATTAAACAAATCTAAGGCTAAAAATTAATCTCAAGCCTTTTATTTCTTCAGAAACTATTAATAGTTAACTCCACCATTGATCTCATTAGGAAATGAAGTTTTAATAAGAAATTTTTGAAATACTTAGTAATTTTAGTCATAGGAAGTTGTATAATTATCTCCTTTAAAAAAACTAGTTTGAAAATATTTAAGCATGTAGAAATTCTTGAAATACATATTTAGTATTTTTTCATCATAGAAAATTGTATAACTCTCCCTTTTTTAAACTACTTTAAAAAATTAACCATGTATATTATGTTGAATTCAGGTTTGGAGAGTGAGAATTTTAAGGGTATTTGAGTGACACTATCTATATATGGTCCCTAGCATTTCAAATGCAAAGACCAATTTCCTCCCCAGCACTTGATCCTCATCCAAATATTTACACAATTATTTATTGGTCTTTACTATGTATCAGGCATTATCTTAGCTACTTTGGAGATATTACTAAACAAATAGGTAAAAAAAAATTACTAGCCCTGCTCTCATGGTGCTTGCATATTCCTCATCTTCCCTGGTATTTTCAAATTCACTCTTTCCTGATCCTTTCACTCCTCTTCTTGCAAACATTCCTTACATGCTAATGTTCTCAGAGGCTTTAACTTACTTCTCTCTTAAACTATTTCCCTGTGCAACATTCTCAGCCTCAACTATCTCCTATATGTTGGTGTTGCTTTGAAATCTACATCTTCCTTCCTTTGACCTCTCTCTTGCATGCCAGTTCCATGTGTCCAAGTGCTTACACAGTCTGTCTGGAAATCTCACCATCACTTCACACGTAACATGTCCTGAATTAAGCGCTATTACCTACCACTCCCCTTCCAAGGAAGCCTTTTCTTTCCTTACTGCCCCTTTTCTTCCCTATGAACATTATCACTGACCAAGAAGCCACCCAATGTAAATGTCTATAGTAGATGTACATGATTAATAGCTCTGATTTCCAGACTCAGTCGGCCTCTGTTTCTATCCTAACATTGCCAATAATTAGCTTGGGAATATTGGCAACCAACTTAACCTATTGGAGTCATAATTTGCTTCTCTGTAACTTGAAGAGTAAAGGTCCTGGAAAGACTGACACAGGTGATGTTTTGAAGGATTCTGCACCTAGTAAGACATAAATAGAACTGACTTTTGGTATTAGTTTTCCTTTTATTATCATATTTTTATAACTACCACTACTCATTTCAAAGTGTGCTTGGCAATGTCCTTGGATGTCGCAAAGCCGTAGGGTGCCTCTGGCTTTGAGTGCGTCTGAGCGCCATGACTTCCAATAACCCTCGAAAGTTACTTCAGCCAGAGCATCTCTGAAGTCAGGTGATTTATTTACTAGGGTTTAGTTTTGAATTTTGATTGAAATGGATCTGACTGTCAAATCCAATTTTACAAGCAAATGATGTTCTCCTAGGGATGCTCCTTTGTTTTCCTATTCAAATCTTTTTTTCTTTCCCCCCAAATACTACTCTTGAAGAGCCAAACTTTCCACTTGGCACTGATTTTTTTCCTTAGTTGGATCCTTTAAGTGTGTGCATTTGGCTCATAACCCCTATTGTGCAGATGAATTCTCCCGAGAAAACTTGGTGAAAGGTAGACATGCTGTGAAATGTAAGGAGGGGTGACACTGCTGACTCTTTCTGATACTGCTTTAGTTAGATCAAGTTAGAGTTATGCCATTAATTAAAAGAGGACTACTTTCGTCTTTAATGTAATACACGCATTTGCAAAGTACCAGTCTCCAACTGCAAAGTATACCCTCCCCACTCCCCGAAAAATACTGCCTGTGTGAAGAACCAGCCAAGAATAATAATTAGCTTTTGACATATCAGTTTCTAATGAATGTGTTATTTATTTTGAAATACCAGTGGCATGTCTATTAAATTAAAACTTCCAGCTTTGTTTCTACATGCCTGTAATATCTCCCTGTGCAAAAATAATGCATACAGAGCCAAAACTCACATGCTATATTGAACATGAATTCAGAGACAGATAAATTTAATACTTGAAATGAGTTATATATAGGCAGTGAATAACTGATGTTCATATACAGTATACATATATATTAAGTACAGAATTTAGTCAAAGTACAGATGTGAATAATTGAAATTACATTGTTTTTCTATTACTAAATGTAAGTTATAACTTCAGGCCCTATTGCCAAATCACCCAAGTTTCCACCAAGTAAACTCAAATTAGTGTTAGTCATTTCTGAGTTTTAGTACAAAAATAATATTCATCTCTCACTTGTCCTCAGATTACATCCATATTAGAAAGTCTAGATGGAATCCACATGATTTGAATGGGGTATGGGTAATAAGAATACAGGCACCTTCTTGACGGTAGCAACCTTTGGCTTCTCCTAGGCTCTGTAGAGATGTAAATCATGATGTCAGGTCTTTGATCACCAGTCTCATTTCCTACAGCATCAACTGACACACAGTTGACCTTGGCCCTGGCTTCTATGATCCATGCCACATACACTGACTGACAGTGCCCCCCCCCCCCCGTTACCACAAAGAACTTGGTCATGTCTGGTGTTTCTCTCTCAGCTATTTTGGTTACATCTGGCTTATTAGAAAGCCTGCAAAACATTCAGAAAAACTATAGGTTTTTTTTTTTTCTGGAACTATGAAAGACTTGGGGAATTGTTTCAAGTACTCTTTTCCTAAATACATTCCCTCTCATTTTCTAGCTTTTGCTGAGGACTCATTTTGGTACAGGGACCTTTCCTCTTTCTCTCTCTCTCCTTGACATTCTGGCTTGCCTGCACTTATTATTTTTCAGGTGCAGAGAACTGGGTTTCTTGCTCAGTAGCCCATAACAGTCCATGCAAAGCACTTCTGTGTATAATGAGTTTTCTCTTTTATCCCAGTTTTTCATTCCTATTTCTTTTCCTTAACAGGCGTCTCATTAGTTGTGTTTGACATATATCCTTATATATGCATCTATCCTCGTAAGATATATACTATATTCTTGTGTGTTTTTAATTTACATGAGTGGAATATGTTATAAATCTCACCTTGCATCTACATATACTTTAATTTTTTTTATTTTTAAATTATAGGTAGCATACAATATTATATTAGTTTCAGTTATACAATATAGTTAGTGATTAGACATTTATGAGGTGTGATCAAATGATATGGTGAATGTTTAAATTAAAAAAATATTACAGTAAAAGACACATTGACATTAATTCTCCTCAAAATATCCCTGCTGTCTTTGAACACACTTATCCCATCATTCTTGCCACTTTCTGAAGAAGTTCTGGAAGTCTTCTTTCATGAGTGCCTTAAGTTGCGCTGCCCTGGCTGTTTCAATGTCCTGAATCATTTTGACTTTGGGGAAGAGCCGGGAGTCACATGGTGCCAGATCTGGTGAATAAGGTGGATGAGGACACACAATAATGTTTTTATTTGACACAAATTGCCATACCAGAAATGATGTGTGGCAAGAAGGATGGGATACATGTGTTCGAAGCAAGCAGGAGTATCTTGAGGGAGATTAATGACATTGTGTATTTTACTGTAGTAATTTTTTTAAATTTAAACATTCACTGTATCTTTTGATCACACCTTGTATATAACTTATGAAGTGATCATCCTGATAAATCTAGTACCTATCTGATGCCATAGATAGTTACTACAATATTATTTACTGTATTCCTTAGCTATACTTTACATCCCTATGACTATTTTCTAAGTACCAATTTATACTTCTTAATCCCGTCCCCTTTTTCACCATATCCTGAACCCTGCCATTTGGCAACCATCAAAATATTTTCTGTATCTATGAATTTTTTTCTGTTTTCTTCGTTGATTCTGTGTTTTAGATTTCATATGTAAGTAAAATCATATGATACTTGTCTTGCTCTGTCTGACTTACTTTACTTAGCATAATACCTTCTAGGTCCATCCATGTTGTTGCAAATAGCACAATTTCATTCTTTTTCATGGCAGAGTATTTTCCATTGTATTTATGTACCACTTCTTTATCCATTCATCTGTTCATGGCCACTTAGGATAATTCCATATCTTGGATATTGTAAATAATGCAGCAATGAACATATAGATGTATTTGTCTTTCTGAATTAGTGTTTTGGGTATTTTTTTGATAAACACCCAAATGTGAATTATTGATTCCTTCTTTGTTAAGTGTTATAGCCTTTGTTTTAAAGTCTATTTTATCTAGTATAAATATTGCTACACCAGCCTTTTTTTCTTTGTTTTCATTTTCATGAGACATATTTTTCCATCCCTTTATTTTCAATCTGTGTGTATCTTTCGATTTGAACTGATTGAGTCTCCTGTAGGCAGCATATGTATGGGTCTTGATTTCTTACCCATTCAGCCATCCTATGTCTTTTGATTAGAACATTTAATCCATTTACATTTAAAGTAATTGTTGATGGATATGTAATTATTGCCATTTTCTAAATATTTATTATTATTATTATTATTATTATTATTATTATTATTATTATTACTAAAAAAGTCCCTTTAACTTTTCTTTTAATACTGGTTTGGTGGTGGACTCATATAGCTTTTTCCTGTCTGCAAAGATACCTACCCTTTGATTCTAAATGATAGTCTTGCTGGGTAGAGTAACGTTGGTTATAAGTCCTTCTTTTCATCACGTTGAATATTCCATGCCAATTCCTTCTGGCCTGCAAAGTTTTTGATGGAGACTCACCTATGGGGCCTGTCTGCACAAACAGGCTGGGTGGGAAGAGGACTCAACAAAGGAAAATGGAGTCTGCCCACTCTTCTGTCTGAGAAAAAGCTGTCCCTCCAGCCCTTGCCCTGAGGCCAGACAATTCAATTCCTCCCCTTATGTCCCTGGTACCTTTTGAGCTGATGCAGTGTTGGAGCTCAGATTAAGCGCGTCCATCAGTAAGTAAATCTGTGCATAGCCCCTTTAAGAGGAACGCCTGGGACTCCAGCAGCCCTTTGTCTCACTGAGCCACAATCTCCACTGTTTTTCACAACTAGAAATTATGAGAGTTCTCTTCTGGCACTGGAACCCTGGGTTGGGGAGCCTGTTGTAGCCTGGGAGCCCTCATTCCTCAGTAGGAACTTCTGTAGCCAATATTTCCCTCCCAATTTTTAACTGCCACACATGGATGTGAGACCAGCATCTCCCTCCCTTTTACCTGTCTCTATGTGGCTTCTTCTGTATGTCCTTAGATATAGGACTTTGGTTCAGCTAGAATTCAGGCGATCCTCAGTGATGGTTGTTCTGTAGTTAGTTGTGATTTTGATGCACTCCACTTTTCTATATTTTGAACTTTCAGTTTTACAGTATATCCGTATTGCCATAGGAAGATCTAGATTCCTTTTGTTTCTATCTACTTTATAGTTTAAATCCACCACATTGTATTTGGCTGAACTGTTTGAAACTGATATTTCCTTATAGTAAAAAATGTTCAAATATTAGCAATTTTATATGGTTCTACCTAAACTTACCCACTCTTCTAGTGATAAATAACTAGGCAGTGGCCATTTTTCTACAACCACCAGCAATGCATTAATTAGCTAGTTGTGTATCTGGTATGTATGCCTAGGAGTGGGTAAACTTACCCACTCTTCTAGTGATGAATAACTAGGCAGTGGCCATTTTTCTACAACCACCAGCAATGCATTAATTAGCTAGTTGTATATCTGGTATGTATGCCTAGGAATGCATCCGTTTGGCAGTGCTCACTTAATTTCATTAAGAACTGCCAGATTATTTTTCAGGATGGCTATACTACCAGGGACCTTCTCTGGAAGTCATATTGACATCTTAAGCCTCACCAGGGAGGCAAGAAATAAATCCCTGTTACAATTAGACCTCTCCAAACCTATTAGATATATTTCTCCTTCCCTCTAAACCAGGGCTCAGCCAAAAGGGAGCATGCTCTGTTTTCTGTTGGTGGCAGGAGGCATGTGGATTGGCAGAACCAGCACAAAAAAAGACTCTGGTTAATATTCCTAAATTGTATCTCATTTTGTGTGCCTTCATTTAGAAGTTTTACAATTTTAATGTCAAAATCTTCACTTTAATTATTTTAGGCAAAAAGGAAGGGTCGAATATCCAAACTACAGAGATCATAGATGCATTTGGAACCGAAAATACTAGGGGCTTATAATATAACAAAACTTTCCCTTCTCTAGTCCTTGTTACTTGCTGCCTGCCAGCCTAATTCTCTCTTACTATAGACCAGTTTTTTCCATGTAGTGAAAAACACAGTGCTCAATAGCTTCTAAGTTTTATCCCATTAATTTTTGCCACCTGAGAGAGATTACCTCTGTCATTCAAACTTATTTTGAAACATCCTATGGGAGTTCCCTGATATTCCTGGCTTAGATCGTGCTCATTTATGGATCACTCAACTTTAGTCAGAGTAGGTGTAGGTTTATGTATGAATATGTTTGTTTTGTGGGAGGTCTTGGGAGTGAGGAAAGAAGTTCCATGAGAGAGGATAGGCAGGTGATTGGCCCACTTAGTTGCTGAGGAGGCAGCAGCAGTGTAAGGGTGTATCATGTGCCCCCACATTATTGGAAGCCACTCATTAGGCCATTGCTCCTGGAATGATGATTCTGCCCAAACATTTCTCTTGATCTATACTCCTCTAATTCCACCTAACACAACTGTGGAGGTTTTTGGAAGACGCTTTCTAAAATCTCTCTTAACATATAGTGTCTAAGTAAAACCAAATCCAGCCAGAAAAGGGGCCTACACTCTTTTCTTTTCTTTTTTCTTTTCACCTTGATATCACAAAAATCATTGTTAAAAGGAGATCCATGGACAAAGTTTAGAGCCCTAAGCTTTCTGGAAGAGTTAATACAATAACTGCAAGTTAGAAATTGTTTGCTTCAGGATATTAGAGGAATACCTATTTTCTCATCAACAGATGAAATTTAAACTGAATAAATCCTATTAATGCTGGTGTAAGATGTATTAATCTTTAAAACTGATTTGGGAGGGAAGATGACTAGGATGGTAAGGCAGGCACCAACCATCAATGACTACACTGGTTCAATCCCCATCTATAGTTAATAGCACAGATGTATAAAAGAATTGTATATTTTTCTGTTAATGTCTTTTTTTTCTGTCTCTCTCTCTCAGGTTCTCTTTTTATGTGTCTCAGAATAACCTCCTGTGGCCAGCAGTAGGTTGAAGATAATTAGCCTTTAATTATCACCAGTTACATTTTCACCTGTTCCACTTGCAAATCCCCGGAACTTCTAGTTTTCCAATTAGCATATTCATCCTCCAATAAGCAAGTATAGGGAAACAGCCTGTCCCTTTGGGAACCAACCCCTTCCTCACAAACCTTTCAAGTTATATTTTAGCTAGTGTAAGAACACTCTTGAGATGATCGACTTATTTTTATTTGCAATATCTATCTGCAGAATCTCAGATCAAATGTGTGTTCTCAGTGCAGTAGCTGAATCCAGGTAGATGTTGGGAATACCATCTCTGGGGAGATTATAATAGTGAATATTACTTGAGGGAAGAACAGAAGAATTAAAATTCACTCAAATAGGCAAAACCTGATTTGCAATCTAAAGAAGAGTTTTCTTTTTTGTTTTTCCTTTTGGTTGCTTATGAATAAAAGTCAAATGAAAAACATTGCAGTGGGAAAAGAAATCTGACTTGGAATATTTTTTATGTTCTATCGGGGGACTGAGTCTTTATGTCATTTGAGCAAGAGATAGAAAGGACCTTACACTAAGGAAGGTTACTGTGGCACAAGCTTGGAAGAAGTAAAAAAAAATTGTTTTAAAGTAAAAATAAATAAATATATAAATAAGTGAAAACTCTTATAAAGTTAGGAAAAACTCTTTATCAACAAAGCTGTAAAATTAAAATAAAACATTCACTAATCCTCCAAAAGCATATTGCAAAGGAAAAAATGGATAATTTACTTCACAAACCTTTTGAGGTTCTATATCTTTGTATCATATGGTGTTTGTCATATATACTTGATAGGAAAACTATAGAGAAACCTTTGGAAAGGCTGATCTGGGAATACATGCTCATTAGCATGAAAGTCATTTGTTAGGATGCAAATAATTTAACAATAATGCAGCCAGGGTCCCCAGAGTAAATGATTTCCATTTCCATTACTGTACATAATGCAAATACCCATAATATTTTCCTTGAAAATTATAGTCCTTATTTAGTACACTTTGATCTAACTACAAATTTCATCTCATTAATCCTTACTTTAAAGCAGATAAGTGAAATAGGTTGTTTTGCCAACTCACAGATGAAGAAATAGAAAACAAAAGGTTAGCCTGATCATAGAATGAGTTTAATACAGTGTCCAGTTTTCAAAGTTACTTATTAGGCTTACTGTTCACCAGCTCTTCTTCATCTAAATTTTAATCAACTTGTTACACTTCATTCTAACTATAGAAAATTTAAAAAAACCCCAAAAGTCCCAAACAGTTAATGTGTTATTTGGCCCAGTATCAAATAATGTTTTAAAATTTAATATCATAAATAAATGAATAAATCTCAACCTTGCAGTACGCAAGCTATTGAGACAAGTATCTTGAGAAACTCTGGTGTGCAAAGATTATGTGTGCTATTCCTTTTGAAATGGCAGGGTTTACAAGTTACACAAAACAAATTCAGTGATATAGTTTAATCCTCCAGTTGTCAGCATTTTTATTTCGAAGATATAGGGAAGGATTAATATCAAAGACAGAAGGAAGGACTGGGGAAATGGAAACAATCAAAAGATGAAAGAAGGGAGAAATAAATAACACCTATTTTTAGCTACTTGAATTACTTGCTATGCTCAGAGAACCTGTTAATTTCAAACGAGGGAAAAATTTGCCTATCGAAGGAAATTAGGAAGTACAAGTAGTGAGTTAATAGAGTGTTTTATTATTTTTATTTGAAAATTCTGCAAAGGGGATTGCACTTAGTAGGTCTGAATGTGTCTCTGTGTTCTATAGTATTTCCCACATGAGCTACACATACTTCCAACATGGGTGAGAGCAGGCTTGCAGTTTATAATCACTCTGCATCATTGGTCAGTGCTTTGGGCTTGATTGCTTACCCAATACTTTCTCACAAAAAAGGACCACTTTTTCTCATTGCTACATATCGTGTTGGATGGGCCTTTTGATGATTTTGCTTCCCAAAAGCCAATGGCATTTTTTCCTGGCACAATTTTTTTATCCAGCCTTTAAAGTGGTGGTTCCTGGGCTTCTTTGTTCTAATTTATCTCATATTGTATCATAAAAGGCCTTGAAGTTCTTCAAGCAAACAGTGACCTTGACAAGTGGAGATATGTTTCTCTATATCTCATGCCTCCAAACAAATTGACCTTAGTTCACATTATGTATCCAATCTGTGACCTTGAACGCTTTTGGGTGCGATAGAATGTTATTTTGTGGAGTCATTAAACTTGATCTATTTGGACAACTGAGACATCATGTCCAGTTGACAGCAGCAAGAATTTGGCTTGGAGAAACAAAAGCTTGGCCTCCAGTTCCTAATGTTGGAAAAGGCCCATCATCTGACGAAAAGATTGGTCATCAAGCTTAAGTGCAACAAACCAAGGTTGAAGGGAACATTATTCACAATGAAGGGAGACTGGATAGGACCCTTGGGGTTGTACTGTACTGGGGCAATCCACACTCAAATTTATTTGTTAAGGATAGAAAAAAGGTTAGTGAGAATTAAAGCACCATTAGGAATTCTGGGAGAGTAATCTAGGAAATAAATTAAGGGAAAGAAAAGATTGAAAAATGAAAGAATAATTGCAGAACTGCAAATCCAACCATGAGATAATAATAAATCCTTGAATATGGGCTCATCCAAGTCAAGGAATATACTTTACCTTTATTCATTTCTATAACTCGAGCCTCTCACATGTGTCAGGTGAACAGGAGACATTCACAAATATGGCATTATGATGAAATCCTAAATGATGAATTAGCTTAGGGTAATAGTATCTTTAGAGTATTGTATTTTGAATTGCCTAACTAGGTCCTTATCTCCTAGCAGCTGCTTTTGCTTTTTGTTGATATGTATCTGTACGTGTTCGTGTGTGGGATGGAATCCATCGAGTACTATACTCCTATTTGATGCCATATATTGTTATTCATACAGAAGAGCAAGGAGCCGTGTATCTCCTGTTCTCAGAGATTTAATTGTTTGTTTATAGGGAAACATTCATATAAACAAAGTAGGTCCAAAAATTGATGAGAACTGTACTACTAATATCTAAAATTTATTGCTCACCTATTATATGCCAGCTGGTGGCATTTATTGTTTACATTTATTATCATTCTTTATAATCACAACATTTCTGAAAGTTAGGGCTGCTCTGCATCAAGTCAAACTTCAAGCCAAATAGTGCATCAAGCCAAACTCAGAAAGGCAAAGGGCGATAACTCTCAAAGGAAGTACAGTGAAATCAGTTGGTCACTGTACAAACCGGTAGTATCTCAAGGAAGTTCAGTTTTGACATTAGATTGCTAGAGTGACATCATATCTTTCACTGACATCATTTCTTTGTGAAGCTGATTTTCAAGTGAATACTATAAAAAAAATACACAAAATGCCATGTGAAACAGGAAATGATGGTGGCAGTTTTCACAATCTTCAGAATCAAACTTTTGATTTCAAAGTTTGTGAGGTTGTGCCATAACCAACACATACTAAGTTGTTAGGATATAAATATATATTAAGTTTTTAGACTTAATTAGTTAATAAATGGAGCCTGCTAGATTTTCTTTTGGACTAAGTGTGCTGTGAAAAAACAATTACTAAGATGCTCAGTGTGCCTTGAATGGAGAATGTTTAGGTTAGTATGTCAGTTAGAAACCCTTTCGCTACTAGTAACGGACTCTGAATTTCAGTCCTTAAATGATATAGGGTTATTTTTTCTCATCTAATTTGAATCCTGGAGGTTAGCAGTTCAGAGCTATTGCAGCACTTCAATAAGATAACACATGTTGCCTCTTTCTGTTCTATTTTGCCCTGATACTTAGCATACGATCTCATGGTCTCATGGTCAAAATATGGCTGCTTTTGCTCAGGTATTGAATCCATGTTCAAGGCAAGAACAAAGGGGAGCAAAAGATGGTCACATCTGCCTCTAGGAAGAGGGAAACATTGGCTTTCTCATGAGCTGCCAAGCAGATTTCTATTTATATCCTATTGACCACAGCTGTTTGCATAGCTACCCCTTGCTGCAAAAGTGTCTGGGAAGGAAAGTGTTCAATATTTCTCTCATCCTACAGGAAAGACAGGTGAGGTGATTGGGAAGAATGTTTACTGACGTAGCAACAGGGTGTGTCTCATTTAAGTACTGTTACCTCCAGTGTTAACGGTGTCATCTCTAAAAGGGGTTAATCCTATAAAATGGTTGGTCTGGGATTAAGTTCAAATCTCCCTGTTTCCTAAATGCATGCTTTTCTAATTATGGCTAGGCACCACGTTTACTTCTTTTTCACTTCCTTTCCAAATTAGCCTTCTCTGCCTAACATTCATTACCTTGGTTCTTGGGACACCGAAGAGTTTCATGGGAGTAAAAAAAAGACTAACCTAAGCACATAACGTTCGGTAAGAGCATAGGAAGTCTGAAAGGAAAACGGAAGAACTTTGGTTATGTATGACAGGAAAGAGCAAGAGATGATGTTTCCTGAAGTGAAAACTGGTATGATAAAATCAGTGCACAAGAAAAATCAGACTGGAAACCGTTTGAGTGTTGTCATAAATATGCGGACATCGTTGCTTTGAAGGTATCTCTTGGCACACCCACTGTGCTGGGATTCCTCAAATGCTTTGTTTCTCTGCTGGCAGAAATTTGAGATTAGTATGATGAATTTTTGTTTCCTTTTCTCTGTCATTAGGGCACAAAACATTTCTTGAAATGTCTTCTAGTATATGAATTAAAATCATAATGATATGTTTCAGGGCTTGGGACTTTTTCTTAGAGAGACCTCTAATGCAGTAGCTCACAGACAAAGACTTGATACGGAAGTGGAAAATGATTCTCTTTAGAGTATTCCCTTAAGAAATGAAGGCATATTATTTGAAATAAATGAAGGAGAAGGGAAACAGTTGAGAGCTGTTAAAAAACAAAAACATTTTTTTTACCAACTTTTGAGCAATGTTTCATTCCAAATATAGTGACATTAGACTTGCATCAAGTATAGGATGTAGAGTTGCACTTGTTCAAGTATTTCATTTGGCAGCAGCACAGAAGGGAATATAATTTGCCAAGAAATGCTTTATACTCTGTCTCCATTTGTAAATGGAGAATTCATTATCCGTAAGGAGATATACAGGAGATCTATTTATTTGGCTACCATTGGGAGTCTGCCCCAATTTTTATTACATGTTCTTCTTTCTCCTGGTTTTAAATTTCATCATGAAAATTAGATAAACACTAAAAATTAAAAACAAACAAACAAACAAAAAAACCAAAGATGTATTGTCTTATATATCTGTAACTTGAAATGGCCTCATTATTATAGTGGAGAATAAAGGGTCCTGTAGCTTAAAATTCTTCCTGCTTTGAGGAAATACATTCAGACAACAAGTGATAATTTGACAATATACGTATAAATTTTCTGTGTAGAGGAAAAATCTATTATTGTTAACCCTTTGACTTGATTAGTACATTATTCTTTGTTAAATATTTCCCATGACTTTAGGGTGTACTATATGGTAATTGGTCAATTTATTTACACTTATAAAATTTAAAAGAAAGGTATATTACATTTATGAAACATGTTAATGAAAGACAGTAATATTTAAAAATGCAAAACAGTGATTATACACAGTTATGCAGCTTTTGGAAAATGGAAATTTATTTTTTTCAAATATTTATTTGGTGACATTTTTGTTCACTGCATCATATTGCCCAGCAGCACCTTGCGAAACGTTTAATTACTCTTGACAAAGAGAGAAGGATCTGTAGGTAAAAGTATGTCTTCTGTAAGAGGCACAGATCAGTAATGAATATTCATAATTGGCCATTTTGATGAACGGCACCAGATGACACATAGATTCTTATATTTTAAGAATGGAATGCAAGAATTTAAGTAAACGTTACTCACAATATTAAATTAGTTTAAAATTCATTAACTGTTTCAGAAAGCATCTTAAGTATGAATGATTGTCTAAATTGACAAAGCCTTGTAGTTCATTGAACTGAAATTATTGTGTAGTTATTTTGAGCCATTCATTGTACAACTTGCCATGATGAAGAAGGTCAACACAATATCAGCCATTTACTTGGAGTATAGTAAAGGGAATGAAATGTGAAAAATATGATAAAAGGAAGCATGAAAAAGTTGGGGAACATAAAAAAGACAGCAAGGTAGTCTACTGAGATTTGTGGGTCAATGAATTTTTAAGGAGAAAAAATAAAAGCCTAAATCAGGAGTTAGCCAACTGACGTGTGTGTGTGTGTGTGTGTGTGTGTGTGTGTGTGTGTGTGTGTGTGTGCAGGCTAGGAGGATGTAAGTAGAAATGGGGAGGAAAAATAATGCATGCTGTGTCATGAACACTGCTGAGATTGATGGCTGGACAGAGAGAAACTTAGTTGGCTTTTGAGGTAATCTGTGTTGGAGATGGAGAGGACCTGAAGTATGGTGATAACTAGAAACATAGTCTGATACATTAGACATAAAAGGCCAGAGGAAACCCTTATGAAATCCTACTTTATGACTCAACTAAGTGGGGCCCATCAATGAGATTGAAGACAAAGGAAGAGCAGGTTAAAGAAGTGGGTCAGATGGTAGGTAAAGAGATGTTGCAGAGGTGGACCAAGGGATTTAGATAAGGAAAAAGAGAATCGGTAGGTCATAAATTAGACACACAGACATGTATATTAGGAAAATGATCATATAGAAGAGTACCTCACCTCTAATGATTCAAAATAAATCTTTATAATAGTAAAAACCAGTAAAATTCTCTCTCAAGCCTTTATTCAGAACACTGATGCTATCTGCTATGGGTTTTCAGGGACATTCTTCACCAGCGCTGTCCAGTTAATGGTAGTGCACGTAATAGCTCATCAATTATATCATGAATGATGATAATGTACCCTTTTTGGAATTTCTCTACCTTTATTGGAGCATCAGGACCCCTGATAAGGAAAGAAACAAAAGGGAAAACCACATAGTATGTAATGGAAGAAATAGGTAGAACATATTTAAAAGTAGTTGTTAATACCTGTAAGAATACTGCAAAAACATTGTTTATAATTTTGAAAGAGATAACATACCAACTACGTAGTCATAAGAAACACACACATCGCAAATATATGTGTTTTATGGGTTACATGGGGACTTTGGTCATTGCTAGACAAAACATATGCAAAATCAATGTCTGGCATTTCAGAAAGTTAAGCAATTTAGGTAAAAACACAAGAAGATATAAATGTAAATAATACGTAAAAATATTTTAAAAAATAATATTAAGTATTTTGCTAAATTTCTACTAATGTCTACTTGAATTGAACCCTTTCTTTATGTCAGTAAAACATCCTCCTTTCTCATTTTAATTCATGGTATTGTATTGCCTTTTTGACTGTTTTAATATCTCATCTTGTAATTATTTGATTCCCAAGCACAGAACAAGTATTAACAAAGTGTTGAGAATGTCACTCCAAAGTGTTTAAGTCATTAACATTTTCGGCATTTCAGATTAAGAATAAAATTATAATGAATTATATCTCCTTCTCAAACCATGCAAACAGGGAATTTGTTATATATAGATATAGATAGATATAATATATATATATATATATATATGTATGTATATAAATGTATGTATATATACAAATACATACATATATATATGTGTGTGTGTATATATATATATATATATATATATATATATATATTTGAGACATATATTTATTTCAAATTTTAAGAATGTTTTTCCTCTGCCAGGAAAGGATTATGCTTTTATTCAGTCCTCAGTTCACCTTAGCTCACTTTATTATTTTTTTTTTCCTTTTCACTCCTTTTTAAAATTTAAGGTACAACTTAATTCTAAATCACAATGGAATAAGCTAATGGAAATTAACTTAATTAAATGCTTTTTAAGAGAGTTACTTTGAACCCAGAACACTCAAACATGCAACCTGAGTTTCTAGGGATAGTGTCATTTCCATCAGGCATTTCACTTTTGAAACAGAGAGCCTCGAGGTGAGCTAAGCAGTCCTGGTCATTTCTATGGCCAGGTCCATCTACATTTCTATGTAGATGATTGATATGATGACTTAGTTTAGAACACAAGAAAGACAATTTACTGGCTGACAAAATGTTGAGCTCTTTATTTATACTCCCTCAGTATGAAAAGCAGCCATAGCACTTAGAGTTTTAGTTTCTAGTTTATTAACCTGCTGCATTTCACATGAAAATATTTTCAATTACCAATTATTTGTGATAACATGCAGTCTTCTTTTAAGAGCAGAGTTTAATTGCTAGTACAACTTCATCACCTAGATGTTATTTAAAATACAGACTTCTGTGTTAATTTGGAATATGGTCTGTGTTTTTTTGTTTGTTTGTTTTTTTCTTTTAATTATTTAAGGGACACTTGCAACTCCTTGTTAACAGTTTACTTTTTCCCAACAAACCTTAAAAGCATACTTATTTTGAATGAGTGCATGAGAAAAGCACATTAACGTTGAAAGTAATAATTAAGCTTCCTTTATCTACAAGCTCAGCGTCATTATAAATAAAGACAAACAAGTGCAACATAAAGAACATTCATTCCTTTTTAATGGACTTTTAAGTTAATTTCTCAAATTGTTGATGAATGTAATAAAAGAAAGTTAAATTAAAAGAAATGTCAAGAAGAAAACACATTTAAAAATTAAGAAAGCCCACTATAAATTTGCAATTACATGTCCATTAAAGGTTTTCAAAGGGGTTAATCTTGGCAAAAAGGAAAACAAAATCGACACTATTGGAGCTTTAACAGGAACAATTATTATCATTGCAAATTACTTAAACTATTAAGCTGAGAATAATTCAGAAATATCATTAGCAGTCAAATTACTGAAAAAACTTGTTTTCTTTCCCCCTTTGTTTAATTTAAACTTAATGTCTGCTTATTCTCACACAAGCAGAAAATGCTGATAAATAATTCCAGAGCATGCCTAAACATCTCCCTTCACAGCCAGCTTCTAATTTGATCTCTGGAGACCTTTTTCGGTAGCTGAATAAAATATTTTCATTTATTCTAGGAGAGCCTCCACCACCATACGTTTCTAATCTCAAGCTGCTTGGTAATGCCTCTAGATGAGGTCCTCAGCAAATCATTAAACTTGTTCAATAACAACGTGACAAAACACAGGAGATTTGCTGTTAGTGAAACAAAGAAGTTTTTCAAACGGGGGAAACTTTAATAAGCCAACTTGAGTTTTTAGGGTGAGTTTGAGAGATTATTTGACGCTTTAAACTTTCTGGCAGTCACTGTACAAGGAGACTTCAAATTCACAGTGTCAGAATGTTTCACAAGGGCCATACTTTCAAGTAGCAGAAACCCAGGCTGGGCGATTGCTTTGCTGATAGAATGGAGTGTCCACCAGGGTCCCCCTCTATGTAGTGCACGCAGCCTCAGAGTGTGCACGGGACCTCAGCTCTGCAAATACATGGAACACCGAACTACTAATTTGTTTGTTTTTAATACAAATAAATGTTATGATGATCATATAATGGAAATTACCAAAACTGTCTCAATCCATCAGGATGCAATTTGATGAAATGAAATGAAAGACTTGTTAAAGGTAATTTTTCTTACTAGGCTAGGAATTCATGATAAGCACTGATAATTTATGTTATGTAAGAGACATTAGCAATTAAGAAGAAATGTTAGTAGAATGAGGCAACGTTTTAATATGTTAGGGGGTCAGATTCCACGCTGAATGGGGATGAAATCTGACTGCCTGGGCAGAAGCAGATGCTTGGGAGGTTTAACGATTTTAAATCCCAGGAGCAAGGAGGAGTGATTCATGTCCGTTGACAGTTCATCAGTCTTGTTGTGTTGTTTGATTATTGTATTTTTATACTGGAAAAAATCTTACTCTGTAAAAAGTTTGTTGAGCCCATTGTTCAGTGTCAAAGTTTTCTTGTACAAAAAGGAGTAACAATAAATAAGAGTATATTGACAAAAATAATTACTGAAAGTATATTTCCTATAAATGTTTAACTGGTCCATCTGAAGTTCCAGGGTTATGGATTTTACTTTAAAACAGTTAACCCAATGGCAATACATATACATACTTTAGTTAATCTTTTTTGATGATCACATCATTTTGCTACCAGAATGTTCTGAGCTCCGAAACCACAGAGTTAATAGCAAGGTCTTTTCCTTCACCAACTCTTTTATCATCAGCATAATCTTCAGCTTCATTTCTCAGCCTTTTCTCCTAACAAGTTTTCTTCTTCATATGGAATAGAATTTTCAGAAGATCTTCATGTGTCTTATAGGCAATGAGGAGCACAGAAAGAACTTCTTCATGGCTAGTTCCCATCACCATTGCAATACTTACATTAGGAAGCTAAGAAGAGCTAATATAGTTCTTTCTCATGTTTGTATTCTAGCTAAATTGGGAATAAAGCATTTAGAGCTGTTATTAGAACAAAAATAAAAGTTGCATTTACTAAGTGTCTAAAACAACATATATTTATACTAAAAAAGGAGTCATGTGAGTGGAAATGGAGAATTTGCATATTACTTTTAACAAAGCTCAATTAATTATAGCTTTTTCTTTGCTCTTATAATGGTCATTATACAGAAATAGAAATTTAAAAAATGCTCTGGAAAAATTTTGCATATATATATGTATGTACACATACACACACACACAGACAGACACACATATACTCTGTGTGTGTGTGTGTGTGTGTGTGTATGTGTGGCTAATGTTTGGGAAAAAAATATCTTCTAATACAAAAGGATTATGATTTCATACCCCTTTAGGACCCAGAAAAAGATGCAAATATTATGCTAATTAGCACTTGAATTACAAAACATTGCTTTCTTTATGGTTATTTTCTGGGTATTCAATTCCAAACCAGAAAATTCCCGCAGTTTCATTCACATTACATATAAAAAAGTTATTTTTATTTGTGCTGGTTGAGGTGTTTTTATGTATTCTGAGTAAAAAATATCATAAAGGATCATTTTTAGGAGCAGACATTAATTAAAAGAAAGACTGTGTGTACTGAAATGAGAAGACATGGGTTGTCTTCGTGGTTTTGATGCACAGAGGTAATGGGCTCAGACACTCTGAGGGCCAATGATCATGGCCACTGTAAATTAGGGATTAGGGATGTCAGTTTAGCAGTCAACTTGCCTGGGTTTAGGCACTAATCTCCCAGCTACTACTGGCTGCAGGACCTTGGGCAAATGACTTAATCTCCCTGTATCTCAGTTTCCTCACCTGGAAAATGGTGAGTTATACCTATTCTAGGTTGTTGTATGAATTAGTTGAGGAAACATACAAAAACACTTTTATAGTACCTAAAACACTGTAAGCATGCAATCATAATTTATTATTATTATTATTATTATTACATGAAGATCCAAGTGTAATTAGATGGACAATTTGTGATTGCTTAATTTCTAATTCACACATTGTCATAAAATATTTTCTTCATTTACTTACCAAAATGTTCCATACATCATCTATATCAATTGCTTTCCCACTTTGGCTACTGGCCTTCATTGTATAGACAGGCTTAAAGCTGAGGAATGGAGTGAAGCTTAGTTTTTCGGAGTGTCTGCACTGGAAGCAGACTGAGGGGAGTGTGCATTCCACCAGGTAATACAACACAGTGGTTAAGCACATACACGCTGACTCTCCCATTTGCTCAGAATGTCTCTGTAAACTGGGGTAATAATAATACAATAATACTTAGTTCATAACCTTGCCATAAAGGTTAACTTACTTTGTGTTTGTGAAGAGCTTAGAATGTGTCTAGCACACAGTAGTGTTATGTGTTTGTTTAAACAAAGTCTCTACCAGTGTGACCCTGAGCCCGTGAGCCTAACTTTTCTTACTTGTAAGATCAGACTAATAAATTCTCCTTTATAGTTGTCTCTGAGAACTGTTATGAATAGTTAGTTATCTATATGACTATCAGTGTCCCACAAGAAGTCAGTTGTATCATCTAAACATGACTAGAAAGCCCTCTGAACATCTTCATTATCCCACTTGCTAGATTAATCAGCACTTTCCAATAGTTCTGTAAATCAAATGAACTCATGCTCATAGACACTGTGGTGGGCACAATTCTGAGATGGCACCCGAAGATTCTGACCCCTGATGTACATGTCCTGCTTCCCTTCGCTATGAGTGTAACTGTGACTTTGATGGATTTCGTTCCAGTGCCTAGGTTATGATATATGACAATGGTGAATTGTTTTTACAGGTATAATTGAGGTCTCTAATCAGTCGGCTTCTGGTTCATCAAAGTAGAGATTATCCTGGGTGGACCTGACCTAATCAGGTAAGTCCTTAAAAGGAACTGGACCTTCTAAAGGGGGAGATTCAAAGCATGAGAGATCTGATGTCTTTGAAGAAGCAAAGAACCCTGCTTTGAATTAGGTACAGGGGCAGTGGGGTGGCGAGGGACTGCATGTGGCCTCTAGTTGTTGAGAGCAATAGCTGGCTGACAGCTAGCAGGGAAATGATGACCTCAGTCATATGGACAAAAGAAAATAAATTCTGCCAACACTCAAAGGTTGGGATTAGATCTTTCCCTTGTGCAGACTTCAAATGGGAATGTAGTTGGCCAATGTCTTGATTTTGGCTTTGTGAGACCCTGAGCAGAGGACCCAGTTGACCTGTCCCAGATTCCTGAATCATAAAACCTGGGAGATAACAAGTATATGCTGTTTTAATCTACTAGATTTTTTGTAATTTGTTATACAGCAATAGAAAACTAATACAACCACCAAACATTAGTGACTAGACTACATGTTAGTAAATCCACACTATCGTGCTCCCGTCAGCTGAGCTGTATGAGTGAAGAAGGTCAGTTACATTGATTTCCAAAGACTTGCATGCTTTTTGTATTTTGTACAGATCAATAAAATGTGAAGACACAAATTAGAGAAGATTTGTTTACATTATAACTATGTAGACTATTTGGGGGGAAACTTTGATTTTAGGAAAATTGGCTTTAGGTAAAAACTTTATTTGAGTAATATTTAGATTAGAAGAAAAGAATTTGTGTCTAATTAGACATAGGTGAGTCAGCTGTAAACATTAGTCTGGAAGAAAATTCCCCCAAATCTAGAAAGAGTCTATAATAAATTGGTTTTCATATACTTTTAAGTCCTCTTTGCATTTTAAAGAGGTGTAAGATAGACATAGATATTGATATCTAGATATATAAATATATTAAAACTAGATATTTATGTATTTTTATTTCTATCAACTTTATTTTGATTAGCTCTGTGAGTATAAGGGAGTTTCCATATTTATAGAACTATAGGTAAGACAGTTGTTTTTCATTTGAAGCTGTTGTTTTAGGTCCAAGAGATTCTCAACTTCCAGAACTGAATTATATACCTCAGTATAGCCAAATACACTGGTGAGTTGTGTTGTGCATCACTTGTTAGTAATAATATATTATGAAGTCTTTTCAAATGACATGCTGTTTTATACATTGGAATAAGTCACATATGAAAGAGCATTACTCTTTTTCTTTCTTCTTCTGTTTCTTTTCTTTTCTTTCTTTCTTTCTTTTTTGTTTTTGCATTCAGTTATACTCTTCTTAGTAAAAAAGAAAGTTGTTTGTATATAACCCAACCACTTGTCTTAATATCACCAAAAGGACTCTATTAAATATGGGAATTCACCAATCATGTTCAGCATATAAAAGTACAAATATATCTCTATTATCTATCTATCTATCTATCTATCTATCTATCTATCTATCTATCTATCTATCTATTCTATCACCTATCCCCATCTATCTATTCATCTATATAGAGAGATATATGTGATTGCCACACTCAAAAGAAAAAGTTTGAACAATGATTCAATCCTATATAAAACAACACAAATACATACACATACAAGTACCTCATTATATTCATTTGTCTGTTCTGATTTTGAGAATTTCTTCAAGTCCTGTCTACAATCATAAATGGAAGGACAAGATAAACCTATAAAATGACAGTCAGCATTAATTCTTAGAAGTTTATAGAGTATTTATAATGAGTGGAACACTTTATGCTACAGGGGTTCTCAAAGTGTGTTCTCCAGAGGAGCAGCACCCAATCACCTGGAAACTCGTTAGAATCACAAATTCTTGGGCCCCACTTTATTCCTAATGAATCAGAAACTCCAAG
This sequence comes from Hipposideros armiger, assembly GCF_001890085.2. NCBI lineage: Eukaryota > Metazoa > Chordata > Mammalia > Chiroptera > Hipposideridae > Hipposideros > Hipposideros armiger. The sequence continues at coordinate 276,873 of NW_017731465.1, read as the reverse complement.
GTGGGGGCTTTGAAATCTGCATGGTATCAAGCTCGTTAAGTGATCCTGAAGCACCCTGAAGCTTGAGAGCAAAGGCGTTAAATAATCCTAAAAGTTACTCTGTAGGTTCTTGATTATTATCAAGTCCATTTTACAGATCAGGACATGAATCAGTGGTATGCAGTTGTAACTGTCAGGGTCCATATCAGGGAAATAGGAATCTCACCATATACTTCAAAAAGAGGGAATTTAATATAAGAAATTCATTATATAAATAATGGGAAAACAAGAAGCTATCCCTGACTCTAGAGGTACACAGAGAGATAGTACCTTGTCTGGATCTGGGGCCACCTTGTAGAAGGTAGAGCCACAGTGGGTCTGCCCTGTGGGCACCCAATGTGTGAGTGGTTGTCTAAATGGGACCTTGAAGTACAGGATCTGCCCAAAGCTCCACGTGAAGCAGAGAGGAAGGCAGAAGAATACTACACTGTTTCCTCTCATGCTGCCCTGTAGTCTTCTGCAGTTAGTTCCTCCCAGAAACCAGAAACTAGAGGACACTGGGAAATATAATCCCCTGTAACAGAAAAGTGGAATAAGGTCACAGCAGGGAATAAATCCGAGGGCCAATAGGCAAATAGATCCTACAAATGGTTAATTTAATTCAATTTTTCAGTTAATAGATGACAGAGCTGGGACTTATGAAGCAGGGAGCTTACTCACCAGATTTTGGCTTTCCACCACCCTACAGTGAAAACAGAAACTCCTACCAATTCAGCAATAACTGAAAATATTCCAGAAGAATTCATGGAAAGCACATATTACACAGCTCAATTGTTGAGATCTGGCTGACATCTAAAAATACATAATTAATAGTTTATACTAGCTAAAGCCTGAATTTTAGATTTTCTTTATGTTTGGTCCAGTCATCCCAGCCTGTTTACAAAGAGGCAGGGTAGATAGAATTCCCATGGTGGCCATAATATAAACAGGAAATGATCACATCCTGTGACAGTGGATGATATGTGATGATAATCAGGCGCATAGTCGGGAAGATCTACATTTCTTTAACTTTGACTGATGCAATGTTTACAGAAATATTTGTGGGTGTTAATTATGATGAATGTGTGTTGTGCTTTAACACACCTTTTCATTGTTAAGCTAATTGGCCTTGCTTTTCCTGAACTACTTTGTAAGAGTAATTATCTGAGACCATGTCTGAGTGGTTTAGTCTTGCAAGAGAATTGTTTTTGTGTACCACTTAAAATAAAACTGGCTTGTTGAGCTGCTGTTTTACCCATTCCTTTTGCTCACTTTCAATTTAGAGAGAACTCTCAGAGGTAAACCACAGGAAGACTTACACATGAAAATTCCCTGAGGTCAAAGCTAGTAGCTGTGCCAAGTTGGAGACTCTCGGCATATGACAGCTCTTGGGGAGTTAGTTTTCACACTGCCTGCCAAATGGGAATTTGAGATAAGTGAGGCGAACATTGGGCTCCTTGCAACTTTACTTGTGAAGGTGAAAAATGAAGACGCTTCTAATTAGTAAAAAATGGTTTGTAACAACACTTTGAATTCCAAATCCTGTGGTTGGTAAAGCATACATATGGAAGTATAGTTAGGTTCAGTTGCCAAAATTTACAATCCATTTCCTTTCTGCAATATTTGAATCCATATGGGTATTAGGGAGATCCAATTATTGTCAAAGTGCCTTCCATAGTTATAGGACAAGATAGTTAAGCTTGAGCACCTTTTTAAGATGTGTTCAGGTGTAATTTTAAAGTCCATAATCCACTTAGTTAAGGCAGAATACGAATAGGTGACTGCCTCAAGGTAATCTTTTTTCTCTTAAAATATGATAAAAAATTACATATTAGAGTATCTTAAAGCTACTTGAGAATCAAATTTTTAGGTGCTTAAGAGAAAACAAACTGTAATATTATTTTTAAATGTTGGTAATACTTTGACCAAAAGAAAGAAATAATGCAGAGAAATAAGGATTTGTCTTTACATCTGTTATTATAAATGCAACATGTGGGCTTGTTTAAGTAAGAATGTAGCAACAGTAATTATATTTATGAGAGTCTTTATAAGTTGAAATTTAAACTGTGAATCTAAGTTGTATTAAAGTATATTATTAAGATATTATATATATAAAGTATGGGATGAACAGTAGTAACATTTTTTAAAAAGCAGTATAAAGTTGCATTAATTTCTTTAGGGTTGTTTGGTGATATACTTTTTAAATTTTGACCATTTCAATACCATATATTGTTTAAAAAAAAGGCAAGATACTTCACAATAAGTAGATGCTACTGCAATAATTTATATGGTTCTACATTCATATTAGCAAACATAATAAATGAACATATCTTTATTTATCTTTGCTTTTCAAATATTTCAATCATTAAGAATTTACCAGGAGATGCTATAATTTATAAGCAAAAATAATATTTAGTAGTTTGTAATTGTTTTAAAATTGAATTAGAATTTTAAGTTTAAATTGTTATATTTGCAGTGATTTGTATTTCCTTAATATGACTCAATTGTTAATGAATAATGTGACTATAAAGGAAGATATCATAAACAATTATAATTTTATGGCTTTATTTTTTAAAATCTCACTGATCACTTTTGGTATACCACAATGAACATTAGCTATGTTATTCTCATCTATATAGTTCAATTTGAGGTAGAATATATAAAAAAAATCCTTAATAATGGTTAAACTTTATTAATTATGTCTCCTAGCACAATGGGAATCATATTCTTGTGGGCCAGTTCAGAGTTTTTTTTTTTTTTTTAATATTTTTTATTGGGGAATTGGGGGGATGGGAACAGTGCTGGGGAGCTGGGGGAAGGGGAACAGACAAGTTGCTGTCGTTTTGTTCTTCAATCTAGTTGTGGAGGATGTTGCTTCACTGGCCCAAGTTGGCACCATCATTGCACTCTTCTCTGGTGAGGCAGATCAGTCGCCGGCTTCTGGACGGCCGCTCACTGCGGCTGCTGGCCGCTCACGCTGGCTGCTGGCCACACACGCTGGCTGCTGGCCACACACGGTAGCCCATGGCAATCCACTGCCATAGGGACTGCAGCCCACGCCGTCGCCGGCGACTCATGGCAGCCCAGCTCCAGGTTGAGCTGTTGTTCAGCATCTCAGCTGCGGAGGGCAGTGTCACTGGCCCTCATATGTGGGATCCGAACCGGGGCCCTCTGGCATCCCAAGCGAGTTCTTAACCATCGCGCCACTCGGCCGGCCCCCAGTTCAGAGTTTTTTGAACTCATTGCCATATCTGAAGTACATATTGAATTATTGAATGATAAACTCATACTTGGTAATTAAGAAAAAAAAAAATAGGTGTGCCTATGTCACAAGTAGGTTTCCCTGGAAAGCAGATTCTGCGCTAAGTGCCAGTGTGCAGCAGGGTTGTTAGGATATGTTCTTGGGGTCTCCACTATGGAAGGAAAGAGAAGGAAGTGAAACTAAGGGTCCTTATGACTTTGATGAAATTTAGTTTTAAATCCTTACTCTAGAAATCATCTTTCTCTTCTGTCTATATATCCTTCAGGGACCTAGCTTTTCCCGGGGATAACCAGCAACCCCTGAGGCATCAGAAAACTATAGCCTGGATCTGACTGATGGTCACATGGTCTGGACCACTGGCAGGTGAAGATAACACCTTGACCTAAGTTATGTTTCAGCTCCTGAGCCTTAAGGTAGACAGACCCCCTGGCTACTTTCCCATGAGCACAGACATAAGGACATGGGAGCAGACCTCAGAGCTGTCCACAAGACCTGAAGAAATAGTTTATTACCTCACCTCTGCCCAATGGGCTCCCAGCAGGATTCCAAACCCCTAAACCATGATGTCTTGTGATTTTGCCCTATATAAACTTTAACCTACACACCATGGGGAGTCAAGATTTTAGCATTAGCTTCCTGCCTCCACACTAACCAATTCAACATTACACTATTTTGCTTTCTATACTGCAAACTCCTACTCATGCATTTCTTTGGGCCAGTGCACACAGGCAGATATTCTTAAAAAACAAACAAATAAGCAAACAAACAAAAACATTGGAATCCGTGTAATGGAAGCCAGATTGGGTAGCAGGAAAACTGGTCAGCCATGCAGTTTCAGCAGAGGCCTCAGTTGATTTATGGTGAGTTCTGAGGTTAAGGTAGTTGGGGAGGAGGACTGAGCCTTTTCCCCGCTCACATTGATTAGTCACTGGATATGGGCTATGTAGGAAAGAGGGCATCATTTTTGGTTAGGCAACTCTCTTTAGACAAGGTGATACCCAAAAGGCCTACTGTTGAGGGCTGTCTGCACTACGTGCAGCTGAGGGAACACATCCAACAGTCTTGAAGGGGGTTCTTCATGGAGTCCAACACTGCCTTCTGTGAACTTTCTGTGGGGTTCATTGATGAAATGGGAAGGATTGGAAATAAACCTATAATTCATTCACTTCCTTTTTTATTCACCAAAAATGTATTATTTTCCATTCCATTACTGAATACTTGGCATATAGTAAGAACGCAATATTTATTGTACAGTTGCCTGAATATGTAACGGTTACTGAAGGAGAGAAAACATTTGTGCTTAGCCTTGCTCAAAGAGCTATTAAGTGCTATTTTTCTTCATTGCTACTAAAGTTTGTTTACAAAAGTGATCCCAATCAACTTTGATTATTTCATTCCTATCTGACTGTGTACTTTAAGGGCGTAGTCGCTGTCTTTTCACCTTTATAATCACAGAAGCTAGTACAGTTTCTTATAGAAAATGTAATAATATTTTTTGTATCAGTGAAACAGGTTTATGATGGTCCTTCAATGTTGTAGCATAGAAAGGAATTTGATATTAAAGACAGTGAAATTATTGCCATTAAAAATATAAATTAAATGAGTAAATGAACAGTTTGGAAGTTGAGGAAGCAGTGTGAAAGATAGATTGGAGGATTGAGGTCAACGATAAGGTGTCCAGTTAGTAAGTTATTGCAATATTCAGACATGGGTGGAAGGTCTGAGCTAAGGCAATGGAAGTGGGGATTGGGAGGTGTGGTTTTAGCTGTTCATTGGGATATCACAACTGTAGGCTTGATTTAAATGGATGGGTGTGTGTGAAGGAGGAAGAAATGGAGGTGAAATGGAGGGAAAATTTTTGGTATGTAGAGTTAAGTATCTTCTTAGAAAAGTGGGGAAACAGCTAGTACTGGATAAAAAACAAAACAAACAAACAAAATCTCCTGTATAACGACTAAACTGTTATTTGGGTTAGAAATCGTGACTTCCAGCCCAACTCTGCTTATCTAACACTCATTCTCCAGCCTTAATTAGATAGCACATTTTAGGCCAGGTGTTCTATTAGGCCAGAATTTAAGAGAATTGTTCAATAAAATTTAAAGATCTACTCTCCTCCCCGTGGGAACAGTATATGAGCTGAGGCAGCTGGCAGGAGGGGTAGCCTATAGCAACCACCTCCCACTCCATAGGAAACAAACAAACAAATAAACAAAACAGAAATATCTAACATATTTCCAACAAGAAGTATTTAAAATTTACTCAACTATTATTTTTCTGCAATTTTAAAATTCAAGAGTTACTACCTTAGTGCCTCTGCTTCATAAGGCATGTTGTTTCTGGCAATGATCTGATCAGCTGCCTACACATACAAAATTGGCTGTTTTGTTGTTCTCCCTCCCTCTCTCTCCCCTCCTTCTCTTTCTCCCTCTTTCGCTCCCTCTCGTCTTTTCTTTCTTTCTTTCTCCTTTTCTTTTACCAATCCTTTTTTTCTTCTGTCCCTACTTCTCCTCTTCTTTTACCAAATAAAGAATTTGGGGTGTTCTATCTATCTTTCCCATTCCATTTAATATGCAAATAATGTCATATTATAGGATAATTAATAGTAATAGTAATAATAATGATAAGATGAAAAAAAATTTAAAAGAAGGAGAGGAAGAGAAAGAGGAGAGGGAAAGAAACAGAAGAGGAGGAGGAGGAGGAAGAGAAGAAAGGGGAAAAGAAATCAAATTTAATTTTCCATTTATATCAAGCCTATAGTTGTGATGTCCTAAATGACTACAGAACTGATACATGAGTTTAGGGTAAATTCAGCGTTCACTGCTTATGGCCCACCAATTCCTATATGAAAATATGTCTGTAAGTAAACTATCTCACTTTATATTAATCAATTCTTGTGTAAAAATGTATACAAGTATGATATTTCCTTGGTGACAAATGATGCTCTACAACATTTATGAATTATCAAGCAGTGACTGAAATTTTGGCTCACAGAAAATACCAGATGTGATGATGTAGTCCTGTAGTGAAGCAAAAGATTAAAAAAAAACAAAACAAAGTGGTACATACATTAGGGTGGTTTGTTTTGTAACCCTCAAACTTTGAATACCCCTGGATTGTTAAAATTATTTCACATTTCCTATAAAATAAAACTACATTCTTTCACTCGGTGTGTATTAATGCATGCACATGCATGTGCGTATGTGCTTACGCACACGTGTGCACAATCACATGCATGTGAAACCAAGGGTATGCAACACATCAGCGATCTTCAGTTCCAGCCTCTGGTTTTCATTGCAGTACCTGAGAGGAGACAGCAAATGGATGAGTTGAGAATGCATATTATCTGGATTTGAAATATTGTTAGTACTCATTACTATTAATGCTATAAATATGTTGTCTTTTTTCAACAAAGCAGCTTTGTAGTTTCTCTACTGGTGGCTATATGGCTTTACTTGAGCAAGGTATAAGGAAAAGTTTGTAGGCCAACTTACTTTATGGTTTATGTATTTATTTATTTATTTTTAAAGATTCCATTGGGGAATCGGGGAAGGGGAACAGACAAGCCGCTGTCCTTCTGCTCCTCAGTCCAGCCGTGGAGGACGTCGCTTCACTGGCCCATGTTGGTATTGTGATCATTGCGCTCTTCCCAGCTGAAGCAGAAAGCTGCCGGCCATTGGACAGCCCCTCACAGCAGCTCATGCCGGCTGCCAGCTGCTTACACTGGCTGCCGGCCACACACAGTAGCTTAAGGCAGCCCACTGCAGCTCCACTGCAGCCCACTCCATCGCCGGTGACCCATGGCAGCCCAGCTCCAGGTTGAGCCGTTGTCCACCATCCCAGCCGTAGAGGGCACAGCATCACTGGCCCATGTGGGATCCGAACTGGCGGCCCTGCTGCTCAGAGCCCGCGGTCCCAAGCCAACTCCCAACCGATGAGCCACTTGGCCAACCCATGGTTTATGTATTTTTAAGTAAGGTATTTTTCTAAAGTAAGATTTTATAGAAAACAGAATTTTACTTTGCATTCACTTCTCATATTTTTAAAGTCAAGTTTTTCTTGATGGCATTTCATGAAAGGGTAGTGATACCATATTCAATTTGTCCATTTTGATAACAGTTTGGAATTTGTCTTCTCTCTGTAGGATCAAAGAAGAATCAGAAGCATAAGATTTCACACTACTGCAATCAATCCTCTTTACCCATCATAATTTAAAAATGAGAAAATTTTAAAATTTTACCCATATTTCATGTTTTAAATAGAAATTTGATACATCCTGACTAGGTATTTAATTTTAAGTATTGCTCAAATTACAAAAGTAATTCAAATAACATATATGAAAATTAAACTATTATTCAAATGTTCTTATGATAGTAGTCTATAAATGGCTTAGCACATGCCTTTTGACTTTTATTATTACAGAAATGTTTTAGTGACAGTTTTATAACATAATATTTTTTCTTAGTCAGTACTTATTGACTATTTTTTATTAAACTGTACTTTTTGTAAATTAAATATGGCAATACTGATATCCATCTCTAAGAGTATATAAAGGCAAAATAGTAAGCCACATGTATATATGCCCAGAACATTTTAATGCTTGTTTCTTTAGTTAAGTTGCTTCACTCTGAACAGCTCATATTTACTTCTGATTTGAAATCCACTGTGCTTCTGCTGCTCCACTTTTCCATCTAAAAACTACCAATAATTTAAAGTTCAGTTCAAGTGCCACCTGAACTCCCGTCCCCATTGTTTCAGCTTAGATTTTATTTTCCCATGTCCCTTACTTTCCATTGCAGTTATTATCCATAACTTAGTTTGGCCCTTAAAATTTATTACCTTAAGGAGCAGCAATAATAGTTATAGTACATTCAGGGCCTACGGGGCTCAAGAATTGAACTAGTTGTTCTCACAACTAATTCTAAAATGCATAACAGCCCTGCAAGGTAAGAATTATTGTTCTCTGTTTTACAGATGAGGAAACTAAGTTTCAGAGTTAAGCGATTTGCCACCCTCACTAAATTAGTGAGTGTTAGAGCCGGTACTCAACACTAGATCAGACTCCTAAACGCATGTTCTTCCCATTAAAAACTTAAAATATCATGTATTTGTCAACTCAAATAGGCTGTAAAATCCAGAAATCCAGAAACGAAGTTTTAATTAAAAACAAAACAGAACAAAAATCTTCTCACTTCCTGGTACACTGCTGTTATTTGCTTTAAGTTCAGAAAAGGCTGTCTTTAAACAAACTTAGTTCATTCTATAATTTTTTGTACAATTTAATTTATTATCAAGTAGAAAAGTACTTGAAATGAAGGAGATGTAGGTTTATGGTTTCTCTTCATTAGTCCAATATTAACTAATTTGGGGGTAGCTATTCAGATTTATTCTTCAAATTTGTCTTTGTGCTCTTAAGTGCCTGTTTTGGACAAATGAACTCTGTTATCTGCATTCACGAGGACAAATTCAGGTAAAAATAGTGGTGGATACATAAAATAACTTACATTTTTTAGTCAATTTTAAATGTACATATGAATAAATATATTTAACGTTCTGGCCATTTACATTAAAAAATAAGGCTGAATGAAACAACAAAATTAAGACAATAAGAAACCTTCCTAGTTTTCTGTTTTTGATCTCTAGTAACTCAGGACATGGTAAACATAAGATTCTTGTTGTTATTTGCATGGAACAACCAGTGTGGAGGCTCCATCTCAACTGTTTCTGCAGCAGAGAACGGTCAAGTGTTAGGGGGAGATTATTGCTCACCAATATCCGTGCCCACCTCTTCTTCCTTGGTACTTGGCTCAATTACATTTCATGCAGCTGGAGCCAAATGACTACTTCTGGCTAAGGGAATGCAATTGAAAGTGATATATGCCATTTTTTTTATCTGATTCCCAAAAACCTCCTACAAGTTCTCTACTCATTTATTTCCTTGTCTTTAAGACGTAGGAAAAGACAGATTCATCAGATGGAAGAGGCTAGGGTTCTGGATGACTGTGTGGAGAGAACCCCTCCCGGCCCTCCAACCTGCAGTCAGTGCCCACTATGAAATGAACAATTAAAAGCTTAAAAACAAAATCCTTGTTAATCTTAGGTTAATGCAAATTAGGGGACTTTTGTTATCACAGTTAGCGTACCTTGGCTAATGAAAACTGAATGCAAAGTCATAGTTAATTGGATCTATGGATTGACAACAAATACATAAATAGCATATTTTAGATATTAATTATCAATGAATACAAATGATATTTATTACAAGTAGATCAATGTTTACTCTCTGGAAATAATTACTGTAGATTTTATTAGCTAAGGAAAATAAAATATAAATTTGATTTTTTTCTTACGAGTAGTCCGAAAAGGAATTGAACTAAGTAATTATTCAAGTGTGTACAGTTTATTGGTTCCATTTTATCCATTTAAGAAATATTTCTTGTGCATCTTCTATGTGCTAGACAGGGCTCCAGGCTGCAATGGTATGTCAGTGTGCCACACAGGTGACCATCCGTATCCTCATGGAGTTGACATTTTTAGCAGAAAGAGGCCATAAACAACATAAAAATGGATCACTTACTATTATGTGATAAAGTGCTGTTGAGAAAAATGGAACAAGTTATATGGGATTAAGAGTGTGTCAGTGTCGTCGGGGGAGAAGATGTGCTTTCAGTGGAGGTGGTCAGAGCCAGCTACATTGAGAAGGAAACATTTGAGCAAAACTTGAAGAAAGTAAAGGTGTGAACACAGAACATTTATTAAGGCCGAGGAAATGATCATTACTTAGGCCCTAAGTGGGGACATATCTAGTGTATTCAAGGTAAACAATAGAATGTTAGTTACTAGAAAATAAAGTTAGAAGTGTTTTACTTAGCTAGGGCTCCCGTAATAAAATACTACAGACAGGGTGACTTTAACAACACAAATTTCTTTCCTTATAGCTTTGGAGGCTAGAAGTCCAAAATTAAGGTGTCGGCAGGTTTGGGTTCTTCTATGGCATCTCCTTGGCTTGCAGATGGCCTCATTCTCACTGTGTCCTCACATTGTCCTCTCTCAGTCTGTGTTGTCTGTGTCTAAATCTCCTTTGCTTATAAGGATACCAGTAATATTGGATTAGGGCCTCCTCTAACAACCGTATTTAAACTTAATTACTTTTTTAAAAGCCCTATCTCCAAATAAAATCACATTCTGAGGACCCTGAAATTCGGGGCTTCAACACATGGATTTGCGGGTAGGGGACAGTTTAGCCCATAACAGAGAAGTATTGTGTCCTGGTTCATGTAGATCTTTAAGAAATTGGGGTTTTCACTCACTGGAGAAAAATGGAGAGTCATTGGAGGATCTGAGCAGAGGAGTGACATAACAAGACTTATGTCTTAACAGTAGTATGTGTTTGGGGCAGGGAAAGAAACAGAAGCATGAGTTAGGAAGCTATTGATATTTTCCAAGCAAGAAATTAAGCAGTTTAGGCTCACCTATAAACTGCCAAGTATTGGTGCTGCTGTATTAGATACTAAAAAATAATTCCATCAAATTAAGACACTTAAGGTTTGGTAGAAAAAAATGTATTAATTTTAAAGATGGGGAAACTGAGGCCTAGATTAAAAAACTTTTTAAGTTTTCACACCTTCTTAAAGTAGAGTGGCCCTTAGGTCAGTGTTTCTTCTTTTCTTTTTTCTTTTTTTTTCATTATCCTTCAAATCAATCTCAAGTTTAACTTTATTAAAGCAAATTGTCTGTTTAAGAATATTTGATTTTCTCCCAGATATGTGCATGACTCATTCATTCCCTTCAGGTATCAATTCAAAAGCACCTTTTTGAGAGATTTCCCTGACCACTTCATATAAACTTGTAACAAACTCCCTCATTCCTGCTTACCCCCACCCCTTTACCCTACTGTATTTTTTCCCATAATGCTGATATCACACATAATTTTAATTTTATTTGTTTATTCTCTATATATCTCCTGTACAATATAAACTCTACAAGGTCAAGGACGTTTTAGTGAGATTATATATATCTATATATATCTATATATATCTATATCTATATATATATATATATATAGAGAGAGAGATATATACTCTCCAAGTTTAATTGTTTTCTTATTGAATATATAGATTTTAAGAGAAGGTGTACAGTGTACAGGACTTTTGGAATAGTGTATTGACTTTCAAGTAAAGTTTGCAGCAAAACTTTTTACACAATTTCTTAGCAAGCGGATCCTTCCCTTCTTTTGGAAACAGACTTTGCTCATTTTACTCTCCCCTACCCCAACTCCTTTTGGGAACTGCTATCACCCCCACTCTCTGGTCTAACCATTTGGTTCAAGAGGGTCAGCCAGTTTATACGTTTTCCTTATCCCCTAGCAGATGGGTCAAGGGGTGGCAGATCCAAGTTGGACCAGTAAGAGTCTTTACAGTTTTTTAAAACTAAAAATGAGAGAGTTATTCCTTCTCCAATGATGAGAACAAACAGCACTGCTTGAAAAGAATTGGTCTACAGTAAGAAAAAATGAGGCAGAAACTTAAAGACTCAGATATAAAAGTGTCCTGCTAGGATTCAATTCCTTGATTCCATATCCATGTCCTTTCTACAATTTGGCTGTTTCCCCTGTCCTTGTATTCTGAAGCTAATAAAGTTTCCTTTTGCCAACTTAGTTTGTTTTAGGTTTTTATTATTAGCAAATACATGATTCTATGTTAATACACTCTCTATGGTAAATATCTACCAAATTTCTATCAAAGTTGTTATAATTCTTGCATTTGTATCATATCTAATAAGGAGATGTGGAAATACACATGAAAGAAAATCATTCACAATTTCACTGTTTATTTCCTATTAACACTTCTAGGAGGGACGCTGCTATTATCTTCCTCCAAGTACAGGAAAACAAATGATCTTTGGTGATGGGCCATCACACCTGTGTGCTCCTCGTAGGGATCAGACACTTGTCACTATAGCTTACAACATATATTTGAACGAGATTCCTAAAGAAGGGCTCAATTGTTGGAGATAGAACCTTTTTATGAATATGACCTTTGAAACCAGCGTAGTGGGCAATAACCATTAGCAGATCAAATATGAGAAATGTCAGGTGTGGAATAAGCGCTGACAGAAAATATTTCATTGGCCTAAGCCCTTGGACAGACCTTGGAGGCCATTCTGCAGGCACCCTTCTCTTACACTCGGTGATAAGGATGATGGGTTGCTTCTTTTAGCGCTGCCCTCCTTAGCTCAATGTTCAGCTAAGAGGAGATCAAATTGACTCAAGTGTACCATAATTCTGAAAAGATTACCATTGCGAGGTGACCCAGTTCTTTCGTTATTGCCTTATTGTCATAGAGAGGGAGTCCTGATAGAGAAATCAACTTAATACTTTTAAATACTCAGTCTTATATTGGTCTAGGCTACATGTAGTGTAATGTTATTGCATATTCTTTTAGCCAGAGGCGTCTCAGCCAGGCACCCAAATCTATTTTTCCTGTTGTAGAATACATCTCACAACTTCAGGTTTAAAGTCACCATGGAACTGGTAACTGGAAGGCAGATGAAAATAGTTATTGCTGTGATGTGGACAGAATTACTATCCTAATAATTTTCTGTGACGTTTTGACTTAGCATTTTGTTGCTTTCTTTTGATGCAGCTGCCAGTTAACGAGTCTACTTGTGAAAGGATTGTAGTAGGATCGTACTGATACGCTTTAAAAAAAATGACACAGTGTACCTGCAAATATTTTTACTATTGGCAAAATAGTTCCTCCAATTGTGTTTATTTCCTGACTCGTGACTTTATCTGCTAGAGATCTGGTTGTTGCTGAAATTAGAAACCCCATTAGTGACACATTCGGGGATGTCTTTCATATAGGCCTTGGCCTTTTTTTCTGAATTGTGGGAGGAAAATCATTGGATATTGCTCTGTCTGTGGCAATGATCCTTGAGCTCTTTTAGTAAACAATCCATCAGCGTCTGCGGTTCAGGGGGAACATAAATTGCATGCATCATCTAGCACCCAATAAACACTAACAAGTAATAATAAGGGAAGTTGAAGTGCAGGTTTGTAACTGCTGGGAAGTAAGACAGGGTACTAAAAGGGAACGGAACACTTGCGTTTGCTTTCTAACAGCTACTTCTGTCTTCTTACTTAGGAAGTTTTATTTCCTTTGCACTCTTGTACTTTCATCCTGATGACATGGCTATTATTTTATAGCAGTTTCAAGCAGTTAATTAATGAACTGCACACAAGTGACATGACACCACCTTGCCCAATTATCTCTAGCATCTATTTTTACAGTACAAAGCATTGCCGCTTTGTGACTTGTCTCCATGCGCAAATTGGCTCAGGAGGCAGTTACTTTAATAACCAAAACAATGCAACAGTAGTGTCACGCTGGTGACACAGAGTAATTGTAAATCACCATGTGAGATATCATAAAGCTCACCATAAAAGCCTGGTGATATCAGGTAATAAAAGTGTTCTTTTTTACTGAGTGAAGCAGCTATCGCTCAATTTATCACGCGATCTCATGAGCCCCGGTCTCATTAGCTCATCTAAGTTAGGATGTGGCGTGAGGGTGTGGTGAACACACAGAACCAAAGGTCACCAATGCTTTTAAAAATGTTCCTTGTTTTGCCTTATAAAATTGAGAAACCTATGTTGTCAGGTTGTTATATATCAAATTGGTTCAACCTCCTTTGTCTTCACACTGCTTTTTCTCTTTAACCCGCCCTCTTTCCTCTGGTCACCTGTGCATTTGGACCTTCTAACACACTCATACCCACAATCTGGCTGTTCAATTTGCATGTCCACATAAGTACACTGATTGGCTTTTAGAGTTTGTTACAGTGGTCTTCGCTGCATTAAAACATTATCCTAAGTATAAAATACTACCAAAGCTGTATCCAAAACAAAAATGTTAGTTTTGAGTAAGCCAAGGGTAAATTTTAAAATTTACTTTTGCATAAGCAAAACTCACCGTGGTAGCAATATACTTTCCTGAAACAAATAATGAAAAAAACTAAGTATGCTCTGTGGCTGATATATTTAATAGAATAGTTTACAGTGTTCATCTGTAAGGATGCCTGCCCCCCTGTCATTGGTAGTACTAAGACTCCCAAATGTCATCACCAAAAAGCACACAATTGGTGGTATTTGTATAGCCTAGGTAATTTGTAACATACTTTTTAATTACACTAATATTTTCCAGTAAAGTCATATCTATAGGACTAAAATAGTTCATATGTGCTATTAAGATTATTTTTTTATGAAGCAGACTTGTTTACAAGATAAGAAGCCTGGGATATAATTCCCTGCCATTGACTATATATATATATATATATATATATATATATATATATATATAGAGAGAGAGAGAGAGAGAGAGAGAGAGAGAGAGAGAGAGAGTCATATATATATATATATATATATATGATGCACATTTCACATTTAGTTCAAACTCTGTATGCTTTGTTATTTTTTCTTATCATTTGTGAATATTTCTGCTTATTCTATATTAAGCTCCTTTGAAGTTCTTTTTCATTTTGTTAAATTCTATGTGACTACCACACTCTGTCTATAATTAAAGAAATTGTTTATAATAGTTATTTAGTAGTATTTATTAACTAAAAGTAGCTTTTTCAAGCAAAAGTACCAGAATCTTGCTTTTCTATATACCATTTGCACTTACAATAAGTCATTTCAGGAGGCTATATATGCCAATAATATTGCTGTGAATTTTGAAACTTTTCTTTCTAACATCTTTAGGACAATATTTTAAGACATGTAGGAAAACCATGCCTACCTTTTATATTTTTAAATCAAAACAAACATTAAATGGCTGAATCCTTCAGATATTCACTAACTCCAAAGTGATTCTAGCTCATTCTAAAATATACCCTACTGGCAAAAACAAACAGACAAACAAACAAAATAACTGAGAATATACACATGGATATGCCATGGATTCTGATGGCCAATCAAAAATAGCATTGAAACCATATTGGAATAAACTGATTGTTAGTAAGATAAGATCTTTGAAATACATAACAACTTTCTATTTCACTTCTAATATAATTGTTAAAATTACTCAGAACCATTATTTTATAGCAATACCTTGAATAATGGGACCCCCACGAATCAGTTACATTTTAATTACTTTATTAAAGAAAACAAGTAAATGCATAACCACATTTGTATAGGTTGTAGAATAACCAAATATAAAAATAGTCACACTGAAAGTGTTATGTAACATGCTTTATTTACTGAGAAACTTTTAGAAACAAAGAGGCAAAATTTGAATAATATGCTACATAATTTAACACCAAATTCCAAATCTATTGTGTAGCACAAAAATATGACATTTTTTTAACTGTTAAGCATAGTGGACCTAAAGTTTGTTTTTTATGGTGTAGGTTTTTTAATTATATCATAAGTGGATATAGGTGTGTGTGTTTTAACTTGGTTGACCTTTCCTATCTAAATTTTTACATTAGATATGGGAGGAATTGCTCGTGTTTGATATATTTCCCAGGAAGTCTCTGGTGGCAGCAGATGCTAGCTTAAATTGAAAATAATTTGCTGATTTATTATTCCAAAACCACATGTAGTATTAATCTACTTGGCCAATACAGATGTCAGGAAAGATAAACAACTACTTTGATTAAATAAATTGATGACTGATTATTTATTGAAGGAGGATAGATTGCAGGAATAGGATCCATAAACACAGACATCATCTTACACATGTTCAGAATTTGATATAGATAAATTTCGGTGCCATCGTGTATTTTTTACATTGCTCTTGGAAAAAAATAATGCAAGAACGATGATGCCATGGAATGTTAAATGGAAGTCTTGTAACTACTAAGAAGGGTGCAAATTACCTGTGATTTACATACTGCTTGATGCAGGAGTAATATGTTTGCTACCAGCAGTCATAAAAACGCAAGTGGGATCACAAAGAAGGTCCATCTATCAGCAAATCCATGTGAGCGTATAATTGCTAGAGTTTGAAACATTATTGGAGGCTCTAGCAGGTAGCAGGTAAGGAACCCAGGCAGGCTACCGTTTTTAACACCTGTGGTAGAGGTCTCCTCTAAGAAGGCGAGATGGCTACACAATGAGAGAGGAAACGCACATGTATATTGCTCTGCTAAGAAGTTTATGTACCTGTCATGTTGACTCCTCCCAATAGCCCTCTGATTAGGTTCATTCAACATAAATTTTCAAGAGGTTACTTTATGCCAGGCAGTGTTGTAGCTCTAGAAGGTTCAACAGGGACTTAAAGAGACAGGGTTGTTGTTCTCATGGATTTATGCTAGGGTTTCTCAACCTTGACACTATTGACATTTTGAGCCAGATAATGCGTTGTAGTGCGGACTATCTTGTATATTTCTTGGATGTTAAACGCTGTGCCTGACCTCTACCCACTAGATGCCAGTGGCCCCCATGCAAGTTATGACAACCAAAAAATGTCTCCAAACATTGCCAAATGTCCCGTAGGAGGCCAAATTGCCCCAAATGAGAACCACTGATTTACATAATGGGGGTGGGTGATACACAGTGAATCATTCAACAAATAAATAATGGATTTCAAATAGTGAGAAACAATAATAAGAAAGAGAGTTACTGGGAGTGGTGCCTAAGATTATAAGAGGATTTATACAGACTATACAAGCTACTAGAAACAACTCTCAAAGGTGCAAGTCTTATGAAGATACTGAATAACGTAAAGATCTAAGAAAAGAGGTTAGAGGCAGAGAGAGTATCAGCAAATGCAGAGGCTGTGCATATGGAATATCTAAGCCTAGAGAGGTTTCTTCATTTGCTCAAGGTCAGGTAGAACCAGGATAGAAATCAGACCTGTCTGCTTCTGGATCCTGTGTTCTTCACATGACCCTTTATCACCTCACTTTAAATCAAGGCAATTGCAATTCAAATATCCTAGAGTGAAAATGTGGTGGTGAGTTCTGCAGGTGGAGGAATGATCTGAATCCATAGCAAAAACATACTAGTGGCTGCTTTGAGAGGGTCTGGAAAGAAAAACAATGGTAATTAATAGAGGAATATAATCAGGAGACATAAATTTCTCACAATAATAGCAAGAATTTAATATGCAAAATATTAATATGATGATCTTTTTTTCTTCCTTCCTCATAATATAATCTATCAGAGATATATTGTTTCAAAGAATGAGTTTTACAGGAAACCATACTAGGTGGCATAGCCCTATAAAATCAGGAAGTCTTTTTATCTGATAATTTATCCTAAAATATAGCGTATCTCTGGCACCATGAATTAAAATATATGTTGACAATGAATATTGCCTTTTATACTACGTACTATACTTGTTATGAGTTTATGATTTGTACATAATATTAAGTGGCCCAGACAGAGAGATTTCACTGAACTCATGGGAAAGACTGTAACTGATATTTCTGCTGACTTCTGTTTTCCATGGTTCCTTATTAAGATTTATGGAATATTTAGTCTTTAATTCTTTAATTATAATTGGCAGGTGTCCCTGAAGTTGTAAAGCAATTAAGAGGCCTGTAGTTATTTTCTAGTGGACTTGATTTTTCTAGGGTGTTTATCATGCCCTATTTCCTCTCATTTATCATCCCAGATTGGATCCCTCAAGGATGGCATTCTAGCTGAGACCAATACCTCAGGGCACAGATGAAGACAAGGATCCCAGAGAATATACAGGTAAGTTCTTACATATGTAATTTGATTATCAGGGGTAATGTTTAACACCTTACAATATGAGCTTGTCTATAGATTGTCTCTAAAAGTTGAGGCCTTGTTTTTAAAAACACTACAAGTTTTAACTGTGTTCATACTGAAGACCTTCATTTATACAGAAATAGAAAATGTTTCACAATTGAAAAGCTCTTTATATGATAAAATTGTTCTTTCTATTCTAGAGAATAGAATTTTTATACATCTTAAAAACAAACAAGCAAAATCAAATATATTTCCTTGACTAATTCTACAAAGATGCTTTCAATATTTTTATACTCGTATTTTAACTCAGGAGCAACTTTTATATTCCTCAAAAAGTTTATGTTTTCTACTTTTTAGAATGGAAAGAAAGCTTAGTTCATCTTTTGTAGTATTTGTTATTTGTGTCAATATTCAAAAATGGGTGATTGTATGAGATATATTAAGTATTCTCAAAGAGGTCTTCATTTATTCAATAAAATATTTATTGCTCTACTTCTATGGGCCAGGTACTGGATATATATTGCTGAAAAAAAAATATATGTGGTTCTCTCCTTCATTCAGTTTATAGTCTAAGAGGGGAATTATTTATTTATTTATTTATTTATTTATTTATTTATTTATTCAATAAATATTTGTTGTGTCTGGTTTGCTTTTGTGTACAGTGATAAAGATAGGCAAAGTCTTGAATGAAAGAAATATATATTCAGTTGAGAGGCATTATAAGTGAACTAAAAATAAATATATAATACAACAAAGACACATCAGAGTAAACAGATTATGGCATGCAGCTTGGGGTCTTAACTTCTATAGCTATTAGTTTTGTGTAAGCTTAAATATTATAACTTTAATTCTAAAAAATCAATGGGAAGTATGGGAGTTGAAATACTTTGTCTCATGTCTCTAATATTTTGGACCACTTGACTGTGAAAAGATTAAAGTGATAGACAAACACAGGAGGTATATATATATATATATATATATATATATATATATATATATATATATATATGTATATGGTCAGTTGAAACATTTTAAAGATGGAAGATCCTCAAACATGTTTGAATATTAATAAGGATGAGGCAGTAGAGAGAGGCAAGTTGAAACATAAAAGCAAATAGAGGGGATTCCTAGAGGAATCAGTCCCTGAAAAGGCAAGAACTCACAGAGATCTTACAGAGCATTTATGCATGGGAAATTTCTTTCATCCATTTACTACTCATTCATGTATCCATTTATTTAATTATCACACATTTTACTCAAATATGTATTGGAAGATATGGAAAAATAAACACTATCTCTACTAATAAATAGTATATACCTAAAAGATATGATTGGACAATAACTAATAACACATGAAAATATGAATTGTAGTTAATAACTATTGACATGGGAATTTTAAAGAAAAGATCACCATGGGCTGAAGTTTTAATCCATGTAAAGTGCTCTGTAAGTAAAGTTCCTGGCTTTTCATAGGCACTTGATGAATGGAGCCCAAAGACTTTATTCATGGAGGAAGCCTTACTTGATTTAGCCCTTGAAAAAAGGAGAAAGTATGGAAATACGAGAAAATGGTAAAGGGCTTCCATGATCGGGGAAATAGCATAAGCATATGCAGAAACAGGAACTATCTTTTTTATATTACATGTTGTGTGTAACATTGTCTCCCTAGAAAAAGATATGTTGAAGTCCCAACTCCTGTGAATCAGAATGTGGTCTGTTTGGAAATTGAGTTGTAGATGTAATTAGTAAAGATCAGGTCATACTAGAATGGGCTTTTNCCATAGGACCTCCACTCCAGACATATGAAGTGCATCAGTGGGTTTTCAAATTATCACTTATTGAAATTTGAAACCTCTTCTTTTTCTTAATTTTTTCCCAGTAATATCTATTCAGCTTCACAGCTGGTATTCTGGGTAATACACATGTGTTTGCAAAAGCAAGAAAATAAGAGAATGGAGCCATGAAAACACACTGAGAGACAAGAGAGAGAGAGAGAGAGAGAGAGAGAGAGAGAGAGAGAGAGAGAGAGAGAGAGAGAGAGAAGACGGCCATGTGACAACAGGCAGAGATTAGAGTGATGCATCTCTACAAGGCAAGGATTGCCAAATAACAGAAGCCTAAAGGAGAAAGGAAAAATTCTTCTCTATAGGCTTCACAGGAAGTGCAGCTCTGTCATCACTTCGATTTCAGGTTTTTAGCCTCCAGAACTGTGATATAATACATTTTTATTACTTGAACTGCTCAGTTGGAAATAGGAAAGCAATACACAAGATATATACTATGATGTAGTTATTTCTTTAGTTGTACTGAATATATGTTAATTTTGACTTTTAATATTTTTTGCATTTTGTATTCCATATGAAAATATATTCTATCTGATGCATAAAAAAGAAACATTTTGAAGCTGTGTTAATTAAATCACATTTTATCTTAGTAACAAAAAAATAAATATCCTTAAATTCAATATTATTATTATGATAGGCTTTATGATAGACTTTTAAAGCTATGCTTACAGTAAATATTTTAAAATATCAGGAAGCATTTACAATATAATAGTAAATGATAAGGACACATATAAAAGTTTACCTAACAATTGTATTTAATGTATACATCCATACCCATTTACACATGTAAGAATAGAAATGAATGAACAGGGGGAAAAATTAGAAGAAAGTATAGCAAAATAATGATAGTAGTTATAGTTTTTAATATTATCCTTGAAAATAATTATAGGATGATTTACACATTCTTGGGAATAAAAATCTTCTCATCCACTTAAAAACAAAAAGTTAACTCTTGTTTTTCTCCTACCATGACTGATGTTTATATGTTAAAACTGAGTTGATCCAGTGAAGACTGTTTTATAAAACAGTGCCTATCAATCTTGACCTTGTGTATATTATATTCAGTAACACTTCAATTCAAATTGGTATTCTAAGAAAAAAACACAACTCTCTTTTACCAAGTCAATGTGAGTTCAGAAGTGTGGAGAGCATTTTGGAGGTTCTGGTATCATTAGAATTGGTTCTTGGTCATCCAGCTATAAGACCACATGCAATACAAGGCCATGCATGCTCTGTTAAAGACAGCCAAGCGACCATAGTTCCTACATTGTTTCTGGCCACCAGGCTCTGGCTATTTTCTTATGTAACTTGAGAAGGGTGTGAGTGGTAGAACTCAACTCACCTTTAAGGTGAATATAAAAGGATCTTGTTTATGTTACATGTGGTGCTTTTCTATATCATTTTCCCTACTTTTCTGTTTTCTCTTGCTCTACTAGTCAAGTTTCTGAGAATAACAATGTCCTGAAATGTGTGGTAACACTCTAGGTCCAGCAAGGCTAGACGTTAAACAGTTAATTCCAGACTATGGAAGATGTGTTTGTGTAAATTTCAGGTGAGCCCTCCCTCCACTGAGCTGGCTTAGTAATGGGTTTGGTTTAATAAGAAGTTCCTACGGGTATGACTTTAAAAACAAACAGGAGTTAAAATGATTATAGCTCTGTTTTAAAGTTCACTCAAAGAATAATTGGGTTTTAGAGCATGAAGGGGCTGGACTTTAGGATTAGCTTAGTGGCCTCTATTTTGTATAGGCTATACAGGAGGCACTGCAAGGTAAAGTAACTCCTTAAGTTTCCTTTGAAAGTTCGTGTCAGTTCCGGGATGGAACAAAGGCCTTCTGACTCTTAGGTGATGGGCTCTTTCCATTATAGCATGCTTTGCTGTGAGGATCTGTCAGAAACATTCAAGCACAGGCACAATGACTGTCAGTCAACCTGAATATAATCCACTAAGTTATGCTAATTCCCATAAAAACTAAGATGACACACAGCTGAAGGAATCCCCACTAGGATTGTGTTCATATAAATTTGCCCATTTATGGCAAATTCATCCTACTCTTTGGAATCTTTTTGTTCTCTGTATGCGATCCCTAGTGTCATAAGCCTAGAAATCTCTGGGATTAAGGGAAGACGAAATGAGGAAAAATGAAACAGAAGTGAAAATGGTGATCCTTTCTGCATAAGTTAGCATTTCTGCAACGAGTACCCTACCCGATAGTAAATGAAATGGGGAAGACATGCCCTGGCATCCAGGAAGCTTCAGCAGTATCAGGTATACATTCTTTGCATGTAGCCCTACAATGCTGGTAACAAGGGCTTTTAGTAGTCAGAAATAATTGAGCAAAGACAATGTTATCATGGACTCAATGAGGCTTTAAATGTAATCAAAGTGTGAGAAAAAACCCCTGCTGTTTTGAATATCCAATAAATGTTACTACTATTGTTTTCAGTTTCAATTTGTTAAAAATGCTTAAAAATACTCAAAGAAGACAAAAATCCCTGGTTCCTTTAGCTTAACGAGGGTAATATCAGGGAGAGAAATCTGTGGGAAGAAGCAGCTGTTAAACTGCTGGCTGGAATGCCTGTATCACTAAGGACTTTTGTTTAGTAACAGGAAGGCCAAATTTAGATGTGAAAGGAGAGGAAAGGTGGCTAATCCCTAGCAAAACACGTTCTTTAGAGATTTTTCCCCCCCTTGGTCAGGAGACTAAACAAGATGTAGGAGCATTTCCTTGTAAGTCATCCTCTAAATTTATGCCAGGGCTATTTTTTTTTTCTGTAACATATAAATCTGATTATCCCATGTCACCATTTTAATATTCTTCTGTGACTGTCCATTCAAATACAAAATAAAATTTTTAATGAAAACTATTGAAAAGTTAAAAAGTGTCAGTGTGCCATTTCAGACCTTTGCCAACATCCAAGACTTTTCTCTATGGCTATATGACATCTGGGTTTTGTACACATTAGGCACCACATCACTCTTATGTGCAAAATGCTCTCATATCTCAGTGCCTTGACTCACACACTTTCCTCTGCCAGGCATCTCCTACTGTCTTTTTCTGACTCGTGACCCTTCTTCAAAGCCCAATTTAATTGTCAACTCTGGAACCTTCCCACTCTGAAACGTCTTTCTTCTGTGCATTTGTAGCATTTATCTATGACTGTATGGAGAGATCCTATGATAAGGGACTAAGGTTATGTGCGTATGAACATAGAATTTGTCTTAGTCATCTTCCTATCCCCAGTACCAGCTCTATGCTTGACACATAATGTGTGGTCAATGGAGGCTGTAAGAATGAACAGGTAAAAAAAAATGCACGCGCTTGTTGAAGTCCAATGCAAACACAGAACAATGTATAGTACGGAAATGCTGTGTGCTTGTCTCACAGACATTTGTAGACCGATGAGTGTTATTAAGCAAAAAGCAACATGCAAGACAGCTTTAAAAGCAGAAAGAAGTCACAGCTGAAGGAGGTAAGAAAAAAGTAGAAACAGATTTCTCTCGTATTTGCTTTAAGCCTTATTCCATGTATAGGGGTAGAATTATGGGCTGACTGCATGCATTTGAACATCAAGTCTTTTTAAAATAAAGAAATTTTCAAAGGAAATTGGCACAACCATTTTCTTTTGGCTCTTATGCTGCTTTTTCACCCAAATATGACTCTGATCCTCCCTAGGTTAATTAGCCCCAATCACACTTTTCTAAATACACTGTACCTGTATGTGGAGAAATGTAGTTGACCCTAGTAGAGTGAACCTTCAGGAATAGGTAACATGATTTAACCCATATCCAAAAGTCTTTTTTGCCACACAAGGAAATAGAATTGTTTGGCTCTGATGAGTGCCTAAAATACTGCAATTAAATGCCATTATTTGGATACTTTTTGCTTCAGATAACAGAATATTTATCTAAACGTTTCTCTAATAGACTTGTATGTATCTCATACAGGAAAGAGTTCAAAAGTCGGAAAGCATTGGTTTAGCTAGTCACAGATGTCAGAGACGGAGGCTGTCCTCTGCTTCCCCTTTTCTGTCTTCTGGGTGTTGGCTTTTCATCTTGGCTTCATTTCTTTACTGTCTCAAGAAGTTCCTTCAGGTATCATGACTTTGAAAAGTAGAAAACAGGAACAATCATTTATCCATGTTGGAGATAAGTCTATTTATTTTTCTTAGGTACATTAACAAACATCATTGCCGTCACCTGCTGGCCGCTTCCAGAATTAGAGATATAACCCTTGACAGACATGTGATATCTTTTACAGATTTAATTTATTGCCATTATGGCTGTTTTAGTACAATGATACATATGAATCTGAACTTTTCAGGCACTAAGTAGCATGGGGCTTTAGAGAGAGTGAGTCTATGATATATATTTTTATATAAGTTCATTTTGCAAACAAGAAAGATAATGATGTTGATTATGTGGACAAGAGAGGATTTAAATTTTTTTAAAAAGCCGAAATTATTATCAGGACAAACGTGTATAATAAAGGCTAGGTGTGAATGCTTGTGTTATTCTGATAAAAGTAGTAGAAATTTTGCTTTAATACAAATTTCTTAAAATTGGTTACTTTCTTTCTTTACTGAAAATTTTACAAAATATTTTCAAGATGAAAATCTGAAGCCACTAGTTATAATGAATTAATAAATCAATAAATGATATTCAATGCGTTAGTTCTTAAACTTTTAAAATGTACTTGTTTTGCCTATTTTTAAGGAAAGTTTGTAGAGAAGACTAATAGAAACTGGTGGAAAGCCCTTTTAATTTCCCCAATGTAAACATGAGGCCTTACTTTTCTCCTTCCCCTTTACTCTCAGTCATGTTTGTTTTTTTCTTCCTGCAGAGAAAAGACTTAAAGTAACTGCTGTTCACAGCTTGAAAGAACAAGACTGTCACTACTTTTGAAGTCTTTCCTCCCCAGAGGTAGTCCCTTGCTTTAATAAATTGAGGCTTTAACCCTAGTTATTATTATTATTATTATTTAATTTGGTTCAAAATTAAAGGGTAGAAAGGCAAAACCTAACAGGCAATAGTATTTCTTTGTTATGTAAGAAATGTATCATTATAATCACATTGTATTAGTAAGTTTTTCTAGACCCTGTATGCAAAATCATGAAAAGGAGATGATAGTAAATATAGTATATATTGGCTGTAAAAATTGTTAACATTTCTCATTATGAAAGTTGGAAAAACATATTTTTATAATGATGAACTCTCAGGCATTTCAAATTCAAAACAGGAGGCCTATGACCCTTCACTTGCACCTGGGCTGACCTTAGTGATTTGTTTGTAACTCAAAGGATTCTATAGAAGTGATGCAGGTCATAGGAAAACAGAAAATTTTAAAAAAATTGTAGGTAATTGCAAATGGAGAGATCAGGATTAATGATTAATTCACAAATTAATTAAATTAATTAAAATTTGTGAATTATCAGGAAACATATACAGTTAAAGACATAAAAATAAATTAATTCTCCAAAGAAGTAAGTAGATTATGACCAATACATGTAGACACATGGTCAGCATTCAATAAATATTGGTTTAAGGTGTCAAAGATTGAGACAGTTCTGAAAAGAAACATTTGGAAAAGAAATTTGTTCTTAATCTTAAATCTCTTTTATTGTCTTCCCTTTGTCTCACTGTACATCCTTGTTACTCTTTGTGAATTCCTTTTTTTTTCTACCAGCTCTTTCCTGTTTCTCTCTCTCTCTCTCTCTCTCTCTCTCTCTCTCTCTCTCTCTCTCTCTCTTAAGCATTTTGTTTAGTTTCTTTTCCTCTCAAATAACAAGTCTGAGTGTTAGGACCAGAGCAGCATTTCTGTTGTGTCCCCAGAAATGACTCAGGCTCCTTACATCTTCCTGTTCTACT
The DNA here is from genome assembly GCF_001890085.2 of Hipposideros armiger. Taxonomy (NCBI): domain Eukaryota; kingdom Metazoa; phylum Chordata; class Mammalia; order Chiroptera; family Hipposideridae; genus Hipposideros; species Hipposideros armiger. The sequence continues at coordinate 251,162 of NW_017731465.1, read as the reverse complement.
TACTATCCTTAACATTTGTCTTTCAGCCTCATGGTTCATTTAGAGACTTGATTGTACCGCTGTTCCTGTTAGGAGGAAGGTGGAAGGTGACATATGAAGGATAAATGTGCAGAGTAGTCTGCTAAGTGAAATCTCTTTAAAAAGCATTCTTTAAAAAATATTAACATTATTGGGGTGACAATGGTTAACACAATTATATAGGTTTCAAGTACTATATAATTTTTAATACTTTATCTGTATATTATTGCATTGTGTGTTCATCACCTAAAATCTAACCTCTTTCCATCACCATATATTTGACCCCCTTTACTCTTTTCTACCTCCCATATCCTACTCTCCTTTCCTTCTGCTAACCACCATATTGTTGTCTGTGTCTATGAGTTTTGGTTTGTTCCTCTTGTATGTTCATTTGTTGCTTTTAGTTTTATATCCTACATATGAGTGTAATCACATGGTTCTTGGCTTTCTCTGTCAGACTTATTTCTCTTATCATGATAATCTCAGGATCCATCCATGTTGTCACAAATGGCAGTTTTCATCTTTTCTATGGCTGAGTAATATTGTATTATATTGAGTTGATGGAAAAGTCATGATGCATTTTTGCAAAGAAAAACATAGTAAAAAATATGTCATGACTTTTCCAACAACCCAATATATATGTACTACATCTTTATTCAATCATCTATCAAGGGACACTTTGGTTGTTTGCATGTCTTGGCCACTGTGAGTATGCTGCAATGAATATAGGGGTACATGTATCTTTACAGATAAATGTTTTCAGGTTTTTTGGGGTAGATACCCAGAAGAGGGATTACTGGCTCAAATGGTAACTCTATTCCTAATTATTTGAGAAAACTCCATACTGTTTTCCATAGTGGCTGTCCCAATTTACTCCCGCTAACAGTATATGAGGGTTCTTTCTTATCCATAACCTCTCCAACACTTTTTATTACTTGTCTTGTTGATAATAGCCTTTTTAACAGATGTGAGGTGCTATCTTGTTGACGTTTTAATTTGCATTTCCCTAATAGCTAGTGAAGTTGAAAACCTTTTCCTGTATCTGTTGGCCATTTGTATGTCTTCTTGGGACAAGTGTCTGTTCAGGTTCTGCCCATTTTTAAACTGGATTGCTTATTTTTTTCTTATTAAATTGTGTTAGTTCCTTACATATTTTGTATATTCATACCTTACCAGAGGTGTTTACAAATATCTTCTCCCATTTGGTTGGTTGCCTTTTTGTTTCATTGATGGTTTCCTTTGCTATGCAGAAGCTTTTTAGTTTGATATAGTCCCATTCATTTGTTTTTTTTTTTTTTACCTTCCTTGCCTTTGAGGTCAAATTCATAAAATCCTCTGTAAGACCAAGGTCCATAAATTTAGTACTTACCTTAAAAAACATTCTTAAGGGCCGGCCGAGTGGTGCGTTGGTTAGGAGTTGGCTTGGGATTACAGCTCTGAGCAGCAGGGCCCTGGTTCAGATCCCACATGAGGGCCAGTGATGCTGC
>NW_017731465.1:118899-248059 GCF_001890085.2 Hipposideros armiger | reverse complement strand
ATAAGTACTTAAAATATTTTTATCAAGTAATAGAGGAATGACATAGATTATAGTCATTAGAATTGGGTGCTGTAGAGATTCTGAGTCTATTGAACAGAAGGGAAAGATAATTGGCTTCAGCTAAAAGTAAATAATTAGATACCTAAGGGTACCAATTTTGATGAAGATTTGGGTGCTGGTGGCTGATTGTTGGGAATTAAAATGCAGCAGGTGTTTAAGAAGTAAATAAAGTACTATAGATTCTGAGTTCCAGAAATCTAGCCACAGAAGAAAGAAAGTTATATGTGTCTAGCATTTTAATTAGCACCTGATATTATATTCCTTTAAAAAGAGTTTTAATTATGACTTATGGTACTGGGAATGTGTTTATTGCTGCTGATATTTTTCTGCCTGGTATTTATTCCCCCTGCCTTTGTTAAGAGCACCCTGATTTTATTTAGAAGGAGTTCATCTCCTTCATTGTATATAGTCTTAATGAGACTGAAAATCAAGTTATTTGACTTATACTAATTAAGGTGTGGCATGTGACCCCATCTTGGCCAATAGCGTTTCATTGTTAGTACTTTGACTCTTGAAAGGATCGATAGAGAAAATGGTCTAAGTCCCTTCATTCCAATGGAGAGCCTAGATGAGATCGCTGAGTGGTCCTTGACGTTTTAACTCTCACAGTTCATCTTGTTCCTATCTTTTTTTTACAACTTGGTTTATCTTTCCATTGATTCTTGGAACTACCTGATTCTCCCAAAATGTTTTCCTGTGTATGTCACCCATAGTCAATTTCTATAACTCACAACCAAATAATCCAAACTGCCCTAACAAATAAACTTGTATATCTGAAGTTTTTATTGATATTAATGTATGGGAAACCACCTTAGAGAAGGAAAAAAAGAAAATTCTTTAGTGGAAACAAAAGCTAATGTTTGCATGATGGCTACTATTCTTATTATGGCTCATATTAAGAAAGGAAAGAAAGAAAGAAAAAAAAGTTGCCCTTTTCTGGGACAAATTGAAAGAGTACATTTAAAAAAGTAATTTCAGGAGTCTTTGTAAGAAGTTAAATATCACAGATTCAAGATTATTCAAATTTACACCGAGTAAGTACTTAGAGGAGATCAACTAGATAAAAACTGTGATGTTTGTCATTTCTAATTCCAGTAATTAAGTGCTGCTCTCATTCTACTTGAAAAAGGCCTCTGTGGAATTATATTAATGGCATAATGGAGAGTCAAAGAAAAAAATCAAAACTATTATGAAAAAGAATGATATTGAAAAATTCATGAGCTGGAACCTTCAGAAAGGGAGAGTGTTTATGGTGATAGATGATCAGTGTTACTGGAATGGTATGTGGTCTTTTTGTCCAGAAGGACACGCCACCTCTTATATTTCTAAAATCTATATAATGCATTAGAAACATTCTCATCATGAAGACTACAGCCAAGTACTTTAACTGAAGTTCTTCCATTACAATCCCACTATTTAATGCTTACTTCTTCCCAAAATGATGATTGTTGGATTTCTGTTAAGAGGTGATTATTTTTGAGAGGGTCAGTGTCATCATTATGACTAAAAGTGTTAATACTTTATCATTTTTAGAAATTAGAAAAGTATCCTGCTTGGGCCTTAAAGAGGTGAACCTAACAAGTAGCAGTTATATGCCTGTGTTACCCTGATTGTCTGCCTTCACCTACTCAGACATCAGCATTCTGACTAGAGACTCTATTCAGCCTTTTGTGACAGGAACGTCTAGAAACAGAAGGCAGGGAGGTCTGAGAGGGGTTTCAAAGAAAGACAATTTGGAGAAGCTGACTTAGAGCCCTAGGAAATCAAGTAATTATATGACCTTACTCAAAACACTTAATTTCATTATTTCTTATTCTTTATCTCTGAAATGGAGATTATTTTACCTAATCTGCTTATCTTATGGAATTGCTGTGAGGAAAAGAAATAAAGTATGGGAAAAAGCTCTACTAAAAAAAAATTCTATGTTAATGCAAAATACATTATTAATTGAGTCATATATCATGTTACATAATAATTTAGGGGAGTGTGATTCTTTACACATAATAAAGCTCATGAATTTGTTAAGTCATAAATTAGATAAAAATTAAAAACAAAAATATGTTCAAATGAAAGAAAACATATAGACCTTAAAAAGCTATTATAAACACATACTCTCAAAGAAATGCAAAATGTCTCCATCATGCATATCCTGCCTAATTATTTTTTAAGAAAGAAAAAAAATCTCTAGTGATAGAGGTAACAATATGTAATAAGATATTTATTCATTTTATACTCTAATATGAGATTTTCCTTGTGTCTGTGACCTATATTATCATTAGCTTTTACTCCTGATGAACACTGATCCATTTCTACTAGTCATGGTACAGATGCTCTCATATAAAACTTGGAGTCCTCCACCCCACCTACCTAGCATTTTTTAATTCTTATTCTACAGTGTGTTGTAATGCAGAAGGAGCAATATAGTATTTTTTTAAATGTATGCTTACCAGGACATACCAATGCAATACAAGCTTTCTCTGGTAGGTTATGTCAGCTGATACAGAATGTTTACAAATATGACCAATATTTTTTATAATTGCATTTTAATTGATATATATATATATATATATATATATATATATACATATATATATCTCATAAAATATAACTACACATGCATCGTCTATTTAAACAGAATTTCAAGGTACATCTTTTAATTTTACTGCTTTTAATGATACTGTTACAGTTTTCAATTTCCTTGCAGCTGTATTTATTTCTTGAAAATCATTCATCCCATGAGCGTGGATATAGCTATAAGCATTTTATAATAAATTGTTGTGATTATTAAACATATGTAGTTAAGGACTTCTTTGCATCCATTCCCTTGTTCTGAGTTCTAAATTTTTCATCACCTTTATTAATTTTATATATCAAATATAATTTTTAAATCCCCCAATTAATACAGCTACATATGCTCTGTCTGTGCACTGAGATCTGTCCTCCCGCATTGATTGCACACATAGTGTGTATTTCCATCGTGGTACATACTTTCCAGCAGCGCACTGGCTCTCTTCCCACTCAGGTTGCTGAGCGGGAAGAGAGCCTCCCGTTCCTGCCTTATCTGTGGTCCTTGGAGATTTCTTGTCCTGCTGCTGCATCTCCACCAGTCTCCCAAACAGTGTTCCAATGACAGATATCTCCTCCTCTGTAGCTCCTCTGCTCATCCCTTTGCCTCGCTCCCACTGTCTTTTCAATATAATGCTTGTGATTGCCACAGGATGCTCGCTCTCACAGTTGGCATATGTAATTATTTATTCATTGATTATTCACTAAATCCACAAGCATCTCTTTAGGGCCTACTCATTACCAGCGTGTTGCTGGGGACTGAGGTTACAAAGGTGAACATGACACAGTCATTTCCTCAAGAAATTTCAAGTAGTGTTCTAGTGGGGACATTTCAGAATTTGAAGGCCGAAAACAATGGTTCCATGTTTAAAATTTCTGGACCCCAAGCAACATTTGCTCTGGAAAAATATCTTTTATGGGATTCATTTCCCTTCCATAAATTCTTTAAGTGATATAAAGGTTGCTTTGGTGAGAAACAAAACTTCATAAAACTTTTAGTTCAAGGCTACCGACTACTGATATGTAACAACCTGTGAGTAAATACTAGCTATTACTTTTATATTGTATGTTGAACCTTTGGAAAAATCAGTTTTTCATAAAAAATAAAAATGGTAATCAAATTTTTGCAGGAAATAAACCACCATAGTGTGTATTATATTTGTGTCAGTAATTTACATAATTAGTTCTTGGCTTTGCCTGACACTAGACTGTGTACAAGATTCAGACTTTTTTTAGAAAAGCTTGCACAATTTCTTGTGCTAGGTGTCCCATAGGACAGCATTTCTGAAGCAATTACAAAAGAAGCTAGACCCCAGGAACTATAAATGTGTGTAGACTTAGCCTAATATAAACAAAATATAAAATCTAGAGTAAACAACAAAATCCACAAAAATAACCATAACAATGTTGCTTTAACTTTCCAGAAGGTTTGGGGAAAGTTTTCCCTTCTCCTGAATCAATTTACCTTTATAAAAATCAAATTCTATTTCATAGATTGTATTTTATATGCAGTGATCCCAGAGATCCTATAAAGTACACACGTGGAGCCAGTATTGAGTACGCGGAACAGTGTCACTCAACATCTGAGTAAGATTCCTACTTATAATGTTTTTTGAAAAAGGCCAGATGGGAAACATTTTCCATTATATTAATGAGGAAATTCTATCCTTGCTGGGGCTGGAGATTGGGGGTGGGAGGAGAGTGAGTTTTTTTTTTTATAGTGTAAATGTCTAATTAAACTGGAGAAAAGTCAAATTGCAAAGTTCTGACAGAAATGCCACTGTGGTGAACCTCATGGTATAACAGGGAGATAAAAAATTACTGCAAATGTAGACAGCGGTAATAGAAACACAGTGTTCAAACCAAGGAAAGTAATAGTCCCAATGAAGTGTGCTGTATGATATTAAGTTTTGGTGGCCACAATTTCTGATGGACTTGGAATAGTGTGACTGCGTCCCAGGGAAGATGGCCAGAATGGCAAATAGTCTGAAAATCTCATTTCTTAAAGGAACAAAGAATTGTTAGCTTGGAAAACATCATAAGGGAATTTCAAGAGCTGTCTTGAAATATTTTAAGGATTGTAATCTTTAAGAGTATAGACTTATTTTTTTTTCCCCAAATGGTAAAAAAGAACAAAATTGGTTGAAAGTTTTACTGAGGTGAATTTCAATTCACTGCTAAGAAGACTGGACTGTTAGAGTCATCAACGGCGGTCTCTCGGAGGCAGATCCTATTGCAGCAGACTCCTCCGTCTCAGCTCCTGGGGGCATCGCCAGGTTGGGCCTGAATGCTCAAAGGCCGAGACAAACGCTGACTTATGAGGTTGTGTTAAGGAGATTATTATCTGTCTGACTATAACAGAGAAGGCCAAAGAATTTGGGCAAGGTAGTAAATAATTACTAAAGCTTCAGTTAACAGACATGCTGACAGTTGGTTTTTCAAACTTCGCAACTCTTTTCTTGTGTCTTTCCTTCTTAAAATTAGATAAATTATGTATATTTGAAGTTTCTTAGTTTGGGTACCTTGTTCAGGCAGTCAGAAATAAACACATGGTGCTAATTTTATTGTATATCATTAATGTATTTAACATAATGAATTTCTATCAATCAAACAACAAAAGAGCCAGTGAGTCAAGTTAAGTAGGTATTGAGCCTCTCCATCTATATAGTTAAGTTCTTGCCTTTGAGAAGCTTATAATCTTATTGCAGAAAAATCTTAAACTCATACATAATTTTAAGGTAATTATAAGAGGGTAAACTGTATAGACAAGACTAGTGGTTTCTCTTGTTTGTCTGCATGCTTATTTGTTTTTAAGAATCTTGTGTAGAAGTCCTGATGGGTTGGGGTTTCCAGAAGCACACACTGAGAACTGACAGGAAGTTTGGCATGCAGCGCGTTTATGAGGGGTTAACAATTCCTGTGGAAAGGAGAGAGAGGAAGCGAGACTTGGCAAAAGAAGGTCAACTGCATTGTAGGTTAGACAACGCCTTACCCCAGCCCACAAGGAGTTCTGCAGCACACGAGTACAGAGTCTACCAAAATTGTCCAGTAGTTGGTGACATAGCTAGGCCTTCATGCTTTGAGTAGCCATCAGATATACTCCTGGGAGGGATGTGCCTTTGGCCAAGGTATCTCTTTGTAACTGAAGCAAACCTTGAAACCTTTACCTGTGTCCACCGACAAAGTCATCAATAAACTGGAGCTTCTTTGATTAAAACTGGGGTAAGAGGTCTAAAACCTCCCCTTGACAGCTTTCAAGATCATTGAACAACAAGAAAACACCTGTAATAATAATAGCTAATATTTATATAGTTGTCGATAAGTACCATATGCTCTTTTCAGTATTTTAGATGCATAACTTTTTTTTTAAATAAATCTTTTTGGGGGAACTGTGTGTTTTCCAGACCCATCAGCTCCAAGTCAAGTAGTTGTCTTCAAACTAGTTGTGGAGGGCACAGCTCAATGACCTATGTGGGAATCGAACCGGCAACCCTGGTGTTATGAGCGCTGCGCTCTAACCAGTTTAGCCAATTGGCTGCCCTGCATAACTCTTTTAATCCTCCCTCTACACATAAAGAAACAGGCACAGAGAGAGGTTAAGTAATCTGCCTAAAGTCACCCCTACCTGTTGGCTCTAGTGTCTACACGCTTACCTACTATATTCTACTCTGCACACGTAAGTCTTTACGTAAAATTTCGTGGATAAGGCTCCAGGCAGAGTTTAAGGAAGATGGCATGCTAAAGGATGTGCCTTGAGGACTTGTAGTGTTAGACTTGGCATAATCCTCACTGTGTTCCAGAGGGACAGCAGCTGGGGACAATAGTCAATTATGTGCTCTGCTGCAGGAGATGTGAACTGTAAATGTTCATGGCTGTCACAATCTGTTTCTTCTTAATGAGCTTTCAGCTGGATGATATTCCCCTCTCTTCTTTGTTGTTAGGGAAATGAGTTCTTACCGATTGAATGTGAGCAGGATTGAGGTGCAACTTCCAGGTATGGCCGATAAGGACTTATCCCTCACAGTCATCCGTTTCTTCTTCCGTGTGATTGAAATAGAAAATTCCCCCAGAGCAACCTTGAAAATCATGTGTAAAAGATGATGCTGTCTTTGTTATCACAGATATCAGAATGACTGCAGGGAGCAGAACAGCCTGACCGATAGAGCTAATTTTGAGTGAGAAAAACATTTCTCTTATATTTAGATTATTATGCATGTTTGGTCTACTTGATATTGCAATCAAACCTACCCTAGCTTAGATAGTCTTCCCACTCAGAGAATTTTAAAATATCTCAAATAGCATTATTCCATGCAGAGGATGCTGCTCATATGTAGGACAGGACAGATGCTCTTCCCTTGCCATGCTGACTTATTATTAACATTTGCTCTTTGGTTAGCAGAGACTCCAAACTAGTATTAGTGCTTACGTGTATTGCTGTAGTTTATGTAGTTAAGCAGGAATTTGGAAGATACAGCACATCAGACTCTGTACAGAGGATCAGACTTCAGCCTGACATGAATGTGGGGGTAGGGGTTGGAGGGTGTGTGTGGAGCCGGAGGTTGCAGGGATAAATGAAAATATGCCCTGCAGTATTGACAATGCTTCAAAAATGTCCCAGGCAGCTGGACACCAGGTTCCCACTGGTTGTTCTGACGGCTACAGAGAGAGAAGCGTAAGGGTATCACACGAGTGCGCTCTGCCATGCTTAGCCTGCCAGCTGCACTTTGGGCTTTATGAAGTTCCAAAACTGTTTTACAAAAGACAGGGTCCCTCTGTTGGCTCTTGGTCCAACTGAACAACTCAACCTGAAAATGAAAAGGCCTGATGCTTTTTACAGAGTACTTGTCACGAATCAATAAAATGATAATTATTATTCATATTAGACTATAATTAATGATGATGTATTTGCACAGAAATATTTATTGGGTTCCCATATGATCCAGGCACTGTTCTGGGCACTGGGGATATCGCTGTGAACAAAGAAGAATCAAATTCCTGGTTATTCAGTTCTATGCAGAAGTGAAATCAGAGTGGGTTGTAATAATAGTGATGGTTGTTATTCTTAGACCACTAAATAAGGTGAACTCTCCCTGACCTAAGATTTAGAAGTTCAGAAAGGCAAAGAAAGGAATGAAGCAACCATTAAAGACATCTTTCTGGAAATACTCTGCATTTACAGCAGTTTTAGTTATTTACCCTGGAGACGAGCGGCAATCTGGAATTATTGAAAAGTATAGTTACAGAATCAAAGCTTTATTATGCCTCCAAAGGTAGGTTTGGAAAAAAAAAGAAAAAAGATAAATAACGTTTAAGGGAGAGCTGAGATATATGAAGAGAAAAATACATACAGGCATTTAAAAAACAATGCCTTTACTATTTGGCTTGAAACAGAAAACAGGCAAACCATGTTAAGGAAAAAAAATTGCATTTAAAAAAATGGACTAAGTATGTTGGAAATAACTTGTAGACATTCTAATGAAAATATAAAACAGGTTACTACATAATTTATAATAGAAACGTATTTTAAAATACACATATGTATTCCTATTAAACTTCAAATATGTGGCCCAATTCAAAGATTTGGTTTTTACATAATATAACAATTTGCACAACTTGAAAATTTATCAGTAAGAACTACTACTTGTGTGCTGAATATCGCTGTAAGATCGAACTCCTCAGGAACAGAAACCCTGCCAACCTAATCGAATATTTAAATACACATGGCTTATGTATGTTTCTGATTCACTTCACACATTCACAAACCTGATTTTTCGCACTTTGCTGTATGAATAAACCTAATTCAAAAGGAAATGAGAAGATGAACTTTTATGCCTTCTCCTTAGGCATGCTGTAAGTGACACACGGTAAAGCAAATGGCTTTTTTCAGAAGGGTTCATTTTCCACTCTAAACTACTCTACTCCACCCTGAGTACACTTATTTAATTTAGTCTTATCTAAATTTGAAATTAATAATTAGCCCCTAAATCAATCCTCTTGCACCCAGAAAACAGCTCTCCATGAATCATCTTGCTAAAACATGAGAACTACTGACCAAGTAGAATGCTTTGTTCCTTGCTAATTTTGTTGGCCTACAAGCGACTCCAAATGAGACCAGAAGTAGTGAGAAGTTGTGCAACATTTTTCACTCAAATTGAATTTACTCTTTTTTAATTTAATCTGAAAAAAAACAATCGTGATGGAAATTCTACAGAGACCTGAATTCGGAGGTCAAACAATAACAAAATAGTAGAGAGAAGTTAATGAATCTTTACCATGTGAAGCAATGCACAGAAGGTCCTGGAGAATCCATAAGCCGAGTGAGAAAAGCATGAGTCGCGTGTAATGACACCAGGGCTTTGAAAATGAATTTATCTTGTATACTCAGCTGTTTAGGGAGTACATCATTTATAAAACATTCTTGTTATTAATATTTTCCATTCCATAGACTCTCTTGACAAACTATATATTTTTTCACCACATTAATTTTAAAGTTAAAATGAACATCTGGTAACTGCATTTATTCATCTGATTCTCAACTATCCTACTCTCTGATTTCCTTCTCCTGCCTTTCTAAATAGCCAAAAGTAGCCTGAATTTGGTCCTGTAGATTTAAAGTCCACACATGCCTATTTTTCAGATTAGAAAGATTATAGCTCCCTCCTTTAATCACTCAGTCAATCAATCATTCAATCAACATGTGTTCAGCTGACCAAACTTTTAGTCCAAAGACAACTTGCTTATCTTATTCCAGCCTCAAGTGGCCCTGCTCTACTCTCCCAGAGTACTGTTCATTGTTTTCAGTTCACCCAAAAGCAGAGGCTGAGACAGGCACGTGGTTTATTTGTGGAGAGAGAAGGAAAAAGCAGAGTGGGACGTGGAAGAAAGCAAGCCGGTATAAGTGTGCATTGCTGAGGGTGCCACAGAAAGCAACAAGAGGTTCATTCTCTTGGAAACTCAGAGAAACATGCAGGGCGCTTCCCAGAATTATCCATATGAGGGATGGAGGCTAGCTTCCTTTATTCACGACCTGCCTTCCCTCATTGGTTTTGAGTTGCCCCTGGTGTTACTAACTCCCTGAAATGTTCAATCAGGGGCTTCCACTGTGTTGGAGAAGTCTCTAAGATGAAAAGCATAAAGATGGGTGACAGAAGCTTGAAGTGGATCCCTGACCTGGCACTATGAGTCTTAGCACACACGGAAACTTCTACAGTAAGTGAGGCTGAATTCAGAAGTGGGATCTAGGGATGAGATGTCTAGTGACTTGGCTACATTGTTTAATGTACCACCTCATTTATTTCTGGAGTGTAACTGTCCATCTCCTTCACTAGACTGAGGATTATTAAGGGTGGTGTCCTACTTTCTTCCCCAGTGCCAAGACGTGTGGTTTGCAGCAGAGTCCCCCACACTCTTGTGGAATAAAAAATGAAATAATACTCCCCTATTCTACTGTACAATGGAAATTATTGCTTACATAGTATTACTTTTTTGAGAACTACAATAAAATTAATGTTTACTCACTTAAGTACAGTATATTATTTATGTACATACATTCATTTTTTTATGTATTAAGTTATGGAAGGCCATCCCAGAAAAAAAATCTAAGCTCCATACCTATTGTTTTTTAATTGCCTATTACTTCATGACAAACAACCCACAAACTTAGTGGCTTAACCACAATAATGTATTATTTTTATATTCAGTGAGTTGCCTGGGCAGTTATTCTGATTCATGTGGTATTTTCTGGGAATCTGAGCTGACTGGAAGATTGAAAAATGACCTCACGCATATGGCCAACTGGTAGCACAAGCTTCTGAATGAGAGCTCAGTTGGGTCTATTAGCCGGAAGCTTCCATTTTCTCCACTTGGGACTCTGCACTTAGCTATTTGGGTTTTCTCGCAGAATGGTGATTGTTTTCCAAGAAAGACTATTCCGAACAGACACTTAAGACCTGGCTTTAAACACTATGCAATATCACTCTCTTTACATATTATTGGTCAAATAGTTCACAGGGGAAGCCCTGATTCAAAGAGAAAGGAAATCAACTACACATTTTTATAGAAGAGTGGCAAAATCCCACTGAAAAAGAGCACATAGGGTGGCAAATAGTGTTGTGACCATCATTGGAAGCATAACCTATGATAAGCAACGTGTACCTAGATGTATTAAGGCATATTTATATTAAATGAAATAACGTTTGAGAGTGGAGCCCATATTCAGTTTATCTTTATAGCCGTAGGAACTAACATAGTGTCTGACAGGTACTGATGCATAATAAATGCTTGTTGAATAGATATTTGAAAAGTAAGAAATACAGATATGCCAAAAACCGATTCTTTCGCTGTGAAGACATTAGGATTGAAAGTACTGTCGCCCTCCCTTTAGGTACCAATTTTCCACCCACAATCCTCTAGTATGAATCAGTATTCACTGACTGTGTGTTGCCCTCCCAAGCAATACATTAGAGAAGAAAGGAGGTCACTTTGTCAGAAAAGAACTGAAAAAAGAAAATTTATACCCGGAATGTGAGTTGAGGATGAGAAACATGGGTCATTCAAAATTTTTGCCTCAGAACTTTTCTTTTGGTTATGTGGGGTGAGGGTGGGGGCGTGGGGAAGGGAACCATGGACAGGAGTCAGGAAGAGAGGTCAGGAGCTAGGAAACAAAAAAGAAAGACTGATGTATTTAGTTTGATAATTTAAAGGCTCTACAGTATTTTGTTTTTTTGTTTTTTTTTGTTTTTTTTTTTTTAATAATGTTCCTTTAGAACATAGGATTCCAAAGGTCTTCATAAGTTTCCCATTTGGGAATGGTGAGAAAGTGTCAAAGCTGCCGTGAGAGTGAGAGCACATTTGAAATTCTCAGAATCAGTAAAATGAATACAGAATCTCAACAGATAAGCCTGTTTCTCATTTGGTGTAAGACAACATTTTGTGTTCTCATAAAAAAAAAAATGTTATGATTCTATGATTCTTCAGTAGTGTTAACAAAATATACCCTAGATGAACCACAACAATGCTCATTAATGTAATGGCTAACTCTCCACTCTTTCCTTTCTTTCACTGAATATTTCTGAGGGATAACGTTATCTTGTGTCATAATATCGATTTGTTTAATGCATGAATAGTGCTGCGATAAAGACTGCCTTTCTAGAGTGCATCTATTTTGCATATGAAAAGATATCTATTGCCCTTAGTACAGACAGTATTAACTCTGCTAGTTTACACATCTTACATCAAGCATATAGGTGGCTCTAAGCAAAATCAATGCAATGTTTGGAAAACCTGCTTTATCTTCAAACTTTTTAGTCATATTGAAAAAAATAATGCCAAAGTGATAATTAAATGTTACCATCTGAAAAATTTCAAGCAATTGAAAGACTAGAAATATCTTGCTTTATAAGTTTATTTACCCCTTCTAAACATATTGAATATGTTTATTAATACACTTAAATCTAAGACCCTGCTCTCAGTATGTCAGTCATTTGCAAGTTTTGTATGTGTGTGTGTGTGTGTGTGTGTGTGTGTGTGTGTGTGTGTTTAAGCACATTAAGCTTGCTCTTTCTCTATTTTGCCCCAAAGCTGATATCACAGCTTGATTGTTTTGCTCAGGTTAAATTATTCTTTTAGTGTAGGATTTCCCCTTACCAATAACCTTCTGTGTTTCTTTGTTAGTCCTTTCTCTGGAAGATCTAGGGTGGCCTTAACTATGTCATGAATTAGGTGATAATAACTAAATGGATAAAGCAGCTGTCACTTTCCTTTAAACAATAACTTAGCCCAAAGGGTCCAAATGTGAGATTCCTTATGCACAAACTATGGCATCTTTCAATTTATGCTACATCAATACCTCTCTAATCTGTGTGAGGAAGGCATCTTATAAAGTAATACCTCAGGCCGGCCGAGTGGTGCGTTGGCTAACAGCTGGTTTGGGACACTGGCTCTGAGCAGCAGGGCCCCAGTTCGGATCCACATGAGGGCCAGTAACACTGCGCCCTCTACAGCTAAGATGGTGAACAACAGCTCAACCTGGAGTTGGGCTGCAGTGAGTTGCCGGCGATGGCGTAGGCTGCAGTGAAGCTGCAGTGGGCTGCCATAAACTACCTTGTGTGGCTGGCAGCCAGCTTGAGCAGCTGGCAGCCGATGTGAGCTGCTATGAGCCGCCGTGAGCTGCCGTCCAATGGCTGGCGACCAACTGCCTCACCCAGGAAGAGCGCAATGATAATACCAGCATGGGCCAGTGAAGCGATGTCCTCCACAACTAGACTGAAGAACAAAAGGACAGCAACTTGTCTGTTCACCTCCCCTGATTCCCTAATAAAATCTTAAAAAACAAAAAACAACAAAAAAACAATAAAGTAATACTTAATATAGCCTTTGATAGGCAAACCTCTGTGACTTTTCAGTACATTTTTAACCTCTCTGAGATTCAGTTTTCATGGAGGTATGGAGATAATAAAAGTACTAAAATTGTAGGGTTTTGTACTGATTTAAAAAAATCATATATATAAAGGATTTGATAGAATTATAAAGGATTTGATAGAATTCTAGGCATAGTGAAAGTGTAAGAATGTGAAATATTAATATTGTTATTATGCCAAGCAATGGCCCAGAGCATGGATCTTTCTGGATAATTTTACAGAGAATGAGTGCAAATGTAAATTTTAATTCACTGAATTCCCAGACAGCTTCCTATGGTGAGGGGTTTACCTCCTTTTAGTTTCAGTTTCCTTATCTTTAAAATGTTAAAAATGACATAAGGCTATTTTAAGCAATATGATAATATAATAAAATATTTAATTCAGAGCTTGAGCACACAAATAATAAAAATAGTAACTATTACTGTTATGCAACTCTTGTACTATCAGTCAGTGATATAGAACTTGGTCAAACTTAGGACTTTCAGAATATTAATATTCAATAATTCTAGTATTTTCTTAAAAGGATTCAGTAGTGATGTCACTAAATTACATCTAAAAATACAAATTACAATTTGGGTATTAATAACTCACTTATGTTGTTTCCTTTAATAACAAGAAAGATAAACTCACAATTATTAATAATAGTCTAAAAGAACAAAGAAAAATCTCGTATGTTAATTGTCATTTACTCCACCACCTACAAAATTTTAAGCCTCATCTCCTCTCTGTTCCCATTAGAGACAAAAATAGGAACATAATTTGTAACTCTGTGTGTGTGTGTGTGTGTGTGTGTGTGTGTGCATGTATGTGGTATATTTTAAGTCACAGAATTGGTTTTGAGTCCTTGAGAATAAGATAGGGTATTTATTTCTTTATTGGAATATCTGAATTGCATCCGTTCCAAAAAAAACCAAAACAAACAAAAACAATTTAATGGAATGAAATGTTCATTTTCTTACACAATGCACTAAAAGCATAAAAGGGAGGGTGTGCTGTTACTCTGAATTATCCTAACCATCACTAACTCAGAGAAGCACTGACTTGGCCTGGGAAGGGAAACTCTACCATGGGAAAATACTCTTATTTTGCTTTCCATCCTCTTCCTTTCTTCTTATTTTTAAAATATATGTATATAACTCATCTGAATTAGCAGGTATTTTACTTTATTTCTGTTTGTTGTCTTTTAAATATTGTGGTAGTCACTTATCTTACTTCCTTTAAGAAATGTTCCCCCAAATTTTGGGACCAGCATTTTAGCAGCAAGGTAACTTTAATTTTGACAATAAAAAGTTGAAGAGGAATTTTACAATGCCTTTAATTATTTCCTAAAGGTCCTGTGTTTACACATTTTCACCTGGGATCACATTTAGCCCTCACCACTGGACTCAGTTTTAGGCTCCATTTTGAGATTGATTTTAGGTCTGAATACAATGAATGAGGCTCAGAGAGGTGAAGCCACTTGCCTGAGGTGTCTCACCTGAGAAGGGATAATTCTGGTATACAAATACAAGTTTGGTTATCTCCAGAGCTTTTTAAGTGTTACACTGTGTTGTCATGATTTTAGAGAATTTCATTTCAGAGATTTGTTTATTTAAAAAGAAGAAAACTTTTTTCATCCAAAAATGTAAATATTGCCCAGAATTTATTAACAACTGAAATTTTTTGTTCAAATATATTAAAGAAAAGCTTCTCAGGTACATCTTTGTAAATTGTGTTTTATCCAAAAGCATGTTGTTCCAGAACAGGATGTAAAAATCTGAAAAGCTGAGAGACAATGTGGACACTCATTCAAATGTAGCTAGTGGTAACCCAGAAATCAAAAAAGGCAAGGCAAAAAACAGAACCTGGATTTCTACTTTAATAAACAGGATTTGTATTGAGTGTCACAATGGTATAATATTTCTGATTGAAACTTTTTTACCTAATCATAAATCTATCTTCAGATAAAATCCTCTCTAAAGTCAAAGGGCTCCTAAGTCACTCTCTCCTTCACTCAGCACAGAGAACCAATTATAGGAAGGGTGGAGCAGCTGTCCTGTTAATGTGTCCCAATGTTTGGCTGAGACCATATACCATCTCTACAAAGGGGATTGGCTTTTTCGGGCCATTCTCTTAAATGGGATGTTGTTGTTGCTGTCTTAATTTTCACATGTACTCCATTAGGAGGTTTGCTGTATTTATGTAAGTCATCGATGTGTTTTGCACTGGCTCCTCGTTAGCTCCTAAGTGCAAGCTGTTGCATCGAAATATTGATTTTAATCCATAAAGTCCTGGATGGGTTGGGTGTTGTCTGCCTTCATTAATTTCATTTCCTAGAAGCTGAAGTGAACTAGAGAGAGACGTGCACTTTTTCTAGATACCTTTCTATCTATCTATCTATCTATCTATCTATCTATCTATCTATCTATCTATCTATGTATCTATGTATCTATGCATCTATCTATCTATCATCTACCTAATTTAGGGGCAGAGACAGATACAGGTTTTATAGGGACTGAAGCTTAGGCAGTATGCGGAGCCCTCCTTAAAAGAACATACAATTACAATAAAAATTATATATGAAATTAGAAAGGAAATCATGAAAACCTATGAATTTTTAAAAGCTGACTACAATATAAGAAAATCCAGAGAAATAGCAATATTTTTAAATTTATAAGCTGCCTGAGACATTTCTATTATACATTTGCCTACATTTTTCCCCCTACATTTGGCTGCATATTCTTTATCCCTTCATATGACATGTTATTTAATACTATCATTTTCCTTAGAAATAGTAGTAAGATAATTCGATCCTTTCTCAGATAATTCAATTTTTGTTGATTGAAATATTTTATTATTGTTAGTTTTAGAAAAGTTTCTTTCAGCTTCACATCTTATTACTGGTGATATCAAATGCCTTTTTAGGGTTATTGTCAAATTAGGGAAAACATCTCTCAATATTCTTTCATATATGAGCTATATCAGAGCATTTCAAAAGTTTTCTTTCAGTAACTGATGTTATAATTTAAAAAAAAAAACAAACTGTTAGCCACTGACTACCGATCTCAGACATCATATGATACTTTCACACAGGTATCCGGCCTCTGAACTTACAGTATCAGTCACAGTTCTGTGGGTCAGCAGTGCTTGTTCTGAAACCATTCCTGCATCTCGGTGGGTACCAAGGTTTACTGAATATGAGGGAAAAAATGGCCCCGTCGCTCCACAGCCTCAGTTACCAGGCGGCACTAACCACTGTGAGTTGATTTTAGATCATTCAATTCTAGTCGATCTGCCCGATGATGGCCGCTATGTGAGTGATCTCAAATGAGACCAACAGAAAAAAATTTTCAGCTAGGACCAGCCCACATTGCTCATTTGTGGAATTGTGAGCAAATAAAATTATTGCTTTAAGCCATTACGTTTTTTTCCCCACAATAAATAACAACTAAAAAACCAAATATATATCTCTTATTTTATTGCCATTGTTCTTTTTAATTTCTTTTTTTCAGGTGTAAATCAAAATACCTCAGTGATTTGGTATAAATGTATGTGCATCCACCCATTTCAGTCATAATATATGCTCACAAATTTTACTGGTTGACATCTTCGTTTGAGTCTTCTAGTAGAGACATGCAACGGATAAGCACATGGGCATTTTTCCTGATTTGAGTATAGAGTCCATTGCTACACAAATGGTATATAAATAGAAACTCTATGAAGTGAGCCAGAGATGTAAGAGTATTTAAAAGTTACCTATGATTAAAAAGGTTAATTTGTAGTTTTGATGACAATTCTTGCAATTTTATGAATTTTATGAATAACAATTCTTGAAAGAACATTGTTTAAAAAATGAAGAAATTCTTTCCAGACATAACAGTAAAACTTTTTTTGAAGTCATATACTTGTGCACATATAATGGTTCTGGAGGATGGTGGGAACAAAAATTTTGAAGCATATCCAGGTGGTAGAGTTGTCTGCGTTTTGGCCTCTCTCGAGGAAATTGCCATTCTGATCACAAACAATCTTTTCTTTAAGTTAAACATTTCATTCTCTTGGGTGTTTGTTGCTAATGGAGACAGAAATACCACTCTCATCTGGATTTAATACATTTCACACACATATCCATCAAGTGCACTATTTTCTCAGCAGAAGTAGAAATTTAACAGTTTTTTGTAACTTTTGACACATCATCACTTACAAGGGTTTTCCTTCAGGGGACTTTGCAGAGAGACCTGGTACAAAATTTGGCTGTGTTTTGTTCACAAATGGATAAACAGATGTCATTTACAGATTTCGACTAACAAAAACCAAATGACATCATGCAAAGGAACTGTCACAACACAGTTTCTCTTGTTTGTTCTCTGGGCTAACCATGTTCTATTTGACTTGACCACATATTGGAGTACTCCCACTACCCTCACTTTCTGCCAATAAATATGTATATTTAACTATTTGGGGGCAATTGTGTTTTTCACAATGCAAAGCACTAGTTAGAGAAGATTAGTAAGCCTATGAGTTGCTATGCTACCCCATATCCCCAGCCTGAGATTTGCTTTTCTGAATTTTAGTAGATGAACTCACTTGATAGGAATGATGAGTGCAATAGGAGCTGGCAAATTAAAGCACAACGATTTGGAGGTGTTGGAGACTTTATTATTAAAAGTTAATGTGACATAGTAAAGAGAAAATGGCTTTTGGAGCCAGACAAACTTGGATTTGGCTATATAGGTGGGTTTTCTTTCTATACTGAATTTGATAGATGGTTCAAGCACATGATTTAGACTCTTTGACCCTTTTTTTTTTAACATTCATAATAGAGGGGAGAAACCTACCTTGAAAGTTTGATATTGAGGATTATATTCTATAACAATTATAATGTCAATTACCTTTACTACTTTGAAAGCAAACAGTTGCTTCATATTAAAGAAAACAATGAAAGCAATTATTTTCATTCTCTCTACAAGCAAAAATTATGTAACTAAAAAAAATATTCATCATGATTACTGTTATTTTTATAATGACCTATCTCTGTTTTGTTTTTATGACACAACCGGTATGTTCTGCCAATATTTAAGTCTCTGTTAATCAGCCTGAATATTTCACAGTGGCTTAAAATTGTTTGGGCCAGAGTTGAGCCTGCTGTGCAGCACATCCTTTCTATGCTGTGCAGTAAACTGGGGAATAAGCCAACACATGTGTGGATAGGCTACTCCGCATGGCAAGGGCTAAAACATGGACTTGCCCATTTCTAATCTCCTTTAATCCTCGTAACAGCAGCAGGAGGCCAACCTTAATTCCCATTTACAACTGAAGACAATGAGGTTCTTAGAGGTTAAGCAACTTGCTCATTATCACACCGATCATGTTTCAAAACCCAGATAGGTTTCTATATTATTCTTTTGTTCACAGAATCAGGGTATGTTTAAGAAAGCTTCTAATAAACAAGTTATTCCTGGAGATTAACACCCTCTACCTTTCAGTGATATGGGGCGTTAGATTTTGAAATCATTTCAGAAATTGTTTACATTACCCTATCATTTTCCAATTGTAATAAATGAGACAATAAATAGGTACTAGCTCAGGATTATATCAGTCCTAGAGCTCAAATTTCAAAAGCCCCTGAGAAAATACAAGAAAAACAAAGCATATGGTATAATTTTTCACCTTTCTTAATTTTATATTCCAGCTTGCAGAGAAGAATTTTTATCATATTGTGAGCCATTTTGAATTATAACATCACAGAATAATAACTATGTTGTGGTAGAACTTTGGTGATCATTTAATCTAAATGTTCACATCTTACAGAAATGGAAATAGAAGGAGTCATAGTTAGGAAAAATCACTATGTTATCAGCTAGGAAGTAACAGTGTCATGAATATAAATAATACCTTTTAATTTTTAGTCCAGTGCTATGTATATGGTACTATTCTATCTCTTTTAGTAAGCCCTAGCATTTGGCCTATGATGGAAAGACTTCATGGTAGCTGAAGTCATATCCACTAAAACAACCATTTTCTTCAACTCAACAGGTTCTGACAATCCTTAAAGGAAAATAGAAAGTTGATTGGAGGCTGCAACGTGTTCTTTAGGTTTGTATCACTTTCACTGAATTAGTTCAAGCATGCTAGGCCAAAGTAATAGATCAAGATGCACAATGGCTCAACTGTCATAGAAATATATTTCTTTTCATTTAAGAGACAAAGTGGTAGTAGAGAAGGGAATCAAGGAGGGACTCATTTCCATGTCAGGGATCCAGGTGAAGGGGAGCAGAATATTTCACGTCAAAATATGCCTCTTTGGCATAAGGATTATTTTGAGCTGATTATTTTTAAGAAATGGTAGACATAGAAGAATATCTGAAAACCAAGTAGAAATTACCCTTCTGAATAAGATATTTACATTTATAATAGAAATATCCATTTGTAAGGGTGTCTCCCCCTCTATAACAGGAAGAGAGGAGGAGATGAGGAAAATTCCAGAAACTCTTATCAATGGAGAAGGCAATTGACTTAATCTGCAAAACCATGTATACTGTGCTTTGCCTGATAGCCTCCCATAACTGGCTTCTCTTCCTCCACTATCTTCCTTTGACTTTAGTTGGAGATGCTATTTAAGGTGATGTTTTAGGCCATTTGGGGGAGTTACTTAGCTTTCTTGGGTATCACCTATGGGTACAGGAGATATATACCCAGTGTTACTAAAATTCTGTTTGATTTTTACCCTGTTGATCTTTCTTTCTTATTACAGAGGGGTCTTGGCCAAGAATCTAGAGAGGTAGAGAAAATATTATTTTTTTCTTGCCTACACAGGTTAACAGCAATTCTGCCATCTTTAACACAGAACCACCAAAATCACCATAGACCCTAACTCCTCCTCATTCAGCCAGAGGAGAAAGGCATGTGGGATGTCATTCTGGGCAAAGCACAGAGTGGAACTCATATCCTCTCTCATTCCATTGTCTAGAACACTGTCATATGACCACATATACAGGCAAGGCTGGAATATATGATTGTTCCCAAAGATGAGGACAAATATTTTGGTGAACTTTTGTTACATGTCTACAAGGCTTTCACATCCATTTTTTGGACCTAAATGTGTTTCTTTTCTTTCTTGTTTCTACATTTATTTATCTGAATGTTTGTGGATTTCTTTATTTGTATGTGACTTTCTCTGCTTATGGGTGCCTTTCTCCATATATATGTTTAAATGTTTTTTTTTAGGAAATTGTACTTCTCTCAGCATGTATGTTCTACTATTTTTCTGTGCCTGTTTTAAAATGAGAACATGGCTCATTTTGAAATATAAGTTTTCTTCAATTTGAAAAATAGGCTTTTTTTTTAAATATAGGAAGCTATAGGGATTAAGAGAGTGTTAAAGAGTAACTTAATCTCTAATAACACCTAACCACCACTGGTGGACTGTTGAAGCATATCACAGATTGCTTTCCTACATTTGTTGAATTTTAAGTATTATAAAATCTGTCTTTTGCTAATAAGAACTTATCAGCACAGCTCATTTGCATAGTGAAACTAAATATGCAGTAATTTGCACATGTAAAAATGTATAAAAAACATTTTCCCTTGCACACTGGGGTAGCTCTAAGTTGCACAAATAAGAAACTTTAACTCGAAGACAACCAGAAAAACCCATGGATAAACAAATAGGACTAATTGCTATTTGGTTTATAGCTACATGCTGACAACAATTAAGCTAATTATAAGGCACATGTTGCTAAATTACTATCTTTTTCATACATTTTCTGAAACTACAAGAATTCCAAAGAGGTTCTGGTTCAAAGTCTAGTTATTCTAAACAAGAATAGAGTTAAGATCACTTTTACAGTTGACCAGTTAACACACTCCAGCACGATTAATGTAATATTTAGAAAAACATTACATTTTATAATGAGAAAATCAAGTAAAGACAAATTTAGCTGGGTCAGCACTAATAAAGTTTCCAAATATTTTTGTGATGTTTTGGTTCTGAAAAACTGAGTTGTCAATAATGAGTTTTAAGACAATGTTTTGAGAGAAGACAAGAGAAAGTTTGTTCTGGAAGCAATACGGTCAGTATCTACTTGTAATAAAGGAGAAAAATAGAAATTGATGCCAAGAATCTTGCATGGTTTCGAAGAGAGTTGGGGCAAAAAAGGCATAGTTGTAGAAGAAGAGTGTGAAGTAAAACATGGTGTTGCAATTGTCAAAAAGGAACAATAAGGCCAAAATGGAGTGACTTGTGCCAAGCCCACATCAGCAAACGGAGATTTAATCCTTAAGCAAATTGCAGTTTAAGCTACCTAGGTATGTTAACATTTAACCAGCCAACATAGAATTACCTGGTAAGCAGAAAGAGATAATTCACCTGATAAAACCCTTCTCTTCCCCTTAGGAGGGTAACCTTGCCTGATACAAAGCATCCTTTGCTAATAATTTCCTTTTGCTGCTCCCTTTTTGTCATTAAAATCTTCCATCTTGTATTGTCCTTTGAAGATCCTTTCTATATGCTAGATGGGACACTTCCCGATTCATGACTCACTGAATAAAGTCACTTTGATCTTTAAATTTACCCAGTTAATTTTTTTTTTTAACAGAATGTAGATAAAATCATCCTTGGAGCTCTGGGGAATAAGACTGATGCCAATAAGACCCTTGTTAACTTTCAAACTATAAGGGGTTCATTCTAAAGTCATTAATGATTTCATTCCATTCGGTCATATGATTCAGATTTATTGAAACCGTATGTGAATGCTAATCTTTTCAAACTACTGAAATTTACCAGAAGTGGAAGGGGAAAAATTGTTTTGCTATTGCTTTGAGGGGACAAAATTTTTTTCAGTTGCTAGTTTTACCATATAGTGACTTTCCTCCAATGTATGTTGAGAATTGGGCCTTTTCTATATTGTTTAAATGTCTGAACATCAAGACTTTAGTTATGCAAATGACTATTATGAATAAATGGCATTACTGATATCTGGGTTATGGAGTATAATTGAAAGGGGCCATAAAATTCAATATTGGAGAAAGATTCAAAGAATTTATAAACTTCATAGTTTTCTCTGACTCCTAACATGTTTTCTTAGATCCCAAGTGATCATTCATTTGATGACAAAGAAATTCAGAATTTTAACAAAATATCTGTAAAATAATTACATTAGACATGATAGAGTCTCCAGTTTCCTTAACTTTCAACTCTTACCTTCTTTCATTTTTTCCTTCCTTCCCTGCCCTCTCCCAACTTTTTTTTTTTTTTTTGCTATCTTCTGCTTTCTGAACCTTGAACAATCAGCAAACCATAAGGCTTGCAAAAAACGGCTCATGAAAAAAGTATGCTGGCAGTGATCAAGATAGAATTGTACCAATAATACCAAGAAAGAGGCAGGAAAAATCAGAATGCTCTCCAGTTGTTGTAACCATAATTTTCAGAGCAGTTAGAGATAAAAAGTGCAATCTGAGCTGTGGGGGAGGAAGAAATTTTCCTCTATACTTCTAGGTTTCTTAGGCTGGTTTAACAATTAAATCTACATGAGAGAGATTACCAAGGAACATAACCAAATTTAGTTACATCCATATGTATGGGAACCCTATACATGAGAGAATCAGAGACCCCCACATACATGAAAGGTTCAGAGACAGGTAAAATGAGGCATGTATGACATCCTGAGTCAAGGAATGAGGTAAGATGCTCTGTGATCTCAGAGGGGAGGAAGGTCATTTGCAGGACAATGAGAAGGGCAGGTAGTAATTGGAAGTTTGCCCTGCCCTATAGATAGGTCATAAAAATTATTTATGGTAATAGCAGTTATATGGAAAATACTCCAATTTAAATTCTTTAAAGGAGAGGTAAAACTTTCTCTTGAGCCTGCTTGGTCTCTATTACCTTCAGCTCAAAATAATCTCCATGCCAAAGTAGCACATCTTGGGGAGGACTTTTCTGAACCCCTTCAGAACTAATCCATAAGGACATGTGCTGCTCTCTTCCCCTGACCCTATAAAATTCCAATTTTGCTTCAACTTGGAGAGTTACCTGCTCTTTGGGTGTTCCCTCATGCACATTAGCTGAATAAAGATTTTATCCTCTCTTTGATGTCCTTAAATTATTTTCTTTAGACAGATAATTTGGCCACGAGGAGTCTCAGGGCTTTTTATTTTATTTTATTTTATTTTATTTTTTCCCTTTTCCTTTGACCCTTGTCCTACTTTATTAAGCCTGCAAACTTGTATGGTTAGGATTAATTTATAATCCAGTTATATGTTCTTGTGTGCTTGTAATGATCAAATCATGAAGACTGCAACTATTGAAGTTTAATTTACCTACATAAGAATGGCAGAATATTAATGAGGTTCAGAGAATTAGCTTATTGTTTCTCTCATGCTACTTGGGCATAACTTATTTATTAAAAAAATTTAAAACTGCAAATATACTATCACAAAGAAATATCTAGATTAAAGAAAACAAAAAATGACTTGTGAACATCTTTTTATGTCATGAGTAAAAAAAACAAAAAGTAACCCACTTCCTTCATGAATAAATCTGTGTAAAAGACATGTAGAAATACATTGAATTAAATTTAGAAAGCAATAAAATTTTAGCACCTTTATTATTTAGAGAAGCAAACAGAAGCAAGAGTTAAGGAAAAGGATTTGAGAAGCCTTTACTTTGCATGCAGAAAGTTCTATCCTTAAAGCAGACTAATTATAGAATATTTGCCCACCATTTTATACTCTTTTCTTTGGATCAGTTTAGTAACGTTTAGACAGACAGCATTAGTCGTTATCAGGTGAAACATATTTAGTGACACTTAACATCTCTTTCATTCTAAAAATCGACAATTCAAAAGCCAAACTCATAGTAAAGCACAAGAGTAAATTCTCTGTCATACACAGATAATGGCTTATAATTGTTAGTATCTTATATGGTTAAGTTTTTCCACATATAATACACTGTTCTTTGGAGCACAATAGAAATGATAGATTGTATAATTCCCATTTAAAGATGATACAATTGAGAGAAAGGAGACATTAAGTGACCTGCACGAGTTCCCCATGTAGTCTGCAGGGGAATTGGTATTAGAAGTCAAATTTTCTGACCATATTACAGACATAAAAGTCAGCTCTTCTAACTGAAAATAAATATGGTATGAAACCAAAGAGTCTTAACAACCAAGAAAATATTTTAAACTATGTAACCTCTTGACTTTCATGGTTTTAATATTTAAATCTATTTCAAGTATTAGAACATAAAGGATTTATGGTCTGCAAAGAAAACAGCCAAATTGGATATACACTCAATGAAATTTACTATATTTGGCAAGTTATTGGGAGGAAATGTTTTCTAAACTTAACATCAGATTTGCATGCTGTCTTCTGGTATTACTGAGAACAGGGCCTGACGAAACATACTACTATTAATAAAGATGGAAATCATGCAAATATAATCTGTTTTCTTCTCATAGTCAACCATTTGCATTATGTGGCAGTGCACCATGGAAAGCCACTGCTAGAACAGTCCTCATGTGGCAATGTATTTAGGTGTCATGCTAGTCAAGAGTATATCTGAGATAGAACACCTGGCAAACCCAAGTAGATTCTAAAGCATCCCTCTAAGGCATACTTACATCTTGGAACAAATAATTGTGAGCGTCAGTGCCCCAGAATGCATTGTTTGAGTGGCTGAATTAGTTTTATTGCAACTTGCTTAAGCAAAATTAAACTAAACCTCAGAATTCTAATGGTGGTGAAGGTTAAAAAAAAGATATTTAAGAAAGGATTACAATTTTTAAACATTTTACTTATGCAAATATTTTAATTTTATCTCTCAGAAACACATATTAGTATAACTGTAGGCACCCTACAGAAAGGTTCTCCTAGAAGAGGCTATAGTGAATTAAATAATACAGTCCTTGAATTGCCTATATTTACAGCAAAATTTTTTAGTTTCCATTTGTGTTCCAATTAATAAGCATACTGTAAGCAGAAAATTAAAATTGGTGTTCCACAATTAGATAAATAAAATACATCATTTTAATGTGCTGTTAAAAATGAACTAAAGCATTTATTTTCTAAATATATAAAAAATTCTTACCAGTGAGTATGAAAAGACACATTTAGGAAAATAACAGTGTAGACTAAAACAAGCTGGAACTTACCAGGTGATTTTATTCAAGTGTTAAAATAATTGACAGGATTTACATGGCTTGTAGGAAAAGGACAAAGTAGCCTTGGAAGTTTCAAGTATCTCAAATTTCTCTTTCATGTATTTTCTAGATATGGTGGGAGATATTGCTAATCCCTCCATATTCTTTTGTGTGGGGGGGAGGGGGAACAGGGTGTAAAGATTTGTGTACCCTGCCCTTCCATGTTAAACCAGGAAAGCACACATTAAAAGCTAATACAGTTAGTTGACCCTTGAACAAAGCAGGGGTTATACAGACTCTGAGCCCTGTGCACTCAAAAATTTTGTATAACATTTGACCCTACAGTCAGCCTTTCACATCCCTGGATTCAGCCTCTGCCGATTAAAAATATTTTCCACCCGTGGTTGGGCATCTGTGGTAAGGAAACAACAGTTGGGAACTCGAAAATAGTTTTCTGTCTGAGGTTTATCGAATCTGAAGATGCAAAACTCGGCAGATGTGAAGCTGGAACTCGGCAGACACAAAGTGCCAAGTGTATTTATTGAAAAAAATCCACAAATAAGCAGAGCGTAGTTCAAACTCCTGTTGTTTGAGGTTCCATTGTATATCTCTTTCATGATTCAGGTAGGCCCATTGGGGTGGGGCAGGAAAAAAATCAAATGCCGCTCCACTCACTAATTGGGGGCCACTGACTCAGCAAACAGGCTCTTGGCTAATTGAAATTTTTTTTTCCCTTTTCTCAGCTTATCAGTATGGATTAAGGCTGTAAATGAAAGATATATTAATATCTATCCTTGAAAAATGTGCTTAGTATAATAGATTCATTTTGTACAGAAAGTAGCCAGTCACACAAGTGAGAATGTTGATCAGGAAATGTTAATTGTTTGCTTTACTCCCTGTCCTCCACCGGGCTGACGCATGCAGTCAAACTTTGGCATTGAGTAGCGATGGTAAACCTGAGGAAGCTACGTGACTCTCCAAGACTTTGACACAGAACAATGTGTGTGGATAATAATAATGGTAATAAAAATACCAGACACATATTGAGCTTATTATATGACAGGCACTCTTCAACCATTTGTTTTTAACAATCTGTTTAATCTTCACAACCATCTAATAATATAGATACTATTACTATACTCATTTCACAGATTAATAAATGTGGACATAAAGAGGTTAAATAACTTCCCAACAGCCACAGGGTGACAAAGCCAGGATAGTCACCAGGCAGTTAGCAGCTTGAGTCTATGCTCTTAACACTCTACTATATGAAAATATAATGATGAAGATTAATGGGAGTGACATTTGGAGGGAAAGAACTGACGAGAGAGAAGTTGTATATACTTATAGAAGGAGAAGAAAGTGAAGATTAGAGGAGGTATCCATGGAGGGCTTCTTTTTTTATGAAAGTCCTCAGGATTCAGATTTTTTCCATATTTAGACACAGAATATTCAAGATTTTCTGAAATTTTCACTAGACCCTAAAGATTTTCCAGCTTCTGTAGAAATTCCCTTCTGAAATTATCTTCACCCTTTAGTAAAGTATACATGCATATCAAAATCTGGTGTGCTGGACTTGGGGAATAGAAAGTGGACAGTAAGTTCTACTCCATATCTTCCCCAAATCAAGGCAAGTGATGAAGGAGAGCAGAGTTTTATCTCTCTAAAATATGCCATTTTGGGGATATTGATTATTTTAAGCTAGTTACTTTTAAGAAACAAAAAATTCAGGAAGAACTTTTAACCTACACTCAAACTGCCAAAATAATTTAGATAGAGGACGTGCTCCAGGAAAGGATCTGTCATTATAGATAACTATATTTTAATATGAAAGAAGTGTGACAGACAGAGAGCCAATTGTTCGACTCCCTTCTGTGTCCCATTGTTTCTGGGTGGCCTAGAAAAAATTTGCTTACCAAATGTTTGTTTCTTCTCATCTACCTGTGAATTGCCGGCCTTCCCTTTGAAGTCCAAACCATGACCTCCTCTTTCTCAGTGTAAGAGCACATAAGACTCAACTGCTCTATTTGCCCTCGGGCCCCATATTCTTATGGAATCCCCATATATACATACGTATATAATTAAATGAGGTCATTTTCTCCTGCTAATCTGTCTCATGTCAACCTGATTATTACACCAGCCAGAAGAACTAAGACATAAAAGAGGGCAGTTATCCCCTCCCCCATCATGTGGACCATGACGTGAGTTTCTGTGGGTCATGGACAATTGCAAATGACAGTTTACTGCAAAGCTAGGATATATGGAATAAGATCATAACAAGAGGCGATGATAAAACTTTTACTATTCCCAAAAGGTTAGGAAAATGAAGAGAGTTTAGTGGGTATCTGGGATACACATTAGGTAAATGTGTTGCATATATTTTGTTAATTAGCCACATAATATCAGGTGCTAGTCAGTGAGCTCATCATGCATTTTAGGTATCATTCAGAGTCCTGATAAATAAGGGGAAATACGAAATCTAGAAATGCTCTCTGAAATTAATTACATGGATACACTTATAAAAGATTTCCAGATACATTTTTTTTAAAGATTTTATTGGGGAATTGGGGGAGGGGAACAGCACTGGGGAATCAGGGAAGGGGAACAGACAAGTTGCCATCCTTTTGTTCTTCAGTATAGTTGTGTTGTCGGAGGGTGGGCCCTTCTCAGTGCAAAGTCCAGGTCCTTGGCAACTTGAGCAAAGAATTGAATGAGATACTGGAGTAAAGTAGTGAAAAAGTAGTTTATTAGAAGAGATAGTACACTTTAAAGAAATAGAAGTAGGCCCGAACAGTAGAGAATGGCTCAAGGGCCCATTATTAGAAGAGAAATCACATTCCAAAGAGTTTGGAGCAGGCCATATGCAAAGGCGAGGCTCAAAAAGGGGAGGAAGGGGTCAAAAAAGGAAGAAGCAGTCCAAAAAGGGTGAAACGATCAAAAAAAGGGAGACGTGGTCAAAAAAGGAAAAGCGGTCAAAAGGGCAGACTTCCCAGGACTTGGAGTTTTTAATCCCCTTTTCTCTAGAATGGGCTGTTCCCCTCTGGGTGTGGGACCACTTGGTTGGCACCCATAATTGACAACAGGCTATATTCTCATCTCTTTAGACTGTGCATATCCCTTCCCAGAATTCAGTCTGTTATAATGATATTAATAAACTTCTGGGCATATGTATGATATTATAATAATGGTATAATGAGGCCCGGGTAAAACGAAGGTAGTTATGGCCTTTACTTCACAGGTGTGAGTGACTGGTCTAATCCAGTCAGGTATTCTGTACCCATTTGTTTTAGGGATAGATAGTTACAATGAAAAGAAGTTTTGGGTAGAGCGGGGAGGTCACCTGGGCAGTCACATTCTGTGGGATGTTCAGGAATGCAGAGATCCAATGCCTGCCTCTAACTGCCTGCCTAGTTTTCCCCTTGAGCGACATGATCACCATAAAATCTCTATGGGAAGCTGAGGGACTGGAGGTCTCTTCTTCTGTATCTGCTTCCTGCTGGGCAGGGGCGTAGAGTTGTCCCAATCTATTGGGGGATTCATGGAACTCTCACCCTAGCTGATCTCAGGGAGAGGAAGGGGTCTTGAGCTCCACCTAGAAGACCGCATTGGCTTCCTTGGTTGTGACTGGCAATCTTGCTGGGGCGTCATCTGTATTCCCAAAGCCCCTGAATGAGGAAAAATAGGTTTTAATTAATAAATCTGTTAGCTGTTATGAAACCTGTGGCCATTCAGCCTGCCACCTATGACATCAGTTTTCTGGGCCCAGAATAGGTTTGGAAAGAATCATTAGGCTTACTGGCCTGGGGGATATTAGGAAGTCACAGGTTTTCAAGTAGTTATCTGAAGCAGGGGTAGGCGACTTCTATGAACAATCTATTGTTTAGGATTCAGAAATTGATTTACAAAGCAATGAAGAAGCAGGGGGATAGGAGACTTCTATGATTCAGGCTAAGAGCAATCTTGAGTCTAGGATTCACAAACTGATTAGAAGAGTAATCAAAGCCGAGAGCTAAGGAACTAAGAAACTGGGAGGAGACTTAACATTTCTATACTTAACATTTCTATAGGAAAGAAAACAAAAGCTTTTAAGTGGTTTTGGTGGGGAGGCTACTCGGCCCACAACAGTTTTGGAGGATGTCCCTTAACTGGCCCATGTTGGTGTTATCATTGCGCTCTTACTGAATGAGGCATTCGCTCCCTGGCCATTGGACGGCTGCTCACGGTGGCTCACGGCAGCTCACGCCAGTTGCCGGCCAGCCACACTGCAGCCAAGCCGTAGCCGCTCACTCACGGCAGGCCAGCTCCAGGTCGAGCTGTTGTTCACCATCTTAGCTGTAGAGGGCACAGCATCACTGTCCCTCATGTGGGATCCAAACCTGGGCCCTGCTGCTAAGAGCTGGCTTCCCAAGCCAACTCTTAACCAACTCTCCACGCGGCTGGCCCTCCAGATACATTTTGAATGAATTTATTTGTTCTTTACTACATGCTAAATATAGATAATCCTATATACCCTACCTACTTCATAGAATTGCATTTAGTTTAGTTTCATTTAGTTTAGTTGTGTCTTGTTAAGAATAAGATGAGATGTTATAAGTGATGGAGTATATAAATGTTAGTATATTATAAATGCTAGTGAACTAGAAATACTTCAGAGATAATTTTTTTTTGCTCTTTATTGGTAGTTATTGATATGCCCTCTTCAAACCTAAACACAAGAATTTTCTGCTTTGAACCAAGGTTACTTTGGATGTAAGAAATAGAATATCACCTTACTTAGCCACAATAAGATCAATTAATTGGAAGAGTGTTAGATTATCTCACAGAGCCCAAGAAGGGTTAGGCTTTATCAGCGAAAGGACCAGGAAGCAAAAAACTCCAGGTGCAAAGTCGGGTTTCTTCTCTCTTCAAACATTCTCTGTTGTCTGATTCACCTCTTTCTTTGAAGCAAGCTTTGCGTTACATGGCTGGTCCCTATGTATACCAGGTTCTTCTGTGAGATGGCCAACCTACCCTGAACAATTGTCTTTTACGTTTAATTATAAATATCTAAAAAATCAAAGAGATTATTTGATTGACCCAACTTCATAGAGATATTATCCTCTGGCCAATCAAATATGATGGGTGGGAAGGTAGGAGTTAGGTATTGTGTAGGGTCATATTGAGGTAGTAAGATCATGACCATGTAGGTCATGGATTGAGCAAGTCTTAAATGATAGCAATGTAAACCTAAAAACATTATTTCTAAAAAAAATCTCCCTCACACACACATATGCATAATTATACACATATATGCTATTTGTAAGCAGAAATGGAGTCAATTCCATTAAAATGGCTGAATTCTTTTTTTGTCACCTGACTTGGCATGCTCCTTTTGAGATAGACATTACACATCTATTAATGTGACTCAGTTTATCATTGCACTTAATAATAAGTTACCTATGGTAGATTAAAATTTTGTTCAGCACATATTCACTCTATCCCTCTTTATCTTTCTTTGTAGGAACATATATTCCGGTCGCTTTGATGTGGGCTTGGCAATAGCTCAAGACTTGCTTTGCAGTGGGATATTAGCAGACAATATGTGAGCAGGGGCTTAATATGCATATGTGCTTATACGGGTGGGCTTGCATACTTGTGCTCCTGCTTTTGACTGTGAGAAGTTCACACTTTGGTACCCAATAGTTTAAGATGATGATAGACATGTAGAGAAAATTGGGCCCATCCCACAGCTTGGAATCAAGCCCAGAGAAGGGAGGCCAGCTTAGATTGGCTAAACCCAGCTGTGCTACAGACATTTGAGCAAGAAATAAATGCTTGTTATCGACTGCTCCTGAAATTGTATATTGTTCGTTATTCAGTGAAAAATGACTGATATACAGCCTACTTGCCGTATACTAAGCTTGTTATTTCATTAACTACCTACCTTATGCTATAGACTCATATTAAGTTTTTATTAAGTTAAATGCCTAGATTTTTATCATATAACATCTCCTATGTTAGGATTTAATTTTCTTTCATAAAATTTGAATGCATTCAACTCATCTGCATTAAATGCATTATTTACATTGTCACTATGCCTTTTTGTTCCCCTTCTTCATCTTTTTAGGTTGACTAAAAACCACTCTGTGTTCAAATTCTTGTTAACTGCAAGAATTGGGATTTACTGTAATTCATAGCCGAATATGAATAAAGCTCTAATTCAGAAGTAAGATATACTCTTCCACACTGATTCTGAACACTGAAAAATTTTAAAATTTATGGGTAAGTTTGGAAAACAATGCCAAAGAATAGATATGTGGTATATAGAGAGAATCTAAACACCTTTTCTGAGTTTTTTTCTCTACTTACTGCTTCTTAGTTCATGACTTCCTTCAGGGGTTAACTTATGTTTGTCTGATAGTTAAAGATGTGCTGACCATCAAAGGCAGAACAACTCATTCACCACTTTTATGTTTTACAAATAATTTTAAATGTCATTTTGAGTAAAGTAACTTCCAAAATCAACTGCATTAAAAAAACAAAACAAAACAAAAAACAACCCTAATTTCATGGAACAATTTTACATATACAGATACTACATTACATCTAATTGATCTGGTATAACTAATAAATCATTTTAAGCCACACTGAATTTTTCCCTAGTGAAAACCCAATTTAAAGCGCTGTCTAGGATGGGTAGATAATTCCAATGTTATTTTGATCCAGGAAATTTTTGGCATTTGAATAAGGAGAGTAATAATGACAATTAAGGATTTATCACAAAGGTATGTTTTTCTAATAGGTTTCAAGTGACCACACAGAGTTTTCTCTATACTTTAAGCACAGTTCTCTTGAGCTAGATGTTTGGAAATCTTTGAAGAAAATGACTTGAGTAGAGCATTCCGAAAATAGTATGGATTGCCTTATTAAAGGGAAATATGACCCATTTTTGTTTTTAAAATTTAAGGTTGATACTGAAAGTAAGAAAAGTTTATATAGGAAAAAAAAACAGTAAAAGTGCTTTGCAATTAAGTATTATTGATAGAGCATACACATTCTGTTCTAAATGCTTTTATGAGAAACAATGATATTTTCATTTCTTCATTTACATGCTCACCCAACCACATGTAAAGCTATACAGATATACATGTCTGAAAGATCAATTCTTAACATCTGTGTCTTTCCAGCAATATCTGACCATTAGGGAGCTACAACTGCCTTGTAGTTGCTGGGGAAACAGTGACAGAACTCAAGCCAGGAATCAATTAAACTAAGGAGACTGTTCCATATCTTTGTTTTCTGGGAAGAGAACAGGTGTTTAATAATTTACATAAATTATGCAAAATCTAAAGCATTTACAGTAACTAGACACTTAGCAGCAGACATGAATGAAGAGGTAAATTGGCTGATGATGTTTGGTATTAGAGCGGCGCCTGCTAGTGCTGCTATGGTTATGGGTCTTTCAGCATTTCCATTATAAATGCTATTTTTTTAGGGACTTTTATTTGTCTTAAAATCTGCCTTAATGTTGTGTTTTTTTAAGTCCATAGTAGATAGAGTCCTTGCCTGGTAATATATCTTATTTGTAAACAATGTATTCTTTTGTGTATGGAAAATTATTTGAATTATATTTGTTACTGAAATAAGATAGTAACAATTTAAATTTAAATTGTTTTGTTTAGCTAGTACTCAGCAATTACACCAAATGAAAAACATGCTTTTAAGACCATTTAAAATTTGCAGTGTGAGTTTGAATTTTTGGATAATATTATATGAACTGTACTGGGGACTTGGTATACTAAAACAGTAAAGTTGATAATTTCAATCAATAAAACTTTTTTTTTAATTTTTCATGTGCTTTGTTGTATGCTAAGTTCAGTATGGAATACAAAAAAATAAAACACAGTATCTGCCTAAAACAAACATTCACCATAGTTGGGAAATAAAACAAACATTTCTAACAATAAATGAAAATGACAGCTGTATATATAACTACATTTTATAGATGATACAACAGTAGAATGTTGAATTGTTTGTCATAGTAACATGTACTATTTTAGCAGAGTTTTCTTTCTCTTTTATTCCTTGTAGGTAACTTTCAATTAGTTGGCCAATACACAAACTTTTAAAGCTTAACTTCACAATTATAATATATGCTCCTGAGTTCTTGCCAGATTATGTGGCAGTCTTAAAAATCCCTAGATAAATAAATATTTAGGAATAAGACACTTGTTTCCTGATATGATACCCAAGGGGTTTCAAATTCCTTTAACTTTACCTGTTTTCGACAAGTTACTCATATCCTATGTGTCCTGGGAATTTTAAACTCTTTTGGCAAAGATAAAACCCTAGTTAAATTCAGCTCTTCACCTACTCTGTACCTGTACCTGTGCAGTTAAACAGAGTTGGAGGAAGACATACAATCCTGATGAGTAGTCTCATTTTAGATTCCTGACTAGGAAACCTCAAGAGGGTGCTCAATACAGCCAGTCATCACACAGTGTCCCCACTTTCTTCATTTTCTTCTCTGATACCTATTTCCCAATCATCTTTTCCAGCCTTAATACCTCCGCCTTCATCTTTGCTCCAGGAAAGATCTTGTTTCCTTCTTCCTTGAGGAAATTAAAGCATGCAAATGATAAATACCACCCTGACCACTAGCCTATGGTGCCTCTGCTTTCTGACTTGGTTCTATAAATGAATAACATTGTGTGTACTTAAGCCAATCCCTTCCTATGTGTACTAGAGTCAGCCCCTCATGCCTCCTCAAAGAAATAGCTCCAGCAATTCTCCCTTCTAGCTCCTACGTCATCATTTTTCACACTCTACTGGAAATTGCCATTACAATATACACATAAAGTTATCTGCTATTAAAATCCAAAACCTTCCTCTTGATCCCTTCTGTACCACCAGCTCCTTTTGCAGTAGTACTCAAGAATTGTTTGAGTTACTGTCATGTAGTTCCCTTTTCCTATTGTCTATATTATCTATTGAATGTAGTTGAGTAAGTCTTTAGTGTCTACTACTCCACCAAAATTGGTCTCATTACTGTCACTGTGGCCTTCTTGCAGCCAAGTCTAATAGCCAATTCTCAGTCCTAACTGAAATTCTCAGAAGGCATTGAATCCCACAGATCATATCCTTGATCTTGATACTTTCTTCATCTTGTTTTTAGTATACCTCATTCTCTTGGATTTCCTCCTACTTCAATTCTTTGTCATTATCTCTGGTTCTATCTCTTTTTGCTAACCTCTCAGTATTAGAATGATCAGTTCTTGATCACTTCTCTATCTTGCTCCTTTGCTGATCTTATCTAGTTTTCAAATATGGTCTTTATGTGGATGATGTCCAAATTTACATCTCCAGCCCAGACCTCTGTCATAAACCCCAGACTAATATCCAACTGCCTACCCAATTCCTCTCTCGTTGTCTAATGAACAACTGAAATTAAGCACGTCCAGAATGAAACTCCCAATCTTCCTTCAATACTTAGAATCCTTTTAGCCTTTTCCATTTCAGTTGATGGTAATTCCTTCCTTCTAATTTGTTTAGGCCAAAATTTATGAAACCATATTTGATTACTTTGTTTCTTTCACACCACACAAAAAGTCCATTTTTTCTATACTTCCCATAATATATTTCACACTGATAAAACAAACAGATTAATTTTATATTTAAAACCAGGGATTAAAATTTGTATTAATTCCCTGTTGCTATTGTAACAAATTAGCCCAAATTTAGTGGTTTAAAACAGCACACATTTATTACTATAAAGTTCCAGAGTTCAGAATTCTAAGTGCATCTCACTGGGCTATAATCAAGGTGTTGGCAGGCTTCTGCTTTTTTTTTTTTTTTTTCCCCTGGCGGTTCTAGGGAGAATTCATTTTCCTTCTGTTCCAGATTCTAGAAGCTGCCTGCACTTCTTGGCTTGCAATGTCCTTCTCTGTCTTCAAAGCTAGCAGCTTAGCATCTTTAAATCTCTCTCTGACTCTGACCTTTTCTCCTACATCTCTCTTCCACTTTAGAAGAACCTTGTAATTACATTAGGCCACTCAGATAATCTCGGATCTCCTATTTTAAGGTCATGTGATTTGCAACGTTAATTCCATAGGCAACTTTAATACCCCGTTCCTGTGCAACATAATATATCACAAATTCTGGGGATTATGAAGTGAACATCTTTGGTGCCATTATTCTGTATACCACAATATTAGACTTGAAATATTTACTCTTGAGAGGTTTTGTCCTGTGAAGATTGGAAGTATTATAGTTAATTATGATTATGTGTACTTTTATACTCTTTAAAATTAATGCCTAAAATGAGAAGACAATGCACAGATTATGGTCTGTTTAAGGAAAAAATCTTAAGGCATCTATAGTGCCTTCATACCTGTTTCTATAAAATACAGATTTGCAATTTTGAGTCTGCTGCTTTAAGGAAAAAAAAGCTCGTTGCATTTGTGCCCTTGAGACATCCACGTAAAAACTCTTTGCAAAACAGTAATAGTTTACGATCTCTTTTCTTCTTCATCTTTAAAAATAAAAAATACTCCCATTGTTTAAATCCCTAGCCCAACCCTTTAGAATAAAATATAAAACAAATCACTTTCCATCTGAAATTTTCATGTAATACCTCCCATTGCTCTTTTCTAAAGGTGTAGCACAATGTCCATACAAGCCCTCCTTGGCAATTTTAGGAATCTTCTCAAATTTATTTGAAATAAGCTGTGTGAACTGAAGACACTTATTATCCAATGAGCTTCAAGGATTTGCAAACACCATTCAGGCACTGAGATTTATGAAAGGTAGAATAAACACTGTGGGCATTTAATTTGTTTCATGTGCAGTTGTCTCATGAAAGGGAAAAAGAAAAAAATACTTTTCCCCAACTCCAAATGCAGCCCTTCACATAGAGTTTGGGCCAGGAAAATAGTTTATTCTTCAAAACCTAATGGCATCCATTTTGGAGATGTTTTGATACCCTTCAGCAATTTCTGACTGTGAGAAGTCCTAATTGCTGTTTCTAAAGCCAATTGGAGGCTGCATGCGCCCTACTACACTTATCTGTGCTTAACTTGCCTCCGGAAGTTCTTCCACGCTTTAAAAACAGAAGAAGGGTTAAGTAGAATTAAAAAAAAAAAAAAGGAAAGGGAAAACTATGAGAGGAATGAGGGACACCATCAATGCTTTGTCTTATGTGCCTTTTAAAATTGTAATTTTAATAAAATTTTTATAACAAGCTAGAAAATATCCTCTTTACCTTAAATAACAAGAATGAAACATGAAGATATTATATACTTTGCTTCTGCTAAAGCTTTAGCACTTCATTCCTAAATTTCTAAGACATCAAAAACATTTTCTGGGAAATTTATTGAGTCCAAACAGATCTTTTTCCTCTTCTCTAAAATAAAAAACCAAAAAAACCAAAATAACTTTTGATGACATTATAAGCACATTCAGTAAAACACACACACACACACACACACACACACACACACACACACGAAAAAGAAACGTGGGCCAGCCGAGTGGCGCGTTGGTTAAGTGTTGGCTTGGGACACCAGCTCTGAGTGGTAGGGCCTCGGTTCAGATCCCACATGAGGGCAAGTGACACTGTGCCCTCTACAGCTAAGATGGTGAACAACAGCTTGACCTGGAGCTGGGCTGCCGTGAGTCACTGGCAATGGCGTAGGCTGCAGTGGGGCTGGCTGGTAGGCAGCTGGCATGAGCTACTATGAGCGGCTGTCCAGTGGCTGGCAAGCGACCTCCTCACCCGGGAAAAGGGCAATGATAATACCAACATGGGCCAGTGAAGCGACGTCCTCCACAACTAGACTGAAGAACAAAAGGACAGCAACTTGTCTGCTCCCTTTCCCCGGTTCTCCAACACTGTTCCCCTCCCCCAATTCCCCAATAAAATCTTTAACAAAAAAAAAAAGAAAAAGAAAAAGACACCTTATTGAACAAATTACCTTTTGTAGCAAAGTGATCAGAAAACTTGAAATTACTTTATGTCAATTAGTGCATTAGCACTGTTCTCTCCTTATTTCTTTTTCTCCTTATGGGTTTCATTATGAAGAATTCTATCAATAAGAGTACTACAAGAATTAAACAGGAAAATAAGATCTTCAAACTGTGTAAGTGATAGCAACTTTTCAGTCTTCTCAGTCCTTTCTGGAGTAAGGCAGGCTATGAATACTGAATGGTTAACGATAAAAAACACCTTTATTTTCTTGAATAAGGAAGAGTGGCAGTGAGAAAAAATGATAACTGATTTAATCCCCTTCCAAGGAAAAGAGAAATAACTGAGGATATTTATTTTATAACATTCTCAAGGATGTATCATGCTTCATCTATTGGTTTATTCTCCAAATCGACTTCGGTTGTTTTTACACCTGAGTTATGTATCTAGCTTCCATTTCTTTTATTACCTTTTGTAATTCTGCTTATTTTTTTCAAGATTCAATTCAAATTCTGCCTCCTTTCTGAAGGGTCCCCAACTATGTTAGGTTGAGTTTCCTCTGAAGTTGAACTTGAGATAAAGACAGAGTGTGTGAGACACATTTGGGAAGTGGTCCCAGGAAGCATTTGTGGGCAAGTGAGACAGGAAAGAGCAGGGAGCAAGGGCAGAATATGTTAATTGTTCATAAGTCACAAGTTAATTGTTCATAATCGTCACAAGTTCCTCTGTGGGAAACTAAGGCTCACAGTTTCAGAGAGATTGCAGGCACCGTGCTGCAGAGTTGTTCCACCTGGGGTGAGGAAGCTAAGCATTTATCCACTCATCCACACTAGCAGAGGGATGCTGCCATTAGCTGAAAGATGCTGGGAAGTAGGGAGGAGATCATTAATCCCCCAGTGCATCTGGCCTCCCCAGCCCCAGCTGAGCAGCGTGGCAGTCACAGTTGTATACAATAGAGTGCTATGGGGGACAGGGAAACCTGATACCTGAGGAGATATGGGCAGCACTGTGACAATGTGATACCCCCGTCAATGTCCCTAGGAATTTGCAAGTGTCTTCATGGTTTGGGTTATAAAAATGCATTCACACACATCCACATACACATCTCTCATCTCCCCATGTAATAAGGCCAGGATAGAATAGTGGTAATGCCCAGAGAGCATGGCTTTGTGCTCTGTTTATCTGGATTCAAAAGCCTATCCAGGGCCAGCCGAGTGGTGCAATGGTTAAGAACTGGCTTGGGATGCCA
Source organism: Hipposideros armiger (assembly GCF_001890085.2). NCBI lineage: Eukaryota > Metazoa > Chordata > Mammalia > Chiroptera > Hipposideridae > Hipposideros > Hipposideros armiger. The sequence continues at coordinate 209,710 of NW_017731465.1, read as the reverse complement.
GAAGGCCCCGGTTCGGATCCCACATATGAGGGCCAGTGACACTGCCCTCAAAAAAAAAAAAAAAAGAAAGAAACAAAGCCTATCCAACAGGCTGTGTTTCCTTGAGCTAGTTTTTTAAACTCTGAGCCTTAGATTACCCATCTGTAAACACTGAAAGATACTGCTTTATTTCTAGGGTCATTGTGATGATTATATGAAATTTATGCAAAAAACACTTGGTAAAGGTACACATTCCATAAATGCTGATAGCTTCCCTTGACCTCTTTCATATGCATGTTCCATCACCTTCTGGTCTTTTCAAAAGTTTATTGTCATACGTATGCTCATCCACAGACAAAAACATGTACCCCAACTCATTTAAACAATGGACAACTCCCTTTTTCTCCTCCATATGACTCCCATTGCTATCACTCTTTCCAAACTCCTTATTTGTTATATTTTTCTCTCCAATCAAAAGGAAACATTTCCAAGAAGACTCTAACCTTAAAGATGTAATTGAATATATATATATATATATATATATATATATATTTTCCTGTGGATCCATTCTTTTAATGCCTTTCCTAATTTCTCTACCCCTACAAAAGTTGAACAGCACCCTCAAGGGGAACCAGAGAGTACAGAGATTGGGGGAAAAATGCTCTCTTGGTCCTGGGTTTGGACTAATTCTTTTCTTCTAGGCCTTTCTTGGGGTATAACCTCTTTGCCCGTCCATAGTTCTCATGTGATAGGATAGCATAGGGGCTTTATTAAGGGCCCTATGATACTTTACAGGTAGGATCCTTAGAAAAAATGCCAAGGATTTCACTGTTTAATTTACTGGCAGTATGTTAATTCTGTGAAAGCATGGGTGTGTTGGTTCTGTTGACTATGGTTTCTCTGACACATTTTGCTTAACATGTGGTTTTTGAATTCATAAATTAGGGGTCCTTATATATATCCTGTGACTTGTCAAAGCTGTGAGATGTTAAGAACATTTCCAACATCTTCATTTGTAAAGTGAGATAATACTACCTACCTTGAAAGGTTATTGCAAGACCCTAATGGAATAGCACATACAGAATACTTGGCATGACACACAATAGGAGGTTCACAATAAACGTTAGCTTTATTGTTTTTAAAGTTAATTAAAATATGGGAGAAACAAGAGCATCCTTGTAGATATGGAAGTATTTTTGTTTGTTTCTTAAAACACCAGTGTTCTCTGGTGAATTTTAGCATAAAAGAAAAAAAAAACACACACAGAAATGTCTGCGTTGTAAGCACCATATGCTCTGCTGATTTTTAATTTATTTTATTTTTCAAAAGATATCTCTTATCACGTTAGTGCAAAGCCCATTTCAAAATGCTACACAGGCCCTTTTGCAGTCTGTAATGAATTGTTTAAAACAATGTTTAAATGAGCTATTAAAAACAGGAGTTTGTTGAGTTGAATCAAAGCTATCCTTGGGAATGTAGTTTCTACTGAAAAAAAAAAATCTACATGGAAGTGTTTACTGGTAGAGCTTGCTTGATTATCCCCACCTGATGTGTCTCACCCCGTGGTCACCACGGGGTAGATTATATAATGTGCATTGGTTTGAAAACATATAATCCATTCTCCTTTGCTGCAGTGCTTGTATTTCATGCTGACACATTCAGCTAAAACCCTGTCTGCTATATCAAGCTCTTTATTTTGGCTTACTTGATGGTCTGGAAAAGGAAAAAGGACATACTGATGTCCTTTTTTGCACTCCTGGATACCTTTTAGAGTAATCTCTTTTCAGTAATGGGCAAATAACTTTAAATATATATGTGTGTGTATGTGCGACACATCCTTTTTTTCTTTGATATCTATCCCGGAGACTATCCAATTAGTGAAACAGTAAATTCTCTCCTAAGGAATGAGGTACGTGTTTGTCCTTGTCTATGATATTGGATTGCTATCATTCCTATACCTTTTTTTTTTTTTTTTTACTTGTTTTTGCTTTCCAGGTCCACCTGGGCAGACACTGTGCCTTTTATCAATCTTGCATTGTCCCTTCCTTTCTTTGAAGAGATTTAGCAATTCAAGTTGTTCCTTGATTTGTATTAAAAGAAAGGTTTAATGTGGTGGAATATGCAGAGCATTTGCCACTCAGACAGTTGGAATATATTTGAGCATGTCATTGATTGTTCAAGACTGTGGTAGCATTGATTCAGTTTGGCAGCTCATGCCAACTGGAAATGTTACAGACATGGCTGTCAGAGATATAATTCACTCTTACTCAGTGATATTACAGACATGACAAAAAGTAACAAGTTGTATATAATAATAATAATAATAATAATACTACTAATAATAAAAATAACAACAACAACTATAGTCTCAACCTAGTTGAGTTGAGTAATGGACCTAGAAATGAAGTTTATTTGTTTGGAGTCTCCCCAAGAGAACTTATCTCCTCATATAGCCTTATTTCTAAGCATGAGTTACCTTTATCTGGAAATTGATTGAGAATAAGAGCTTTAGCATGAAGTGATGAAGAAGAAAAACGATGCCTATGGAGCTGGCCTGATGAACCGAATCAATCATGGTGATCAGTGGAGCTAAATTGTCACAGGCAGATCATATTCACTTCTGGAATTTATTTCAAGCATTGGGCAATGGATCTGGGAAGGGAATGAGACACTATTTATACTCTATCAGTAAGGACAGAGAAAGTGTCCCATGCCTGCTATCTAAACTTTGCCGAAGCCATCTCCTCAATCTTATTTGGGAACTAGAAACACTGTGATGACATATTCATGGGTTATTTTCTTTAGATTACCTAACTATCACAACAAATACAACTTTCCTGGCAAACTGAGGCACATCACAAATGACTTTACGTGAGTTCATATAATTGTATTTTTGTGTAATTGCTAACTACAGAGTGCAAATTTTGTATGAACTTTATGAAAAACATGGAGAGCTTCAAATCCCTAATTCTTTTTCTTTAGAAAGAGGTTCTGTCAGTACTCATTCAAGTTGGAAGAGAGAGAATATGGACAGATGGCTGTGGCAAACGGCACATTGCAACTGAGAAGCAGCATACAGGTACCAGTGAATACGACATTTGGTATTCCATAATAGTCTTGAAAATTAATTTTAAATCAGGCTTCAAAATCATAATAAAGAGCAACTTATATATTATTCATTTTTTTATTCCGAGGGCTAATGTTCAGAGTGTTAAGTACAATACATGCTGGAAGAAGGCAAAGAAAATGTGATTTTCAATTAAACACATAAAGTGTGTTTAAAAACCAATGGCGTGACCTTAGCTATTTTTCTAGGATCTCTGAATGACTTTTTCATTACCTTGAGACGTTTAGCCCTGAGGACTACTTAGAATTAAAAGAGAATATAAAGTTAAAGAATGTAAGGAAACTATTTTAAAAGTTTTAATTTTGTATTTTATGCAGACTCTGGTTGAATTTTTTAAGGTAATTAGTTGGTCAGATGCCAGAAGTGGTAAATATTTTATACCTGCTCATGGAAACAGGTAGCTGGAATGTCATATTCGTACACATCATCAAAGCAGTTATCTATGCTAACGTGGAGATGCCTGCCTCCAAGATTCATGGGCAATCAGACATTTTCTGAAGAGTTCAGCACATATTTCTATTTCTATTAAAAGAAATATTGCCATCTGAATACAATTTTGATTTTTGGAGGATCTTTTTAGGAAATGGTAGTATTAAGTTGGGAAGGGTGGCTTGTTACAATATTATTCTTTTGGGTTACCGTTACTGATTATCTTAGTGGTATTGTAAGCAGAACATTCTTGAAATTAATAAAAACTTTATTGCATTCATTTTGCAAGAGAGGATAATTATGTAAAGCAAAGAAATTAGTATCATGTGCATGTATACTTGCTGTGTGTGTGTGTGTGTGTGTGTGTGTTTGCTTTAAAACACAATTGTGAACCTGTAGTGGATATGTTAACTGCCCTGAGGATATCTCTTTTAGGGACTCAGAGAATTATATATCAAATAAAATAAATATTTCATGATGGGAGTGATATGGATATTGATTTCTAGTAGCCCACGCTGAATTCTTTCTCTAACATTTACCATTTAGGAAACTTTTTAACCAGGTATTTAACCTCTGCAATTGTCATGCATGAAATGGGTATAAGAATAGAGACCTTACAGTGTTGTAGTAAGGATTATTTAAGTATTGTATATAACATAATTCAGACATGTCACCTAATTTTGTTATTAAGCTTTTATATATCAGTAGAAACATACATATGTGTGTCATTGGAATGTTAAAATGAAGGAACTTAATTTTGATCAACAGACTTTTATGGAAGGCCTAATGTGCATAAGGTATTGTGATAAATAATAAAATATTTTCCAAGATTTTTGTAGGGCTGTGGAATGAATTGCTGTCTTGGAGTCTCACAATGTTGCTGAAATGAGAAAGCTAAGGAAAGTGAAACTAATTTGTCTGAGATTGTGCAACCTTTTCATGGCAGATTAAGGATGAGAATGCTGACCCTGACCACTGGTCTTTTCACTATAGGAGTCTTTCACTATACTTCATTATCTCCCCAAGAAAGTGAAAATTCTCCACCTCTAATTGAAAGTAAAAATTCTCTCGTCTATTCTCCCCACTGTCTACAAAATTCTCTCATCATTTATTTTTGGCTTTAAGTCCACTGCAAAAAACATATTAACTGTTTCTAATGACATCTTACTAGTTTGACTCTTTCCAATTGATTCTGTCAAATTAAAGGCTAAACTGCACTGAGGGAAAACCATGTGAGACATAATTTAATTAAAGGAGGCAGGCATTTATTAGATGCTTACATTGTGCAAAGAAGTTGTACCTAGTGCAGTATGGGTAAACTTGCATTCATGTGTAACCCCTAGGTTGTACCCATCATGTCTGGGAAGGAACGTTCTCATCTATCACCAGAAAGAAGTCAGTGTCACTGTTAATTGATTACATGCACACATGGAGTCCACAGGCTGTTGCAAAAACATTTCTTTACATTTTGGGGAGAATAGTGTGTACAAGACCAACCACCGTGACCTTCTTCCCTGTCCCCTCCTCACTTCGTGTTCCCTTGGTCTTGGTCTTCACTCTGCTTCTTCGTTAGGACTCTGCCTCCATTCTGGAAGTGAACAGCTATGTCACTCTTTGATGGTGATGGCAATAATTGACTTAGGACTTCCAGATTTTTTAAAAATGGGATATCTAACAGTTTTTTCATATAAATAATGGCTGTTTCTTAAACCATGAGTATATTATTAAAGAAAGAAAACTAATTCTTTTTTTTAGGCTATAAATTGTTAAGAATTTAAAAAGGGCAAAACATTTGTTACATTTGAATCATGGCTCTTGTCACTGTGAACTATGTGATTATAGCATGTTACTTAGTCTCTCTGAGTCTCAGTTCTTTATCTACAAAATGGAGATAATAATAGGGCCTTGCTTTTGTGGTTTCTGGGAATATGAGTTAATACATGTAAGGCCCATAGGATATTGCCTGGTGCTTAAGAAATTATTGAGGTATATGTATTATTAATATTATTTTTTTAATTTGTATATTTTACCAAATACTCATTACCATGTTGAAAAAGAAAGGAGTGAGAGAAAAGAGAAACCTAGCATATACATTTATGCACACATACATACTCATATTCTAATTGATTAATTAAATGATTAAATAAAGTTCTCTGTTTATTCAGAAAAATTTCAATCTTTTGAGTCCCTTTTCACTCATGACTCTGAAATACCACACATAGTCACATACACAATGAATTGCAGAGTCCCTCCTTCTTGATGAGAATATGCATTTTCCTTTTTTTTAAACTTTTTACTATTTTATCACATATAAGTAGAGAGAAGAATATAAGGAATACCCACAATAATGCTGTATGATTTCAGTGATAGAGTAAATAATTTAATTTTGTTTAAGGGATAATGGAACACATTTGAATCTTGATCATAAAGGACAAGTAGGAATTTGTCAGTTAGGTTGGAAAAGGGAATTTCAAGCTGAGAAATGAAGACAGGATGAGTTAAGTCCAGGTATGTTAGATATTTATATTACAGATTGGGGGTCACAAAATCACTGTATGTGTATTTTTAAATTTGAGTTCTCTGGAAATACACTCAGAAACTCAGAGTTGCAAGCAGAGGTTTATTGGAGAGTGCAGTTAACTTGAACAATGTCTGGGTTAGGGACTCCCAGCCCAGTACAGTAGAAAACTGGTGTATAACTTTTGAGTCTGCAGTTGAGGCTTTTCATCCAAAGATTTAAGCAACCACAGATGGAAAACAGCATTTTGGATCCATGGTTTGGAATCCGCAGTTGGGAAACCGCAGTTGGGAATGAGAAAATACTCTTTACCATCTGTGGTTGGTTGAATTGGTGTACATGAAAGCCACGGATAGGAAGGGCCAAGGGCTGATTGTATTCATTGAAAAAAATCCACATATAAAGTGGACCCATGCAGTTCAAACCCATGCTGTTTAAGGGTCAACAGTACTTTCAGAAGAGACACCTGTAAGAAAATAAGAAAGTCAGTATTGGATAGAAAAAAAGAATAGACCCTCAAAGTAATTACAACTGAGTTCTCAACCCATCTAGAAGTGGTCCAGCCTTCATAGTTTTCCCTAATTTAGGTAAGAGGACCATATACAGTAATACCTTGGTTAGTGAGCATAATTCCTTCCGGAAACAAACTACTCGTATTGCAAGACGTCGCTTGTTTACCAAGTTAAAATGTATTAGAAATGTTTGCTCATCTTGCGGAACACTCGCAAACAAAGTTACTCGCAATCCAAGGTTTTACGGTATTTATTTTCTGTATCAGCAATCTTAGCTGGGGGCTGTCTTGGAGGCGGTAACCTTGGACAAGACACCTTTTGTGACCTAGAGCAGGGATCTTGTGGATCATATAGTCTCTGTCACGACTACTTCACTCTGCTGATGCAGGACAAAAACAACTCTAGACAATACATAAACAAATGGTATGGCTGTGTTCCAGTGAAACTTTACCTATGGAAACAAGAAGCCAACTTATGAGCAGCCATTTTCTAAAATGGACAGCTCTGAGACATCAGCAGTTGATATATCCAGAAGCTGGGGATTGGGTGCTTGATCCTCAAGAGCGGATTTGGGCAATGCACCATAAATGCACTACAGTTCATCCCTTGCACCTTTCAGATCGATATGCTTCTTATGGTAAGCTTTTCCCATCTGTTCTCCACCATCTGTTAAGACAGTTTTACATTTCTACTCCAATTAAAATAGGGCATCACTTTTTCTAAGCTTCCAAGGCCTATCACAACAGCACACTGGCATAATCTCCTAAGGTCCTTGTTAGGAGTTCTCTACAATGGGAGAGAGCACTCATGCCAACAAATTTAGACAACTTGATGTTGCACTTTCCCCCACTTCCACTTCCTTGATTTAGCACCTTGAAAATCCAGTCCCAGGCAAGCTTTTTCGGCTCATGCTGGTACCTGCCAGCTGGGTTCTGCAGCTCTTTTGGCACTTAGTCTTTCTTTCTCCGTACAAGACCCAGCTAATCCCCATTTAAAGCTGTGCTGGGATTTTACCTTAATTATCTGTCTGGTTGCAGGAGAGGGAAGTGGGGATAGACCCTGAGTGGTGTAAACTTCAGGGTCTTGAGAAGAAGTTAATCTTGATTTCATGTCACTTGTCCATTACTCAAATGTTATCCCACCTACCACAGTTACTTAAGTTACATTAGCAGGTTTCTTAGGCCTTATAAATATCATGGCAAGAGACAGTGGAAACAAGTCTGAAAATGTCTAATCACTAGAAAATATGGTGATCGTGTCTTTCATTTTAGTGCTAGAAAAAGGGAGCTCAGAGACAAAATGAAAATTAGAAGATTTTGAATATAAAGGAAGAAATCTCAGACAAGAACTGCTTCAGTCAACACTGATAATTCTTTCCCAATATTATTGTACTTCTCCCTTATTAAAATAATCCTGATTTTTATTCCAGCAAATTGCCACACTATGCAGAGACATTTAACAACCTCCTTTGCAGCTATGTTAAGCTATAGGAGTAAGTTTTGGCTAAGGAGATGCAAATGAAAGTATATATGAGACTTCCAGAATTCTTCAAAAAAGATTGGATGGGGGGTGTGCTTCCTTTCACTTTCCTTCATTTTTGGAACACAGAAATAATGGCTAGAACTTTGGCAGCTATCTTGCAAGGGGACTTATGTAATCTTTGGACTTAAATTTTGCTCTGGAAATTTGATAATTACAAAGGACTTCATATTCAAATTTACATTTCATTATTGGAACATCTCTAAGGTGACATTATTTCATTATCCTCATATTTTTATTTGATCTTATTACAGAAATTCTGGGCTGCCTATTTTTGATAACATGGCTGGTGATGAGAAATAGAGAGAGTAGATTTTCAGCCTTGGTTATAAATTGGCCTTTGGAGTTGATGTGCTTAGTGTATTATGTAATCATTTTCGGGTCAAAATCAATTCGGTCCCCAAATCATTTGGGACTTAAGTCTTTACTGCCCACCAATGTTTATAAGAGAACACTCAAAGGGAATGGTGTTGAAAAATGGCCTCCTGAAGGTAGGGGTGGTGTTGTCTGATGGACTTCCATTCTACTTTTCTTAGTAGAATGATAACAGACCCCAGGAGTCCTTAAGTTTAATGGTTAAGATCAATTAGTTAAAATAACAAAGGCCTCCTGATGTTTCCTTTTGTGCTGATGAAGCCTTATGAACCTAATGTCCCTGGAACTCCCCTCCCTCTGTCTTTCTCACTGCCCCCAGTGGAGGCAGAGTGATTTATCTGACTAGGAAGAGGCAAGGAAAAGGACACACATTCGAACCCCTTGCTCTCTCCTTTCTTTTGTGAATAAGCTGCCTGAAGGATGCATATGTCCTTGTCACTGCTGTATATGGTAGTTTGGCATTCTCTCTCACTGGGTAGGTCAGTCAGTCATCCTTGGGAATTCGGTTTTAGGAAGCCCACTTGACTACAATATGATGCAATCCCCAATATAAAACATGTATTTTAAAAAGTACATCATACATAAAGATGGTATTGAATTATAAAGTAAACATCTGTGTAACCATCACCAAATAGAATATCGCCAGTGCTTCTGTGTTTCCTTTCTGGATCTGAGACCATCTCTGCAGCTAACGATACTGTTATCTATATTTTATGTATGCTTTTCTTTGTAGTTTTAACACACATACATGTATTATTAAACACTATAGTTTTGCCTATTCCTGGAATTTATAAAATTGAATCTGGGTTGAATTGGGCACCCCTTAAACTTTATATATTGAAGTACTAAACCCTAATGCCTCGGAATGTGATCCTATTTTAGAGACAGGGTCTTTACACAGGTAGGCATGCTAAAATGAGGTCAAAATGAGGCCTTACAAGAGAAGATAGGTGTCCTTCTATGAAGAAGAAACTTGGGCACATGGAAGGAAGATGATGTGCAGACAGGGAGAGGAGAAGGCCATCTATAGGCAAGAAGATTGACCTGGAATAGACCCGTCCCCCACAGCTCTCAGAAGGAACCAGCCTTGCTGACACCTGTGATCTCAGACTTCCAGTCTCCAGAACTGTGAGACTATGCATTTTTGTTGTTTAAGCCATCCATTCTGTGGTGCTTTGTTTCATCAGCCCTAGCGAACTAATACGGATTTATGCAGTGTGTCTGCTTTACTGCCTGACTTCTTGTACTCAGTTTTGTGAGTCATCTATGTTGTTTTATGTAGTGGTAGTTTATTTTCATTGTTATATTTCATCATGAATATTATACATTTAATATCTTGATTTTTATCCATTTTGTTGTTGATGGATATTTATTTTCTATGGCCCCATCCAGCCAGTCAAACTATTCTCACTGATCATAAATCCATACATGTGATAACCTTGGGCCACTTATTTTGCCACACAAAGTGAATGACTAGATTCACTGTCCAGGGATCTGCCCATTGGGGGGATTTTCTCTCACCAGTTTCTTTCAAGACTGTCTCTGACTGAGGCTGCGCTGTAGCTGCTAGCCTCGTTCAGCTTGCGCCCATAATCTGAGCCCACAAATCCGTATTAGTCAGGGTTCTCTGGTTTCCAATAATATGTTCCTCATTTCTGTCCGAGATCTCACCAGGAGCACCTTTAACATTCACATGTCTATCAACATTCTCTTCATGATGATCTACGTCAGGGGTCGGCAAACTTTTGAGACAGAGGAGCCGCCAGGGGTCAGCAAACTGCGGCTTGCGAGCTTCTGAAGTAAAGTTGAAAATGAAAATAAAACAAAACTATCATAGTTCCATTTATACAATTTTTAAAGGACATTATTCACATAATGGTGATTATGTAAAAATATATTTATGGCTCTGGAATAATTTTTAAATTGTTGTGAGGGACAGGATTGACTCTTCCAGGGGTTGGCAAACTTTTGAGATGGAATGTACCAAAAGAGCCCCATGTGGCTCCTGAGCTGCTGTTTGCCGACCCCTGATCTATGTGATAGAAGCTTTCTCTCCAGCTCTCTTCTCTCTGAGCCCTTAAAAAGTTACCTTCATTATCCATATGTCTACCAACAATCTCTTCAAGGAAATCTAGGCTTTTTCTAACATGTACCTGAAAGCTCTTTCAGTCTCTATCCAATAACCCAGTTCCAAAGCCACTTCCACATTTGTAGGTATTTTTTACAGCAGCACCCCACTTCTTGTTACCAAAATCTATATGAGTTTGCTAGTACCCTCATAACAAAGTACCACAAACTGAGTGATCTGAACAACAGAAATTTATTTTCTCACAATTCTGGAGGCTAGAAGTCTGAGATCAAGGTGTCAGCAGGGTTGGTTCCTTCTGAGGCCTCTCTCCTTGGCTTGTATTTTAGATGGCTGTCCTCTTTTATCTTCACATGGTCTTCCCTCTGGACCTGTCTGCATACTAATCTCTTCTTATGAGGATACAGTCATATTGGATTAAGGCACACTCTAGTGACCTCATTTTAGCTTAAGTACCTCTTTTAAAGACCCTACATCCAAATACAGTCACTTTCTGAGTTACTGGGAATTAGTACTTGGACATATGAATTTTTCTTTGGGGGTGAGGGCACACAACTCAACCCTTAACACCATCCATGAACCAAGTTGAGAGATTTTCATCCTCCTTTAGCTGACCCTCAGTTTCTTCCAGATGGCTGCGGGCTGGGAGAGGTTAGGACCCTAACTGCCTTAGTTGGGCATTTAACTTACTTTGAAGTTCAGCTACTCTAGCTCTTAATTCCTGGACTTGATCTTCAGTTTTCTTCAAGACTACAGGAGAAAGTTGATGAGAACATATTTATATGCAATCCACAAGGCCCTCGGGGTTTCACAACTGGCTTGGAATTGCCAGTTCCTCCCCACAACTATTTGTTATATTATCGTAGAGCCTAATGGTGCTTAGCAATAGTCATTCAATAATTAATAGCTACTGTTTTTGTCAAACATCTTCAAAACCTGATACAGGTGCATTCCCTTTCACCGGCATTCCCTCCCAATTCACTGCCAATGATGTTTTACATTGTGACCAACACCTGTGCACCAGGGGCTGCCTGGGTACCACCTCCTACTCTTGATGGAGTTTCCATTGCCAGCTGGGCAGTTAGTGAAATAGCCTCAAATCCTAATTTGTCAGATACTTTCTCAGATGACTCCTAACATCTTAATACCAGCTGTTACAGGTTGATTTCTCCAGAAACTCATGCTGAGCTGGAAGTTGGGATATGCAATGTTTTTAGGGACTAACACCTATAAAGGACAAAGGGTTGTAACAGGATTGGGAAGAGAACAAAACTCAACTGAGCTACAGACCTGACAACATCTTGGCAAACCTGGAAGGTGAGTCTGGAGCAAGTACAGAAGGCCTAAGTGGGCGGGCCTTCAGAGCCCTTTACTCTGTGATTGGGTATGGATAGGAGCTGCTGCCCCAGAAAGGGTATGACCTTGGATGATGAGCTCTCTGCAGCTGAAGCTTATCTTAAAGGAGCTGATAACTGGGGGCTGTTTGCTGACTTCACTAGATGCTTCTGGCCAGCAGGTCTCCTCCTGAATGATGGCAGATCTCCAAGACCAGCAAAGGTACATTTTTTCCTGAGTTCATACCTCAGAAATGGAATGTTTGCCTGATAAAATACATATACCTTTAACTTTAGCTCATAATGCCAAACACTTTTCCAAATTGGTTGTATTATTTGCTCCTTTATGAAGACGTATGAGAATTCTTAGTTGGCTTCAATTCTATGTTAACACTTGGTATTGTCTGTTGTTTTAATTTTAGCTGCTTTGGTGGGTCTATAATGTTATAATTTGGTATTGATTTCCATTTCACTTATTGCTAATGAAGTTATGCTTTTTTGCATGTGTATCAACCACTTGGATAAATTCTTGGATTTTGTCCACTTAAAAAAAATTGTGTTGTATCCTGTATATAAGTTTTTGTCAGTTATATATATCATTTTTTTTTTTCACTCAGGGGCATTTAATGGTACATTTTAATGAAGGGTGATTTCATTTTTTCTGTAGTCCAATTTATTAGTCTTTTATAGATAATGCTTTTCTGTTTTGTTTAGAAAGCCTTTCACTATCCTAGAATCACAAATATGTACTCCTGTTTTATCTGCTAAAAGCATTTTGTTTTGCTGTAGACCTGAAACTTAGAATTATTTTTTGTGTATGATGTGAGGCAGGGGAGAGTTTTTAAAAACCCTGTTCCATATGTAGCTACTTTTAGCCCAGCGCAATGAACTGAAAAGACTATGTATGGATAACTTTCCTACTATTCTACAGTGCAAACTCTTATCATTCAGAAAGGCTAGGTTTTGATATAGCAACAAATAAGCCTCAAGGCTTAGCAGCTTTAGACCACAAAGTTTCTTTCGTATTTACACTCCTTATCCATCATGGCTGGGTTCTGGCTTTATGTTACAACCTCTGTCTGGGACATCGCTGGTCTTTGAGGTGCAGGGGAGAGGAGGCGGGAAGCATGCATAGAAGAGTAAACCTTTTGCCCTGAAGTGATGGTAACTTCTCATATTTCATTAGCCAAAGCCACTAGGTGGTCAACAGTTCTTCCTGCAGGAGGACTGGCAAATTTTAGTGACTACAAATGCATTCTATCACACACCTTTGTAATAAAACAAGCATCTATCTATTTTATTTTTATTTCTATTCTTTTTCATTTCTAGCCTTTTCCTTTCAATCCTTGCACCAATATCACACTGTCTTAATTATTGGAACTTTATAAGTTTCCATACTCAGTAGAGTAGTCATCTCACCTTGTTCTTCAAGTGTCTTGTCTCTTCTTGACCTTTTGCATTTGTATTTATTTCATTTTAATTTGACAAATTTCACAGGACAAAAAAATTATTGGGATTATGATTAAGATCTTATTGACTCTATGACCTTATGAAGTGAAACCGTTCATTATTTCATCCATTTGGGGAAAAATGATGAAAAATCTACATAAAATTAGCATATTCAAAACATGTATATCCCGTGGTAGTAAATAAACATGACATTGTCCTAAGTACTGACATTTACAATGAATATGGTATTCCATTCCACTTTGAGATGAGGGCATTGAGAGAAAAGTTGTAAGAGTTTGTCAGATTAGTTAAGAACAAGGGTTGATGACAGAATATATCAAATTAATAGTTTGAGTCCAACCAACATTTTTGATCATGTACCCAAAATACTTTGCTAGGTGTTGTAGGAAGTATCAGGGTTGAATTCTAAACTTTGGAAGGAACCTAATATAAAGCACAAAGTGATAATTGCCTTGAAGAAGCAACAGATACAACTCTAGAAGAATCAGAGCGGGAAATGTTGCTTTCTGCAATAGAAATCAGTGAAGGCATAATGAAAGAACTAGAATTTGATGAGAGGCCCTGGAACAATATGAAGACATGGGTGGAGGGCAATTAAAGGCCTTGCACAGTAATGATGACTCATCACTATTTCCCATTGATTTTATAGGGCTTCTTTCAGAAGTTCTACACTAAAGACACTGGCCCTTTAAATTGTGGAACTTATTTTTATTTCAGGTGACAAATTCTAAGAAAAATATAACAGCTGCATTTATTATAATGAGAACAAATTCATAAAAGGATACATAATTAGGCATTTAAAATTTTGTTTGCTGAATTTCAAATCACACATTCAGAGAAAACCCATTACAAGTGAATTATGAGTTTAAAAATTTTTGCAGAGCTTTCTCACTTTAATTTATTTACTTTTTTGCTTTGGGAATTAATTGCAAAATCTTACATTAATAAAACATTAAGGGCAAGCTATCTAAAATGTATAAGTCAAAAATTCCAAGTTATGTTTCCCTTAGTTACTATAACTAATCTCTTTGTGCAAATAACAAAGCAATAAAATTAATATGATATACCATTGTGCGCAATGAATATAAAAGCTGATTTATAGTCATTGTGTAGTAAACACCATTGCATTTTAATCTTGTGTTTTTCAAGTCCTGACTTTAAATTTGAATCTGACTACCCTGAGAAATCTTAATTTACTTTAATATATTAAATCACTTAATTTATTTTAAAATCACCTGTTTACTTTAATGTCACCTCAATAAATTTTATGTGTTTCTGAAAATTAATATATCATTGACTATTTAAACAACTATTTGCTCATTTATCTAATCAGTTTTAGGGAGAATAAAATCAGTGTTTGCATTGGTCATAGTGTTAAGCATTTGGGGTTTTGAGGTGCATCTATGGATAGCTGTCTTTATGAGATAGTTATTAAAAACATATGACTTAAAACCAGAGTTATCTACACTCAGGGTGGTAGATTGAATTAAGTTTTTTGGTAATGGTCAAGTGATAGATCTGTTTCCCACACATACTAATTGGAGTGCTTTGGCTTTACACCCATACTTTACACAACAATGTTGGCCAAATATTTTACCAATGCTTGCCTTGATTTTAGTAGAACTACCAAGAGATTGTAGAAAATTCAGTAAAAAATATATCTCAAATAAGCAAAACTCAACATGAAGTGTATGGGCTAATGCAAGTTATCAATAGAATCATTTTTATACACAAATTTCATTACTAGCAATGCAAAATATTAGTTAAGCTAGAAATTGGGGGTACACGTGAAAAAGGATCCACCATGCTAAAAGACATAAGGCAATAGTCATTTGCACAAAAATATTTAATCTTGGCTTTCTTGCCCTCTGTGTTCTTTCCTGGTTTTAGTTTTGTTTAATTTTTCTTTTTCTTTTAAAACTTCTTTTGGTTACTTATGCATATCCCATTTCCACTTTCACCATACATATGATTTTAGATGTAGTTCTTTCATAGATTCCCTTCAGGTTGAGGGTGTACTTTCATTCCTAGTTTGTTAAGAATATAAATCTTGAATGAGTATTACATTTTTTAAAATGCTTTTTCTTCATCTATTGTGATGATTGACTGTTTTTATTTTTATTCTATTAATATGGTGTATGAAATGAATGGCTTTTCAGATGTTAAACCAGCTTAGAGATACATGTTACTTGGTCATAAAAAGTATAATCCTTTTTACAATAGATGTTGCTGAATTTTATATGTTGCTATACTTTGTTGAGACTATATTTCGATGTCAGTATTCATGAAAAATATTGATCTCCAATTTGGTTATGAATTCTGTGGTTGGGTTTTGGTATCAGGGTAATACTGAATTCATAGAATGAGTTGGAAAGTGTTGCCACCTCTCTTTTTTTTTTCTGGAAGAGTTCATGAAGAATTGGCATGATTTCTTTAAATATTTTATAGAATTCCTTGATCAAGTCATGTGCTTAAGTTTTTGAGGAACTGAGAAACTTTTTGCGATCGCAGGTTATTGATTTTTAATCGTTTTTTCTTTTATTGGCAAATAAAGATATGAAGTTCTCCTAGACACTGCTTTAGTTGTGTATCATAATTAATATATTGTATTGTCATTTTCATGGAGTTTGCAAAAGTTTCCAATTTCCCTTCTAAGATTTTCCATTGATCCATGGATTTTCTGTGTCTTTTTTAGTGTCTTAATATTTGGGGATTTCCCCAATTACTTTCTGCTGTTGATATCTAATAGGTTTAAAAGTATATACTTCAACTACAATATGTGATTTCAATCCTTTTATATTTATTTGGATTTTGTTTTATGGACTAACATATTGCTTACCTTGGGAGATGTTTAAGAGTGCTTGAAAAGGTGTATTTTGTTGTTGGCTGAAGTGTTCACTGACATCAGTTAGGTCCAATTGGTTGATAATGTTGTTCAAGTCTTCTATATATTTGATTATTTTTTCTCTACCTGTTCTATCAGTTAATAAGAGTGAGTATTGAAGTCTCCATCTTTTATTATTAAATTGTCTATTTCTGTCTTAAATTCTCACAATTTTTGCTTCATGAATTTTGAGATTGTGTTGTTAGATGTGTATATGTTTATAATTGTTGTATTCCTGTTTAATCATTCTTTCTATTATTATGAAGTGTCCCATTTGTCTCTAGAAAAAATTTTGTTTTAATATCTATTTGTCTGATATTAATATATATATAGCCAAATATCTTATGGCTATTGTTTGCATGGTATATCTTTTTTGTTCTTTTTTTTTTAACCTATTTATGTTAGTGAATCTGAATAGTGTCTCTTGTATATTACATATGATTGATTATTAAATTTTTTCTAGTCTGATAATCTCTTCCTGCTTTTTGGAATGTTTATTCACATTTATTATAATTATTGATATGATTATATTATTTTGTCATTTTTCTTATATATGTTTCATATCTTTTTTATTCTTCCTTTACTGTCTTGTTAGGTGTTAAATAGAAATTTTCTAGAGTACTATATATTACACTAGAATACTATAATATATAAATGTACTAATTTATATAAATTGCTTTTTTGGTTACCTTACTGTACATATATTGTTATTTTCTTAATGGCTTCTGTAGAGGTCAAAATACTAATCCTACTTATCATATTCTACTTTGGATTAATACTAGTTTAATTCCAGTATAATATATAAACTTCACTTAAATATAGCTACATATTCTCCTCTATTCTTTATAATAGCATTGCCATATATTTTAATTTTTATATTTATAGGACCAAAATATAATTTTTTAAAAATATTGCTTTAAGTAATTAAAAATAAGAAAATAAATATATGCTGCCTTTTATATTAACCACAGTTACCTTTACCAGTGTAGTTTATTTCTTTGTGTGAATTTATTTTACTCTTTGATGTCATTTTCTTTTTTTCTGAAGGAATTCCTTTAGTATTTTTTATAAAGCAGGACTGCAAGCAAGAAATTCTCTCAGTTTTTATATATTTTTGAATAACTCTATTTCACTTTCATTTGTTTAAGAATAATCTTGTTGGATATGGAATTTTTAGTTTACAGTTGTGTGTGATTCACCCCTCCACCCCCCACAAACTTTAGCCCTTTGAATATGTCATCACAGTACCTTCTCTCTCTCTCTCTCTCTCTTCCTCTCTCTCTTCCTCTTTGTCTCTCTTCCTCTCTCTCTCTCTCTTCTTCCTCTTCCTCTCTCTCTTCCTCTTCCTCTCTCTCTCTCCCTCTCCCTCTCCTCCTCCCCCTCTTCCTCTCTCTCTCTCTCTCTCTCTCTCTCTCTCTCTCTCTCTCTCTCTCTCTCTCTGTCGCGCATGCGCACACACAGCCAATATCAGGGCTGCTAATCTTCTGATGGTTTCTCTCTATGTGATCAGTCATTTTCCCCTTGTTGCTTTCAAGGTTTTCTCTTTGTTGTTAGCTTTGAACAGTTAGAATTAAGGTGTGTATCTTTTTAATTTATCCAACCTGGAATTTATTGAGTGTTTTCAATGTATAAATTAATGCTTTTCATAAAACATGAAGTTTTGGACAATATTTTGTCAACTATTATCTGGCCCTTTATGTCTCTCTTTTCTTTCTGTGATTCCCGTTTTTCACATATTGGTTGTGATTAATGCTACTGTACAAGTCTTCGAGGCTCCGTTTTTTTCTCCTTTCTTTTTTAAAAATTAGATAATTTCTTTTGTTCTGTCTTTAGTTTGTTGATTCTTCTGTCAACTCAACTATGCTCTTAAACCTCTCTCGTGAATTTTCTTTCTAATTTTAGTTGTGTTTTCAACTGAAGACTTTCCAATTAGTTCTTATTTCTATGTCTATTGATACTCATTATTTGATATGCCCTTATCCTCATGGTTTACTTTAGTTCTTTGAAAATGTTTATAATAGCTACTTTGGAATTTTCTGAGTGCAACATCCAGGAACACTTGGAGGTTGTTTTTACTGACTGCTGTTTTTTTCGTTTGTGGGTAGTCCTTTCCTGTTTCTTGCCATGCCTTGCATTTTTAGCTACAAACTTGGAAACTATTGTAGCAAATCTAGATTCTGATTTTCTCTCTCCCCAGGGTTGGCAGTTACTTTTATTTGTTTGTTTTGTTTTTTTAGTGATTTGCAGGGACCAAATCTGTAGTCTGTCTCTCAGTGTGTGGCCATTGATGTCTCTGTTCAAGTTTTTTTTTTAAAGATTTTTATTGGGCAATTGGGGGGATGGGAACAGAGCTGGGGAATTGGGGAAGGGGAACAGACACGTTGCTGTCGTTTTGTTCTTCAGTCTAGTTGTGGAGGACATTGCCTCACTGGCCCAAGCTGGCACCATCATTGCGCTCCTCCCAGGCGAGGCAGATCAGTGCTGGCTCATGATGGTTGCTCACTGCGGCTGCTGGCCACCCATGCTGGCCGTCGGCCACACACAGGTAGCCCATAGCAACCCACTGCAGCAGGGGCCGCAGCCTACGCCATAGCCGGGGACTCATGGCAGCCTAGCTCCAGGTTGAGCTATTGTTCAGCATCTTAGCTGTGGAGGGCAGCGTCACTGGCCCTCATATGTGGGATCCGAACTGGGGCTCTCTGGCATCCCAAGCCAGTTCCCAACCATCGCCACTCAGCTGGCCCTTTTTTTTTTAATTTTTTTATTTCTCAGTCTGACATCTTAGAGATGAACAGTAAAGCTCAGTGGTCAGACAATGATTGGTCAAAATTGTGCTTAAACACCTTGAGCCACCATACATCTTCCATTTTTGACAGTGGATTTGTGTGTGGATTAGGGAATGCATTCAAAATTCAGGCAGTTTACAAGCATGCCCTAGCTTTTACTTTTTGCAAGTCCACCTGATGTCTCCTCTCTGCATCAGGCCTTACATTCAGTCATATATAAATAGAGAATGAGGGAGCTCGCTGGTGTTTCCTGAGCATGCGCACACCCTTGTACATATGTGAATGAATAGCAAGAACCAATATGGTTGTCTTATTTTTTTGCATATACACATCAAATTTCCAGCTAGACAATTATTGCCGTATACACGAGTATCAAAACCTTTGACTACTTGTGATGTTGTCTCCCTTGAATCATTGCCACCAAGATTAATATTGTTTCGATAGCAGCCATGGGATCTGTTTTGCTTCAAATCAAGCCAGCTCCCTCTGGCAGCACAGGTTTCTCACAGCTTGCCTCACTCTGGTTGAACTACTGAGCTGATGGAGCTAGGTGGGGGTGGGATAGGAGCAATCTCAGGCTAACACCACAGAGTCTCACTGTTTTCATCTGAATTTCAGTACTTTTTCTTGGTCTAAAGCTTCTGATTTGTTGTATGCTGTTGGTTGATTTCCAGAGAACTGACATTATTGTTTTTGACAGTTTTGTGCTGTTTTATCATTACTTTTTGTGGAGAGAATCTTCTCTGTCCACTATTCTAATAGTCCTGCCTCTATATCATTTTTATCAGAAACCCACTGTAACTTCTAATTATACATCAGTGAACAAAATTGTGTCACATGGTTCCTTTTTGGATACAAGGGAAAATGGGGGAGGGGTAAGTAATCAGCGTTGGAAGCCTCTGGGGTAAAGGCTGACCAGTGAGAAAATGTATATCTGGAAATAGGTTTGAGGTTATAGACATTAGTATTTGTCACGCTGCTCCAACTGCTATTATCTTAAGCATGAAGTATACGTATTTTTAACACTTTTATAACACCATTCCAAAGGCAATTGGACAGTGATTTTATTTAGGACTCAAAGTCAAAAATTTAGAGAAAAAGGAAGAAGTTTATTTATTTTGTAAGGCATACAAACTATGATGTTAAATTACGTTGGTTTTATACTAGGTTCACTGTGTGCTGGTGGCATAACCTTGGGCAAGTTACAAAACCACTCTAGTCTTCAATTTCTCCATGTCAAATGTGAGTAATAATTACCCTGTTTTCAAGAGCTGGAGTAAGGATTAAGTACCGATAAAGAGCTTTGCTCAGTTAGCTTCCTGTGCTCATAGGGCACTTTCTAGGAAACCCAATCCAACTTAATATGGAACTCTTTCTTTGTTCCCAGAGTGTTTTCCAATGGTAAAGCTGGAAGGGAGAACGTTTTAATTTTATGTCAGCCATGGAATTCTTTAAGGACTGGCTATATAGGCTCTTCCATATAGAGAAATGCCTGGTTTGTATGTATGGCACTGAAGCTAGGCAAGTTCCCAGTGATGTCGCAGTTAAACTCTCTTTCCTTCTGGGATTGAGTTATGGAACCTACAACTAAGCTTGGAACATTGTAGGAGATCTGGAGAGATCATACTAGATTATTTACTATTTAGGCTATGAGATGGAGATGGAGAACAGAAATGTACTGATAGAAAAACATTACATAAAAACATACTGGAACTTTAGTTACTGTGTGCACGTGTGTGTGTGTGTGTGTGTGTGTGTGTGTAATACATATATAGTATATATTTCTCATGGTGATCGAATTCTAAATAGATTTCTGGTATTACAAAATGACAGTTCACTTATGGATAATTGGAAAAGGAATGAAAAAAATAAATGAGATTTCATGAATATACTGAGAGTAACTTGCAGTCTGAAAAGTAAATCAGCATGTAGATATGTATGCCATAATAGGATTTCATTTTCAGTCAGCCAAAAGTAATTGATGAAATTAGTTGTAAAATAAAAGTCTTAAAGATAACACCCTTTGTGTTAATGAAGAATTAATGATCATTGGAGATATGTATAATGATTATAACAATTTTTATAATAATATATAATAAAAGTTTTGGGGATATATATATATATATATATATATATATATATATGATGGCACAGTGCAGTCCAGAAAACTATCAGAAGGAACCAGAACTTTTTTGATGAATCACAAATGGAAATAAAGCTATTTCCAGTATAGCTTCATTTAAACATGAAACAATGGGGCCCGTCTTCTGTTATGAATACTGCAATTACCATAGTTCTTGCCAAATTTTCCACCCACTGCTTATTATCTCATTATTTCCCCAGAGAAGCAATAGCTATATATATCTGCACATATCATTGTTGATGATACAGTGTGAATAAATTTGCACTTTAAGCGGAGAGGGCAAGTGGGGGCAGGTGTATTGTGTGCACACTGGGATGGCAGTGATGATGTTTTACAACTGGTCCTCTCTGAAATTTAGGTCACAGCTAGTGTTATGCATCCCTTTCATATCCCCGATTTCATTCCTGAAAATTGCTGACCACCTTTCCATTGCTTCTTTCCTACCTCATAATAGCTGAACTATAACTGCTCTGTTTCCTGATTACCTGAAACTGAGATCAGGATTGGTACCTAATAAATCCTCAAACTCTGTACCAGCATTGTGTAGCCATATGGCAATTTCAGAAAAGTTAGTCAAAACCTATGAGAGGTAAAAATGTACAGACTTTTCAGCAAAATTCATTACATAGCAAAAGTCCTTAGTAAGACACACATCAATTATGTCATGTTGCTGCAATTTCATTGTGTAGGTATGGTAAAGGTGTAATTCTCTCTCAAGTTGAGTGGGGAATTGAGAAAAGTCCTATTCACTCTTAGGTGACCCTTTAAGACTGAATGGGGGTACAGAGAGGTTATAAAGAAAAAGCGAAGAGATGACAGCTGAGGCTGAAGTTATAGAATGGAGTAAAAGGAATGAAAATGATGAGAAAGGCTGAGCTAAATGATTTCTAGATGTTAAAGACAGTATTATACTTCAAGCATAAGATGTGTTATTCAGCAAATGCTTTGTTCCGAAGCCTCTTGTAACAATAGTATGAAATTGAATCTAGTATTAAGACCTTTGCGTGTAAGGACACTCGGGGATTGGAAAATTCATTTGAAAATTTCTTCTACGCTGTGAATTCTGTATAAGTGTATATTATTTTATGGTGTGAACCCGAGATAAAGGATGGATTAAAGATTCTCTGCTATTCTAAGCATGTATAGGCTACATGTAAAGTAGGACCAAAGTACACTAAGGGCCAGCAGAATATGCTACTTCAGTGTCAGACTCTGGAGCCAAACTATATTTGTATTCCATCTCCAGCACTTATTACTAAGTACAAGATCCATCGGCATGTCCCTTTTTCTCCCTCTGCTTCAGTGGCCTCATCATTCATTTAGGAATAATGTTAGTAAGCAGCAGGGTTTTCCAAGGATGTGCTTTGTTTCTACCTCCCTTCCCCCCGCAATAAAAAACATGTAATAACCCCAGCAAAGGTCTCTAATTTCTTCAGTGGGCAGGAACTACATTTACTACTGTCAGGAATGTGAAATATTATGATCAATTCAATTTGGATAAAATGCCTATATCTAGATTAATCAACTGGGAAGTGGTATGGTCTAGAAATGCATGGCTGCTCTAAATCAAATTCCAAGGTTGGGATGGAGGAAAATTCCCCATAATGTTTGGGGTGATGATCCCCTTATTGGATAGACAGAATCATGAGTTTCGACTCCAAGGCTTTGGTGTGATTAACCTGAATGTTCTAAAGAAATGTTTATTTCCTCTGCGTCAAAGTCCTGATATGAGCCTGGGGGCTTGGGTGGCTTAAGAGTCACAGTGCAGACAAAAGTTTAGTGGTTACCAGAGGGTAAGGGGGGAAGGGGGTGGTAGATGAGGGTAAAGGGGGTCAAATATATGGTGATGGAAGGAGAACTGACTCTGGGTGGTGAACACACAATGTGGTATATAGATGATGTATTACAGAATTGTACACCTGAAACCTATGTAACTTTACTAACCATTGTCACCCCAATAGACTTAAAATAAAATGATTAAAAAAAAAAACAGTCACAGTGAATGGCATCCCTCATCTTAAGGCTGTCATTCTCTTTATTAGGTACCACTTGTTTCCTTCTATTTTGCTTATTAGAAATACAGTTATAAAGTGAATTTGGGAATGAAATAATCACTTATTTTCAAGTAAATTTTTCTCTATTATTTTGCCCAACACAATAACATGATGTTTGCTAAAGACCTGTGTTCACAACAACAAAATAAATTACTATTTTCAATAAATTGAATATATGTTTAGTTTTTAATACAGACTTAACCTAAATAATCCAGTTTCCACATTATTTTTACAATGCTTTTTAATGAACTATATCTCAGATTGCCTCATTTGAAAGCTGGCTATATTTCTCTATGGACATGGTGTTATAATTGAGAGATAAGTTATTGATCAAGAATTTATGATAAAAAATATGTCATAAAAGCAAACATTATAGTTCATAAAAATTCTATGTTAAGATAATTATCTTTCAAATAATCTAATTTTCATAGAGTAGGCCTTTTTTATCTGTACTCATTGAATATTCAAGAGACTGCTATATATGTGTGTGCGCGCGCACACACACACACACACACACACCATAGTAAATTGTATTACAATTTAGACTTAAAACTAACATACCATCTGTAATATATATGTAGATTTACCCTTAAATTATAATAATTTTGTTTTATCTCTGATATAATAAATTCACTTTTAAAATATTTATTCGTTGTTAAGTGTCAGGTACTTTTTAAGGGACCTGAAATAATAAAAGGGAAAACATCATTTCCATCTTTCCCTGTCACTGAGGAACTCAGAGACAAATATATAAAAAGTAGAAGTCAAAGATAGGGTATTGGCCATAATGGGAGGTATCTTTGTGTGTGTGTGTGTGTGTGTGTGTGTGTGTGTGTGTGTGTGTGTACACATAATTTTGGAGGGGAAGTCAGTGTCTTTGAACAAGGTTGTCAGCAAAGGTTCATCTAATTACATTTTCTCTCAATATTTTCATGGTAAATAAAGGCATTTAATATCTCACTGACTTAAGAAATGTCTCACAATTCTGCAACTTTCTTTGTCATTTGTTCATAACATTCATGGCTTTTGATACTCAACAAAAAGTCATAAAAATATTGTTTCATCATTAGCATGGGTATCTAATAAGAAAGCTCAGAACATTTTTGATAGCATGGCAAATACACAGAAAACATAGAATATTTCTGAGACTTTGTGACCTAGGGAATTAAGGTATGGGCAGAAAGATGAGAAGAAGAGACACCTGAGATATTGGTATTAATTTATGTAAAAAAGCATTATATAAATGCAGCAGAGAAAATGTATGTTCTTTCATCTCTAAACGGGTTAATTTGTGAATAGATGATTTCTAGAAAGAATTTTTCTTCCGTGGCTTACCTTGAGTTTGTGCCTGGGTTTTTGTTAATTAGGTCAAAACATAAATGCCCATGGATGGGCCTGTAGGAGGAAATGAAAATTATAATTGCTATACTATTAGCCTATTCTATAATCAATTTGAATTAGGAGAAATGCAGTATTGACATTAGGAGATTTTTGAATCATACACTTTTAAAAATGAAAAAATTTCAGCATGATTGTGTGTTCAAGAATCAAATTATTTTACATAGGTGGTTTTATGCATGGATAGACACATTTTAGATAATTGAACACAGTTCAATTATCAAGGAATGTATGCAGAAGGCTGTATGTGTAAGTAGCTGCACAGTGAGTAGGCCAGCCTCTCTGTGTGGGCACTTGAGGCCAGTTACATTTCCAGTCTGTCCATATGGTGTTTAAAAGCATACACAGCATTTTCAGAAGTGGTGTTGAATGAGATTTTTCAAAATAGTAATGAATGATTCAAGTAAGCAGGACATGGTATGTAGATGTTAAAAAGAAATATTTAAATTAGATAATACATTATCACCTGTGTAGAAACAATTTTACAGCTAAAGTTTGGTAATTTTATAGTTATGCTGGCAGAAATATCTTTCTCACTTTATAGTCAACTAGATTTATTGAGTGCAGGAACTATGCTCCTCATTAGAGTTAAAAAGTAAGACATCATTCTATTTTTAAAGACTTTATACTTAATACAGTGAAAAAGATTATAAAAATGTATATTTAAGGTTATCTTTCATGAAGTCCCCTAGGTAATTGGTTTTGTGGAAATTTTCTGTACCATTTAACTACTTCCTCATTTGACTTGTCCTGCCTGTGACTATTTTCTCTCACACTACTGGGAAGATCTTGACAAGTATGTCTTTACAAAGTTATAGCAAATATTTAAGAAAAAAATATTTTTTCAACAAAAGGTGTTTGAGTGTTGATATCTTGTTTCTCCCATACTTCATGTGATGGGCATGGGCAAAACTTGGAAAAGGCCAGACAGGTACTTTTAGCTCTACCTTGGTTAATCACTGTCTTGTGTCTCTGTTGGCAATGGTCCTACCTCCAGCAGCTCAGGCTGAAATTGTTTAATTTTCTCTTTTCCAGAAGAACAGAGTTCTCCCAGCAACCTGCTTGGCACACTCTCCACTCAATGTGCACACATAGCAGGAATCCACTCTAATTTTGTCAGAGAGAGGGGAACTGAGTCACATCATGTACATCAGCCCTATTATTTCCTTCTCTGCATAACTTTTTGTTTCTTGGCTAGAGAGTGGTTCTCCCACTGGGTCCTCCAAAGACCTCTCGTGTCTTTCAGATCGTCTTATTATCATACTTCCACCTGCCATATTAGATCTCTAACTTTTAGACCCTTAACATCAAATAGATTTACAGGGAAGTGCATCTCAAACTTTAGTGAATGTGAGAATGATCAGGAGAGCTTGTTAAAGTACCAAGACCTGAGTTTCAACTCAGAGACTCTGATTCAGAATATGGGAGTGAGAGCAGGGGGTTTAATTGGATTTCTAACAATCACCCAGGTCATGTTTATCTGTGGACGAACGCAGATCATGCTAATCTGTAGACCATGCCTTCAGCAGCACGAAAAATGAGCGATCAATATGTTATAATAGAAATATTCAGTGGGGCCCAGGAAGAAGTTATTAGTTTTACCTAGTGCTTTCAGAAAGCAGTCAAAGAAGAGCAAATGCTTAAGCTGAGTCATAAGCAATGGTGATTTATTCTTTAGACACATGGTGTAGAAAAGTGGTATATAAAAAATGTGTGCGAAAAGAACATTCCAGTAGGTTAGGCAGGGTAAGCATGGATATGAAAGGGTACATTAAGGAAATTAAAAGTAGTCTGTATGGCCGTAGTATAGAACATATAGAAATAAGAGTGGTTGGGACAGAAGGAGATAAGACCAAAGCAAAACACAGGGACTGGATCATGAATGATGTTGTGTTATATTTTTAAGTAGTTCTTTAGGTAATTTGTAGACAATGAAATCATATATGAGGTGGGATCAAACAATACGGTGAATGTTTAAATAAAAAAAAAATTACAGTAAAAGACACATTGCAATTAAGCCCCCTCAAAACACTCCTGCTCTCTTTGAACACACTTATCCCATCACTCTTGCCACTTTCTGAAGCAGTTCTGGAAGTCCTCTTTTGTGAGTGTCTTCAGTTACGCTGTTGTGGCTGCCTCGATGTCCTGAATCATTTTGACTTTGGGGAAGAGCCAGAAGTTGCATGGTGCCAGATCTGGTGAATAAGGTGGAGGAAGGCACACCGTAATGTTTTATTTGATAGAAATTGCTGTACCAGAAGTGATGTGTGACACGGAGCATTGTCATGATGGAGGGTGAAGTAAGGCACACTTTAAAACACACCTCTCAACCGTAGGTCACACCTGACTGACTGCACTGAACAACTTGAAACTTGTCACACACTGTTACTAAGGTTTAACATGCTGCTTGAAGATCCCTGCCTTTCTGTTAGATGGCACTTGGCAGCAGCATTCACCGTAGTTTGTGATCACAATGGAAAGTCTCTGTGTCACCCATTGCTTCTGGTGCATGGCAATTTCTGTCAAATAAAAACAATACAGTGTGTCCTCATCCACTTCATTCACCAGATCTGGCACCGTGTGACTTCTGGCTCTTCCCCAAAATCAAAATGACCATGAAAGGAAAATATTTTGAATTAATTCGGGACATGGAGGCAGCCAAGACAGCACAACTAAAGACACTCACAAAACAGAACTTCCAGAACTCCTTCAGAAAGTGACAAGAATGATGGGATAAATGTGTTCAAAGTGAGGGGGAGTTTTCTGAGGGGGATTAATGACAATGTGTTTTTTACTGTTATATATATATATATATATATATATATANTATATATATATATATATATATATATATATATATATATATATATATATATATATATAAATTTAAGCATTCACCGTATTATTGGCTCACACCTTGTAAGCATGCCTTTTAGAAAAACTTGGCACTAGTATCCAAGATGAATTGAGGTGATCTAAGATTGAATGTAGAAAAACATGGAAAAAAGTGACTGTAGTAATCCTGGTTCGTGATGATGGGGGCTTGAATTAGGGTAGTAAACAACAGTGGAGCTGAGAGAGTGATAAACTGGATAGAACTGTTAACGTGATTAGATGCAGACAGTTTGGTATAGAATATCTTCCCTGGTCTTTAGGAATATTGACATAGTCGAGATGGCAAGACAGTGCTTGCAGGAGAAAGAACAGGTTTGATGGTGAGTGGGAAGGGAAAACTGAGTTGATGAGTTCTGTTTGGGGATGCGGAGATATGGCTAGACCTCAGTAAAATAGTCTGAGCTGGAGATACAAATTTTGGAGTCATCATTTCGTCATTATATAGCGGTCTTTGGAACAATGGGATGAAATGAGATCACCTTAGGAGAACATGGAGAATAGAACAGGTTCTTAGGGGAAAAAAAAATCTAAGGTACATTAATAGTTATAAAGAATAGGCTGAGAAAGAAGATCTAACCGTGGCTATTGAGAATGTTTGGTTAAAGAGATAATAAGAGAACTGAGAAGCAGTATCAGGGAAGCTGAAAGAAGAAAAGCTCAGGGATGGAAACATTATTTGAGTAACTAAAAGGTTTAATGACAGGTGAAAGGTTTGACATAGAGAACAATCTTTTCTGTAGGAGAGCTAATTAAAATATGAAGAAAACAGAAGGTGACTTTCCTTGATTAAACAATACCTTGAATCAGCACAGTAGTTGATAAATTGATGCCAATAGATAACCAAGATTATGGACCAGTCAGACTTCAGCAAAAAGGACCTCATGAACTTGATGGAGGAGAATCACAGGAAGATCTAAATCATGAAGGAGGAGGGGATTGCTGTCAGAGAGATCGAGAGGACCCCAATAAACAATGACTACTTCTCAAGCCATTCCAAACACATCCAGCTAAAAGTATGTGATCAAAGCTTCTGAGAACGCTGTTGCAGAAACCTGATTTTGCAACCAAAACTTGGCAATCAGTAGTTGAAAACCACATTTATTGTCTAAAAACCACCCACGAGTACTTTGACATTTATTATACAGAGGAGAATATACAACCTTGATCTGAACCGAAAAGAAGGGGAAACAAAAGCCATTTGCAATAATTTCAATCAAGTTTCTCCAAACATCAGACTCCTGAGTGATATTGCCAAGTCCAATAAATAATCTCTTGGGTAATAGTTCACTGTGTTTTTAAAATCTCTGTTCCTGATTTTATATACATGTAAATGTTTCACTGTGAAGAAACCCATGATCCTAGCTGCTTAATATGGTTTTGCTTCATTGTGCTTCACATGTTAGAATACTTAAACTATGTTTTATAGTTGCTTTTTAAGAATTCTCCTTTATAAAATATATTGGATAGGAAAATAAGGGAGTGCCCTGACATATAACATGCAGGTCTGAGAAATGTGTAATGGAAAATCTTCAAGGGAAAGAGACTAAAGATATACCAAGAAAAGTAGAGTGAAAAAGTGTCACATACTTATTGGGGACTATTATACCCTTACTGAGAATATCATTATTATAGTCTTATTGAGGAAAAAAAGAGAATATAGAGAAATTTACCTAATTGGCTTTAATGGTGTCATACCCTGGTTTAACAATCCATCACCTCCATTGCTTACAGCAGCATTTCTTAAACTGGGTTCCCCAAATTGGTAGTTTTTCAGATGTTAATGGATGTTCCTTAAGAAAACAAACAAACAAAAAAAACCAAACAAAAAGATGATGCTACCTGAAATAACTCCTGTGTATTAGTTTGCTAGGGCTACAGTAACAAAGTTATCACAAACTAGGTGGCTTAAACAATAGAAGTTTACTTTCTCATAGTTCTGGAGTTTAGATGTCTGAGATTAAGTGAGGGCAGGGTTGGCACCTTCTGAGGCCTTTCTCTGTGCCTTATAGATGGCCTTCTTATCCTTATGTATTCATGTCATCTTCCTTCCTTATGTCTCCGTGTCCAATTTTTTTCTTCCTATTAGGACACCAGTTTTATTGAATCAGAGTCCACCCTACTGACCTCATTGTAACTTAATTACCTCTGTAAAGACTCTTATGTGCAAATATGGTCACATTTTTCAGCTGCTGGGTGTTAGGACTGCATATAAATTTTTGAGGGCACACAGTTTATCCCATAACACCCTCTATTAATTATCTACTGCTGTATAACAATATTACAACAAACTTAGTGGCTTAAAACAACACATTATCTCACAGTTTCTGTGGATTAGGAATCTGAGTTTAGTTCAGCTCAGTTTCCTACAAGAATGCAATCAAGGTATCACTCAAGGTTCTGGTCTCATCTCAAGGCTCGCTTCCAAGCTCATGCAGCGGTTATCAGAATTTAGTTCCTTGTCATCTGTTGGACTGAGTGCCTCAGTTTCTTGCTTGTGGTCTCCAGAGACTACTTTCTGTACCTTGACACATGAGTCTCCCCAACATGGTCCACTTGCTTTGTCAAAACCAGCAAGAGTGCATGTTCTTTCATAGTCTTTCACAGAGTAACCATGGAGCTGATATTCCATCACCTTTGCCATAATTTATTGGTTAGAAGCAAGTCACATGCCCTGCTTATGCTCAAAAGGAGGGGATTACACAAGGATTTGAATACCAGGAGATGGGGGATGATGAAGGCCACCTTAGATTCTTTCTACCACAACCCTCCCCAGAGAGTTACAATGGTTTAAACATATTAAAAGCTTTGGGAACACCATATGAGAATACTCTGTCAGACTACAAGGATAAAGTATACTTCTCATCTCAGTGTGTAAGACTTTCAATAATTTGCTTCCAACCTACTTTTCTAGGATAATGTCATTATATATCCTATATATAACATATAATTCTGTACACTGTATAGTTCACTTCTTCTATATTTGCCCTAGATTTTTTCATCTGAAACTTTACTAATTTTCCTGTCTGAATTTTTCACATTCTTCAAGGCTTATTTCTAATTTCACTAGTTCCACGACTATTTCTTGAACATTTCCTGCTGGATATATATATTTCTTTATGTATTCATTAATTCAACAAATAATTGAGAATATGATAAGGTGCCAGGCATGGAATTGATAGCAGTGAAGAAGTCAGAAATGGCCCTGCTCTTTTGGAATTTACCTTTTGAAAGAGGAGACAGGCATAAAAAAGTAAAGGATCAAACATTATATAACTGCAAATAGAGATATGTATTATGCAGGAAAATAACGGTGCTCTTAGAAAGAAAAATAAACTAATATTGTTTGGGATTGTCAGAAAAGATGCAGAGGAAGTGTCTCTGAGCCCTCAAAGGCAAAGAAAAGATGAGATGATAATTCTAGGCAAAGAAGAGCCTGTGCAAAGCCCCTGTGTTGGATCAGAGTTTGGCATTCAGGGGAATGAAGTAGGGATGATGTAGCTGGAATGTAATGAGCATGCACTAAATGTAAATGTCAGTAGGGCCCAAATGGTTACAGGCCTTGAAGGCCACTTAACAGCTCTGTGTTTATGCTTATGCTAAGTGTACTGATCAACCAGTCAAGAACTTGGAAAGCAACATTATCAGATTTATGGTTTCAGAATTCCACTCATGTTCTTCTTTGTGAATGGATTGAATATAGATAAAGACACAGAGAGCTCAATTAACGTTAAGCTTTTAGTGTATATCTAGATAGTAGTTGATGGTAGCATGGTTTAGACCAGAAGCATTTATGGCCTGTGGATCCAAACCTACCTGTGGCATGCTTCATATGGCCCCTAAGCTAGAAATGCTTTTTACATTTTTTTAAAGATAGTAAAAAGTAAAGAAGACTATGTGACAAGAGACTGTATAGAGACCACAAAACACAACATATTTACTAAAAGGACTTTTATAAAATGGCTTGCTGACCTCTTATCTAGACAAATAGTAATAGTGGATATGTAAAGAAGTAGATGGAGTTGAGATATACCTGGGTGCAAAGAATATAGTAATGGATTAGATGTGGGTATGAAGAAGGGGATTTAAAATAAAATATTTCTGTTCTGAGTTGAACAACAGAGTTGATGGAAATAACATATAAAATGTCGAAGACTAAAAGTGAAGTGATTTGTGAGGAGGCAAAATGAAGAGTTCTTTTTTGGGTACTGTGGTATACAGTGTGCCCTATCTATGTGTTTCATACCTTTTCACCACCATCGCTATGTTTGAGCAAGTTTTCTGCTTTATAAATTCTGACTTCCTAAGATAGAAGTAAAAAAATACCATTTCTGGATTTCTTTGCAGCTTGATGTTGTGCCCATAAATCACATAAGCTCGTTCAAGAGGTTGTTGATTGGCTCTTGAGAATCTATTCTCCTAATGGTCTCTGTTGCCTGCACCTATCAGTGGGTGGAGACAGTGATGGCAAGATTATCTTCCTGGTTAGGACATCAGAGCTAGTGGCCAATTGTGGAAAACTTAAGTTTATGTCAGTCATATAAACAGTAGCTTTGAGAATTTGGTAATGGCAGCAACTGCAGTGGTTTTCTCTACAGGCCAGTTCTATTTTGTGCTTCTGATTATTTTCCTTAGAAAATTAGCCTTGAATCGGGTTTTCCAGCCCTCCCAACAGTTCTGTGAGCATCTCAATATCCTTTTTAAAATTCCTTTTTGATTTTTCAAACAGAGTTAGTTTCTGTTGCTTGCAACTAACAACCATAACTGATAAAGACATTTAATTTGATACGCCTGTGGGACATTCAAGTGAAGACATTAGAGAGTTAGCTACACAAATCTGAAGCTCAGAGGAGAAGTCTTGGCTGGAAAGAGAAATTTGGGAATTGTTGGACTATAAATGTTATTTAAAACTACAGGAATGGATAAGATTGTTTGGTAATAGAGTGTAAAGTGGGGGCTTATGACTAAGAATGAAACAGATTCAACAAACGAGTATTGAAGTTGGGTTGAGAGAAAAAGCTTAATTTTTCAGTTTTTTGAGGTCCCATAGCATTTCATGCTTACAATAGTGAACACATTCTGCCTTATATTATAGCTATTTATTTACCTGTAGGAAAATAATTTACCTGATTTTAGTTCCTTGATGTAAATGACTGTATAGTTTTCATCACGTTTCCTCCAGTAGAAGACACAGTGCTTTATGCAGAATAGGCATTTGGTATGTTTTTCCCAATTGAAATTCATTTTTCAATATTAGTTGACCTACTTAGGTTTATAAAAATATATATTGGGCTGTCAGAAAAGTCACAATCTATTTTTTCTATGTTTTTTGTTGCAAAAATGTGTCATGACTTTTCCGACAACCCAATATTTAGGGGCAAACTAATTTTGAAACACTTGCTTTTTATGTTCTGTGGGTTATCTTTGGTCTGTTGGCAAGAAACTGGATAAAAAAAATCATTTTCTTGTTCCCTGTTAGGCATTTTCTCAACCACAGGGTGGGCAATTTTGAACTTTCTTCAGAAGGCTCTTTAAAAGGTTTAACTGTGAAATCATTGGCTCAACTTTTTAAAATCTTCTATCATATACATATAATCCTCTTGTTTCTTCTGGAAACAAGATTTCTGGGAAGATGCCAGAAATCAAGTTTTCCAAAGAATGAAATGTCTTAAGCTGATGACTGGTTAGATAGTTCAGTTACCCTTACCTCCATTTTACCTCTGTTTTAAACAGGCACATTAAGGTTCATGTCATTCATGTTTATTTAAAATTCCTATTGAAAACTGCGAATCATGTTTTTTTGCTGGATAGTGGCTTAGTGTACTTAGACATAATGTTGGAAAAATTAGATTCTTGTATTTAGATCACTTAGTATTTGCAATACTTTATGCATATGTCAGAAAGCTCTCTTATATACTAACGTATTTAAAATTGATTACATAACTACTATGAGCCAGACACTGAGCAGGTTTATGAATACAGAGATAAATAAAAGAAGGCCCACAAAGAATTCACAGTCAATGCAAATAGCACCGGAAGGTGTTTGATTTCAGTGACTTACCCAGTTATCACCTCCAATAGTCTTATTTATGAATTATATTTTATAAAGGCTCAATTGTGTACCCTTTGTTTTATATGAATTTATATGTGGAACAAAAAACATTTCCTAACTTTCATGAAACTCTGTATCACTGTTCAAAATGACTAGAGAGTAATTTTCAGCTGAGCTTCTGGACACACTGTAAAATGGGCAGTTCGCTTTAAACACCCAAAGTTTGTTGCCCTGCTTAGGACCTGACCCTCCCTCATAGATTTTTGAACATTTGGCCCTTTATGGATCCTATCCAATCAAACCGGAGAGTTTGGCTAAGTCATTGTCTGGTAAATCCTTTTGCCTCCCTATGCTTACAGGTTGTCAAAGAACTGTCATTGTATTCATTGTTTCATGTGATACTGATAATCACAAAAGTTAGGGCAGGTAGGCACTACTGTTCCAATAAACAGTCCCAAGGTAACATGGCTAGTAACTTGCTTTGCTGGGAGTAGAAATATGACCTTTAGATTTTCATTCCTTTTTCACTCTACATCCCATAAATGAAATGAAATGAAGAAAATAAATGTGTCAAGGGATTAATAGCCATTAATGACTGACTTTAGTTGTTATGCACAAACCAGAGATTTTTGATTGGAAAATTACTTTGAAGTTTTAGAATTTCTGAACACAAAATTTGGATCATTGAATGTATACTTATTCTAATTATTTTTTTTTTCAAATGGTGCACCTATAGCAAATTATTATTGGATTAAGCATATAGGGGACTAAAAGACAATGCACATAGAGACTTTGAGAGGTAATAGAGACTTATCTAAATAACATATTTGTAAAGGGGCATCCTCTACTATTGGAGGGACACAACTATGCACATAGTATTCTTCTTGTATATCTGATTATAGAATTATATAATGTAAAACACAGATCAGAAAAGTGATCTGTCTGCTTAAAATACTTGAATGATTCCTGTTGCCTTTTTAGATTTCCCTGATATACTTAAAGATTTTACAAAGTGTCTTTGAATCAGTACCTGTGGATGACTTAGAGTGAGGATAAGCGCGGTGGGGAAGAGGGCCTTCCCTCTAAGTTTGGCGGGTCACATCCTCTACTGAGAATCACTAGTCTGCCAGATGGTATTCAAGCCCCTCAACAGAGATGTCCTGACTGATATCCCCTGCTCATACTGTCACTGAAGCCTCATGTTCTGCCTTTCCACTTTAAGGTCTTTATATTGGGTTGTCGGAAAAGTCATGACGTATTTTTTCTGTTTTTCATTGCAAAAATGCATCATGACTTTTCTGACAACTCAATATTTTAGCCACACCTGACTGCCCTTTCCTGAATTTATGGCTCAAATGCATGTCAGCCATATCTGTTTCAACTGTTACCACCTCGTGAGATCTTTCCTAATTTCTCTTTCCCAGAACACCAGAAATTTACATATCCTCCTCTTGTCTCCCAAAAATCTTACCTACTGCCTAAAAAGAGTAGGTTTACCTGTAAATATTCCATGAATTAGTGAATGAATGCATATGACTAAAGTCAGAATGCTAGTTAGTTTCTGCTACAAAGAAAACCAGTTAGGGAGTTCACTGATTTTTGTCCCTGCTTATTATATCTCTCATTGCTAGAGTGTGAAATTCTAACTTGATGGCAGACCATAAGATTTGTATGTATATTAAGTAAATTCTTATTTTAAAAATATTGCATTTCATACCTGGTAGCCACGGCCATGAAATAACCTTGTGATAGGGGGTGTGAAAATGTACTTGTTAAACACACTTTTTGTTTGTTTGTTTTTTTGTTTTGAGGAATAAACATTTCTTGACTTCTGTACACTGTTTAGAAAATAATGATTCATTGCTTTAAAGTTTCCCTTGCTTATGTGTTTTAAACTCCCAAAATTCTACCCCAAAGAATAATATGGACCACATTATAAATATCTGTGCAGTAGCTGCTCAAGCTACATGAACCATTTACCATGTCTAAGTGAAAATCTTGTCTTCTAGGTTCAAGACACAATTAACTTCTGGCTCTTTGGGGAGAGCAGATAAAGAGATAAATAAATAAACCTATTTCCTATGTAATTATGCTACCCAAAGAGTCAAACTACTCTCTACCCTTTACACATAGGTCAACTGGAATAATTATTAGTAATAATGCTTCATATTATGTGTTTTAATGTTTTTCCCTCAGGAGATCAAATTGCTTTACATGCATTATCTCATTAATCCCTACTCCAATTTTGTGAAATAAAAAGAAGTGAGCTCTTTTTGTACTTATATTAAAGTATTATTCTTACTCTCAGATGTAGCAACCCGAGCCCACGGAGGTTAAGCAACTTGCCCAAGGTCATGCACTATGTCAACTGCTGATTTAGATCTTTTTATTCTGAACTCCTGTCTTTTCTCCTTTAAACTACTCTGCCTTCAGAAACAGTCCCTTCAGGCTTCATTGCATAGCATACTGACCCATATCAGGGTTGAATTTTATTAAGTAACACAAGGTTAAGCCCTTTATAAAAGAGGCCCTGAGTCAACAGGGATGGATTGCATCTCTGTTTTGTCCAAGGTTTTCTTCATATGAATTAACTGTCAGGATAATTTCTTACTTCATTGTTCTTTCAGGTTTACAAAATGGCATTCCCCTATTTACCGGTGAACGGTGAACACACACATTTTCCTAAGCCAGAGCAATGAGAAAAAAACAAGATCCTGCTGTCAGCAGAGTTATTATTATTTTTTTTCCTAGCTGCATTACTATACTTCCCTAACACACTGCGGTTTCAATGCTAAGAATGTAAATGAAAGGGAACAAAGTCTAAGCAGCTTGAAGCTTCTAAATCAATAGCAAACATTATTTGAATATTATATTGAACAGCTGTAATACTAGTGTAACTTTTCAGCCCTGGGGCTGTAGCCATTAAGCCTAAAGAATGACAGTTCTAAGACAAAACATTATTTTGAAAGGCATTTCATTGTCGGTTGGTGTCAAATAGTAATTTTTACTCTGATGCAATTTAATAAAAATTGATGACAGAATTAAACACTTATCTGCAATGGAGAAGCCAAGGACAGGCATACTGCTGAAATATTTTTGTTTTCTTCTGGACCAAAAAAATGATGTTTCACTGGGTGCCAGTTAAAAACAACAGGATTCCAGAACATATGCGGGAGAATAAGGCAACATTGCTTGAATATGGCTTCAGCCAAAGGTTAGGTAAAATATAGTAGGGAGTGGCTTCTCGACATGGAGTTTGTTTCTCAGCATTGTAACTCTACAGGAAAGCTTCCCAAAACCTCTCATTCTGCTCCAAGCAATATTTGACTCCTTGGGTAATTAATTCTTTTCACTGAAATATGCTGTTCAAGCCCTGCTGTATATTTTTGCCTACATCTAGAACTCCTGGAGAGTAACAGAGAATAGGCTCTGTCCCAATGGTTGAGAGCCACTCTTCAAAGATAAATATCTCCTCTGTTTTATGTTTTGTTTAAATTGGAAAAGAACAGTCCAACAAAGCCTGTACAGTGTCAGTGTTTAAGATCGAGTTGTATGCTATTTACAAAAAAAAAATAATAATCAAAAAATAGGTGGAGGAAGAAAAAACCATGAGCAGCAGAAACCCTGAACTTTAGAACTTTATTATGTGACTGCCTCCTATTTTACCAATGGATTTAAAATCTTTTTAAAAATATGTATTTTTAGAGTTTGGAAGCTGGACCCAAATAGAAGTAGATTGTAATGAATTCCTGAAATATGAAATCTTTAATGGAAATATACCTGATTCTAAAATCCTACATCATAAGTATTTATTTTTAACACACGGTATGCTTTAAAAAACCCCAAAAAACCCCCCTAAGGATCATGAAAAGAATATGAAAATACAAATTAGGACATTAAAAATTTATTAGTAGATCATTTTCATTTATAGTCTCTTCATATTTTTCTGATTCCTTTATACTTTTTTCCTGTAAATATCTGTCATAAGTGCCTTAAAAGTTATAATTAGATATTACTCTCTTTTTTTTCCCTTTTAAATTACATCTTCCTTTTACCTAATAATTTCTATGCTAACTTTATGTAGTTCATTTTAATAAATAGAAATGACTTCCATATTAGGTATAGCTGGCTATTAATCAGAAGTTTGTTGTAAATTATAGTGTTTACAAGTAATACTAGCTTTGTGGACATGGATAAGCTACAATACCACTCTGTAACTCAGTTTTCTCATTGGTATGATGAAGAAAATAATGGTACCTATAAACGTATTGTGAAAATTAAATGAATTCATTTGAAGCAAGTGCTCTGTGTTTGACGCATTATACACACTACATGACTTGGCTTTTATTTGTAGCTTTATCATTGGCAATTTTCATGCTGTCTCTTTTGTAATTAGCCTCTTTCATCTCTTTACTTTAGACTTTTATTTTTTAAACAATTTACCTAACTATTTAAATTAATGTTAGTAGTTGAACGAGCACTGATTATGAGTCAGGAAAACTATGTTCCTTGTACTAAACCTGAATATGTTCCTTACTTGTTAAAATTGCATTGGAATTTCACTTTGCCACTTCAGGTATTTAATTTCCTCATTTAAAAAAAAAAAGAAAAAAGGTGGTGCTAAATTAAATTAATATTTTCGAAACATTTGGAAATCAACCTATAAATTAAAAATTAAATAAAGGGCTGATAGGGTCAGTGGTTAAATCTTTATTTTATCAGGGAAACACATTATAAAAAGAACCACAGTACACTATCACTAGGATTTTATTTTAAAAAGAACTTTTTCACACCACAAAAAGGGAAGAAACACATATTCTTAAAACAAAGAGAAGTCTTTTTTATTAAATAAATTTAAGTTTATGAAAAACTCATGTGACAGAATAATAAAATAGAAATATTTCAGTACTAGTTTCAGCTGAGGACTCAAGACAATCAGTGCTACATTACAAGCTGAGTTATGAGACCACCATGAAAGAGTTGAAAAAGAAATTATGGAGTCCAATTTTGTGAATCTAAACATTCTCAGCCACTTTGCAAGTATGAAAGTATTAAAACTAGAGATAAGGAAAGGATTTTTGGAAAAAGCTATGTTGTTAAGCCCCATTCCACTTCCTTATGGGAGGTTTTTAGGAGTGTGGGATGTCTGACCCTTATTTCAAATATCAGGGAAAAAACATTCAACCGAACCACTTAGAGTTTGAAAGTGTAACCTGGAGCTTGAGAGACATAATTGACTGCTGCCGGGAGCCGTCTGTGCCTCAGTATCTGACATGGCCAAACACTGCAATTGTGACAAATCCTGAAGCTCTGACTGAGAAACAGATACTGCTTTATATCTTAAATAATTTAAATTCCCCTTTGGATGCCCCCCAGTAGGACGAAGATCTTACACCCCTTCTAATAGATATATCACAATAATTATATTTTATACACTAAGACAATTTTAGTCACACTACTAGTCTCTTAGTAAAGGTCAAAGTACACACCCTGTAAATCTTAAGATCCTGTTTAGACAATAGTTTTTAGAATAAATGTTGGGTGGTCATGGTAACCATCCTTTAGGCGATTATGTAAAGGTTCAGGCCTTGGTCACAGTCATTGTAGGTGGAGGGATTTGGGCGTAGTTGGGATAAGTTAGTCTTTAGCATAGAAAAGGTATAGCTATACCCTGGAGCATAAGAATTATGAGGAAGTAAAACCCTGATACTAATGGAACAATGGTTAAACTGCCCAATATAAAAAGGGGCATACTGTAAAATAAAGTGAGACACTTCTTGAAAAAGCGCTCCTGTGTGTCCTCGCGTTTTTTCCTCGTGGACTCCTTTTTCCTTGCCGACTCCGCCTCCATCCGAGGGAACCCCTGGACCTGCGGGAGCTGGTCTCCCGCAGACTGCCAACTGTGAATGCCTAAGACATCAAAAGAACAGCAGAAAAAGCCAGAGGTGCCTTAACTGGGCCACTTGCATCCTCTAGGGAGTAAATGCAGTACAAGGCTTTCCCATGGATCAGAAACAGGCTATAGGATTTCTGCAGCGTGGATGTGAAAGAGACCCAGCATAAGGCCAGCTATCCAGGGGGCTGCCTATGATTTCAACATCATGATGTGAGGTAAGGGGTTGAGGGAAGAACTAAAGTGAGGAGCAGGAAGTGATACATTTGCCCTCATCCAGCAAACTTCTGGTAAAATTTTGTTAGGGAGGGAGATGGTTCAGCTAATTTGTGACTGACTGTTCCCGATTAGGTAAAGTGGTCAGTTTAAACATCTGACTGGCCCAGAAGGCGTGACTCCAATCATAGATCATGGCAGATTTGATGAAAACGAACTTTTCTTCCCTTTTTTCTTTCTTTCTCCTCTTCATAGGACTTAGAAAATATCAGTCAGCAAGATGGAGAAAGAGGGGAGAATAAACAAAACACGTTAGGAACGGGAAAAGAAAATGTCCATTACACTCTGCTCCCTCAGTGCAGGTGCTTAGCGTGGGTCAGGTCCAAGATGCTAAGGGAAAGAGGCCCTCTCTTTGAATAATATGTAAGGTTTTTATTATCATAGTTATAGGTAAAATTAATTATTGAACAGATATTGTTTTCACTAAATTAGAGTAAGCAGAAAATTATGGGACTTACCCTGAATTTCATCCATGGGCAGGAAAAGAACAAGGCCTAAAGAGTAAATTTTAAAAGAATAAAAGATTGAAATAAAATGGCTTAATACATCTCACAAGTATTTCACAAGTATATGCATTTCAGCAGAACTCACTGTAATGCCTCTTTGGTTGGTTATTTTCTTATTTTTTAGATTTGCTGCCAGCTCTCACAGGTGAACATTAGTGAACTAGGGAACTAGTAGACTAGATGAGATTGTGAGCTCTTTGCCAGACATAAATATAGGAGAAAATATAGAATATACATCTCTAAATTTTATCTCATGTTCTGAGAGTATGTTATCATTGTTTAGTTTTGTAATTAAATAACAAAATAGTGACAATTATAATAAAAATGCTTTCTGTTGATAACATAAGTAAAATATGTCATTTGGTATTTATATTAACATATAAGTAAACACATATACTCTAGCTAGAATATTAGAAAACATTTCATAAAACTTACTTTGGTGCTTATATACAAGGTCTCCTGAAACTGGAGATGTCATCAGAGATATAATTTTAATTTTGCACGAAAAGAGAGATGATAGTTTGGATCAAGAAAGTGGTACTTAACCTCTGATGGGCTCTAG
Source organism: Hipposideros armiger (assembly GCF_001890085.2). Lineage (NCBI taxonomy): Eukaryota > Metazoa > Chordata > Mammalia > Chiroptera > Hipposideridae > Hipposideros > Hipposideros armiger. The sequence continues at coordinate 168,895 of NW_017731465.1, read as the reverse complement.
AGTTAGGTTGCCCTAAGAATTAGCAAAAGAAACTAACACCAGTTAAATGACTGCTATGTACCAGGAGGTATGCTAAGTGCTTTTCATATGAAACTTCAGGTAATGCAAGGGAGTCTCGTAATGGGAATTCCTAGTCTGAGTAAGAAAACAAGTGAGGAAATTAACACTAATATGTATAACATTCCCAAGGTCATAGAGTAACTGAGTGGCAGAATTAGATTTTAAATCAAGTTTAACTTATTCCAAATCCACACCCTTTCTACTCTACCCTGTATAAACTTCCACATATTTCTTTATATATAAAAGTTTAAATTGGATATGTTGGAAAGATTTCTTTATTATACAACCTGCTTCATCCAATTGAAGCACTGGTTTCATGACATTTTTTATCTGATCCTCTGACCTGTAGTTTTAAACCTCCTAGAGATCCTGAGTCCTTCATGCTTACAAGCAGGTATTTAAACAATAATTGTGTATACCTAGTTTAGACTAATCTATTAGATTATTTACTTCTTAACACAGTGACTGCCTCATTCACTGGTTCCCAGGGCCAACCACAGGGCCTACAACCTGGTAAGTGCTCAATAAATATTTGTTAATTTTATAAATAAATAATAGTGAATAATGCCTTCTTTCTGTTAAATGAAAAAACTGTGAGACCAAAATGTTTGCTGAAAGAAAAGGTCTATTGACACATATGCCAGCAGAGAAAGGACCAGGTCCTGAGGCATGCAGCCTAAACCAACACCAGCAGGACTGGATGGGGAATACAGACAACGTCTGCCATCCTGGGGTTGACAGGGCTCTTTCATACAATGAGTTTGGGGAAGAAAGACGGAAGTTGTTTTGAAAGAATTTACATTGGCTGTAGATAGGGAAAGGAAAAGGTGAAAGGGGAAAGTTCTGGGATAGGTGAATGGCCTATCAGGAAGAAGTACTTGACGATTCTCAGTTGGTTGTGGGCAGTGGTCTGGAAAGTTCCTACAGGATGTGGTAGTCTCGGATGGTTGGCTGTTGTTTTGAGAAAAAAGCTGAAATAGCTGACTGGAAGTTGACTCAAAATTTCAACATACATTCAGCAATGCAGTCAATTCTTTGTTTGTTTTGGCCCATGACTGCTAGCTGCTTAAGTTAAATAGTTACAGTTCAGGTGGTGAGGGCATCAAGGAAACTCCCACTGAAAAGATATGTCCCGGTTGTCAGAGACTCTCCTACATGCAAGATGTCTTACTTGCTGTCCTTCATACCATGCCCATCCCTGGCTTGCATCTTTGTTGGCCTGTTACCTTTGTCAGGAATGACCCCCTACTTTCAAGCATTCACTCAAGCCTCATGTCCTGTGTGAAATCAGTGTTCTCTGACTTCTCCAGAAAGAGACATTGCTTCCTTCTTTTATGAACCTCTGTATCGTGTACCTTCATTTTAGCACTTAATATATTAAACTAGAAGTTTTGGTTTGCATTCCTCTCTTAATGTAAGAATTTTGTTTCTTGAAGGTAGAAGTCATTTTATTTTCCATATTTGTTCCCCCAATACCTATCACAGTGCTTGTGTTATAGTAATTTGTATATTAAATATTTGTTGTGTTTTTCAATGTGATATATCCCTGTGAAAGTTGAAATTTTTTATTTTATTATTTTTTTTTATTATTATTATTATTTTTTTTTAGCTGAGCCATCCTGCCACCTGTTGGTAGCTCAGCGGCTGCTCAGCTCGGGCTGACTGGAACCGCTGTTCCTCAGAGCTCAAACTCTTGAGCGAGCTCTTAACCAACTGAGCCACTCAGCCGGCCCGAAATTTTTTATTGCTCATCCAAATATCCTACTTATATAAGATCAGACATGGGGATATTTGAGTTATGAACTTTTCTACATTTTTATCTGGCTATTTGGGACCATGTATACAAAAGTTTCTTTTTAATTTATTTTTGAGGAAGTATAGCCTACTGAAAATTTAATAACATGGACTCTTGAATTAGACTGCCAGGATCTGATTCTCAGTGTTGTCCCTTGTAGACTGAACAGCCTGAACTCTCTGACATGGTTTCCTCATCTGTAAAATGGATATAAAAATTGTACCTAAAAAAACGGTGGAGATTAAATGGTAGGGAGATAATACATAGAAAGTGCTTTGTATCGTCCTTTAAATAGAGTACAATGGGCCCTTTAAGCATTTTGAGCCTTGCCTCTGCTCAGGGCCCGCTCCAAACTCTTTGGAGTGTACTTTTTCTTTTCTAATAATGGCCCTTGAGCCATTCTCTACTTTTTCTCTACTGTTTGGGCCCGCTTCTGCTTCTTTGAAATGTATTTTTACTTCTAATAAACTCCTTTTCTGCAACTTAAAAAAAAATAGAGTACAGTGACTGTTCAAAACACTCAATGACTGTGGAAAATTATGATTCACACTTCATAGTTTATTATTTATAAAGCTTAGAATAACAACTTTTATGGATTGGGCTCTCTGGAAGTAGAGGATAAAATAGAGTTTGGAAGGAGGTAGATAATAGACTCACCATTGGTAAAGGGGAAGCAGGAGGCAAGGTGTCTTTCTGCAGCAGACCCTGAACTTGCTGACTCCTACATGCTATCTGCCACCTTCATTCTCTGAAGCCCATAGAAGAAGGATCTGAGAAGCTGGCAGTAGATCTCTGTGTTTATTATGTGACCCTACATGCTAAGCTATACTATGAATGAAAGACACATTGCATTGAAACAATGAATTTCAGAATTCTTTCAACTTGTTGACATAAAATTCCAATCCTCTGTTCATTTTCCTTCGTTCTGTTCTGGTATTTGTTGTTCTACCTACAGAGCTATGTCTGTATAAATATCTTTTCTTTTCCCCTTCCTTTACAAAAGTGATCATTAATAACAATATATACAGGAATGAATGTGTTTTCCGTATCTGTCACTACCTGTGATGACATGAGGTATTTTCAGTGAACAAAAATTAGCATTTTATTTCACTAATTTTGTTTTCTTTTTTTCCCCAGTTTCTTCTCTGTTATTTTCCTTCCCTTCAATTTTATTTTTACTCTTCTTCCTTCTCTCTCTTCCACCCCTAATATAATTCTGTTTTGACTAGTTTCCAAGTTCTATATTATTATTATTATTATTATTATTATTATTATTCAGTTTATTTTCTCACAGAAACAAATATCAGAATGCCTCATTTTGGTTGCTGAGTTTTGTTGATGCTCAGTAAATTGTATTTGTGTTTCAGTTTTCTTCATTTATTATTAAAGTTTGTATGGTCCTGCTTCAAGTGACCTTGGGGCTTCTAGTAACTGAATTTGTTTCAAGGCTCCTTTTAATAGCAGTGATATTTTTTTGGCCCAAAAATAAACAAAAGAAAAACTATGTACAAGGAAATTAACAGATTTTGGAGACCAAATCTTTTTCTATGCTGCATTGGTGTTTTGGAAAGTTTAGGGTAAATTATTCAAGGTTGCTTTCTGCTAGGATCTAACTTTTTTTTTTTTAATGTAGTTAAGCTTTTTAGCAAATTTTTCTATAAACAGTGTCCAAAAAAATGCATTTTTAAAAGTTCTATGTGAATGTATGGTTTTGATTGGATTGCACAGATTAAATCTATAAACTATTTTTTAGGGTAGAAATATCATGAGAGCGATTGCATTACCCCCAGAGGCGATTTTTTTCTTTTAGTATTTGCAAGATGAAAGTAAATTGCAAGCACATCCTTACCCTGATTTCAGTGCTCTTCTCTGAAAACATAATATTTAGTGTATTTCTTTTATAAGTCAGAAATATGAGCTTGATTTATAAATATTTTCCTTTGAAATTTAAATCATGGAGATAAAATTTTTTTAAAATGTATAGAACTCCTTTCTCCCAAAAGAGCTGCAAAAAATTACTCCTTAAAACATTGGACTGCAAGAAACATTTGCATTTAGTAAGCTGTGTTATTTATAGATGTAGGACTGCAAACTCTCATCCAGTCTAGTAGTTTATTTTAAATCTATAGGATTTACAAAACAAAAGTAAGAGAAACATGTGTTAAGCAATAAATAAATAGTGCTAGTGAGCTTCTGTATTCTTTTACCATTACACTATTTTCATCATTTTTGACACAAAGATGTGTTTTGCAGGGAGGGAAAAGCACATTTTGCAGTAACTACTTAAGCAGGGGATGAAAAACTGGTAACAAAAAGGAAGGAAAATGGTTTTGATTTCATTATGCTTAAGGTCATATACAGGTCATGTTTAACACAGATTCCATATTCATATATTTTAATAAAATCTATATAAGAAATTTAAGTAACAGCCGCAGAAAGAATTTGATCTAAAGAAGCAAAATAGTGTCACTTTAACATTAGCCTTCTAGAGATGAATACGTGAATGGAACAGAATAATGTCTTCTCCCAATCAGAAGGCAGAAATATTTGTTCCCTGACTATGGATGTAAAGGGATATTTGATAACAGTGGCCTTGTTAACAACAGGTCCTGGGTGTGGCATTACACTGAGGATAGTAAGTTAAATACCAATGCATGTATTTTATTTAGGAACATTCAGTGTAATTGGGAAGAAAGAGTTAAGTTTCAGGTTGCCTGTCCTTGTAATTTTTTAAAAATAGTATGGCAGGAATTGAAGTTGTAATGATAAATACCCATTTCTTCTTTCTTTTCATACTTTCCAAGAGTGATGGCATCAACTCCATTATTCCTTTGCTTTCTTAGACTGCTGATCTGGGTCTTACCTACAATGCTATCTCCTGCCCTTGTGCTCCTTTAAGAAACATATTGCATCTCTTTCTATAATCTCTTAGAATGCCAGGAAGAGTATAATTGTAACTTCAAGCACAATTTCAGACTTTAAAGATGAAATCACTCACAATTTACTTAGACATAGCATTAAAAATCAGCGTTTTAACCCTTCCCATGGGTGATATTTTCTTTATTTCTCTAATTTACACGGCTATTTTCTTTGGTGTCGTGTGAAATGTAAAATAATTCAAAAAAGGTTCTGAGTGAACAGCAGAATGTCTGCAGCCCAACTGCATGAGTTAGTATGTAATAATTGGCCTGACTATACAGATAGGGCATTATGGGACTTGTTAAGTTTTGTATCAGGTCCCTGCAATAATTATTGAAGGCCTAATTCAGACCAGCTTTCCTCCACAAAATTAAATAAAAGAGGTACTGGATACATCATGCATTGGATGGATTAGTCAATTCTCTTTGCACGGCAGTGACCTTTGTATCCCCTCTATTAACGAGTGGGAAAGGTTTAACTGCACTGCACATGCCCTTGTATTTTCTGGCCATTATTTAAAACATGTCAAAATGAGTTCAGTAACTCTTCAGTCATTTTTAACCTCACCTGTTCCTCAATCAAGCATTTCAAGCCCCACTTTTTTCTTTCTTTCTTTCTTTCTTTCTTTCTTTCTTTCTTTCTTTCTTTCTTTCTTTCTTTCTTTCTTTCTTTCTCTCTCTTTCTTTCTTTCTTTCTTTCCCCTTCCTTCCTTCCTTCCTTCCTTCCTTCCTTCCTTCCTTCCTTCCTTCCTTCCTTCCTTCCTTCCTTCCTTCTTTCTTTCTCTTTTGTTTTCTTCTTTTTAAATCAAACCCAGAGCTATTTTGGAGTTTTTATCCAGCATAATTCTGTAAGAGTCTTGGAACTGAATAGCACTTGAAGTTTTGTAAAATAACTGTACTGCTTGTCAACTAGGAAGTGAATATATACACTGATACTTGCCATGAAGGTCAAACTATGTCTCATATTTTGTGATTTAATTGCTCATTGAATGTAGGCTTGAATCTGTTAGGAAAAAGACGGATGCAGACTTGATGAGGTAGTCTTTTACCCTCCACGTCATATTTCACTTAAGTGGTAGTCAACATGCAGCCCTAATTGGCAGTCAGATCAGAACTCTGTTGACTGTAGCTAAATGCATATTGCCTAATTGTATAATTCACATAACTTCATGCGAATTCAAGGTACGAATACACTTCCTAAGGCTGGAAACACTGAGCATAAATCAATGTCTATTTTTTTTCCGTCTTGGAAAGTTCATGTATTCATTGGCTTGTGACTGCATGGATCAGTTAATTACTAGATTTCATAGTTAATTAGGTTAATGGACATGTAAGCACTATAACAGATATAGAGCCAGTTATTTTAATATTTCATAAATAGGGCTGCTTTTTTTTCCCCAAAGTTAGAATTTTTTAAATGTTTGCTTGTAGAAACCTAGGTTTTTCTTTTCCTTGTTTTTAATTTGTTAACTTCATTTATACTAAGGAACATTAAAACATTGTTAATATAATTATTTTTGAAATTTTTAGCTGAAAGAAGTATTTAATATATTTTTAGGTTCTTAAATCTTGTTTTAATAGATGAATTGACACCATGTTCACAGAATTGTTGGATATTATCTGAGCTTCTCACTCAAAAGAATCTCCCATATAGCATCCTTATTAGATACTTACCTACTCTTATCCTCCCAGTTGATAGGAACTTGCACTTTTTCTGGACAGTCTGCTATATTTATTGTCATCGCTAAAAATTGTATCGTTCTTTATATTAAGTCAATGTCTGCCACCCTGCATCTTCTGTCCACTGATATAATTCTGTCATTGAGAATCTCAGAGACTAAATCTAATATCTCTGAGATGACAGCCATTTGAATACTTGCTGTCAGATGTCATGTTCTTTGGTTATTCAAACTAAAAAAGTCCCAGTTTCTTTAGCTGAGCTGTAGAACATGTACATTTATATAGCCCTCATGATGCTGGCTGCTCTTCCGTGGAAATTTTCCAGTTCTCTTTAGAGGTTCCAAGACAGAACAACCTGCTGCAAGTGTAGTATGAATAAGCTAAGATACACTGAGCCTGTAATATTATTGTATGCCTATGATAGTTCAATTAATTTAAGCTACTTCAGGTTAGTTGCTTTAAAAAATTAATGCATAGACTACAGTAAAAAATAAAAATATACTTCAAGATATTTCTCCTCTAATTTGCTGACAGTACCATTAAAACTTCAGGACTAATTTTTCATGGAAATATCAAACTCTAATTTTAACCCATTGAGATATTTTGTATCTTGGTCCCGCCATAAAACTTATAGCTGTCTATTTCAACTTTATGGTATTTATAAATTTGATAATAAATTTCTCTTGTCTTTAACCACACATTATATGTGTGTATATGTCTAATATATACATGTATATACATATACGTATAGTTTGTATGCATGTGTTGGGTGAAACACTAAGGAAATAAAGACTAATAAGCTATATCTCCCCTCCCTCATCTCATTCCCCAAATTACTCATTAATACAGGATTTGTCTTGTACACAAGAATTCTTGTAAAACACAGATGGAAATACAGTATGTGATAAGAATTATAAGCATGGTGAATATTTATAGGAGGAAAGGAAAGAAAAGGACAGGTTTTCTAATACTTTTGAAATGTTTTATCTCATATAATACAAAAAGTTTTGAAAGGAGATTTTATTATTCCCATTTCACAAGACCAAGACCCAGAGAGTTTAATAACTTGCCAGTAATTGCATATTTTTAAAATGGTGACTATGGAATTAAAGCAGTGCTGTTCAAAGCTTATGCATTAGCTACTGCATAAATTCTTTATGGATGAGTGTTGTAATGATCAGTGGTGTAAAAATCAGCAATCTACACATAGAATTGGTTCTGAGGCATTTTCTAAAAGTTGGGACCTAAAAGAACTATGTTAGAAATTCTGGTATGAAATGATAAAAATTTTAAACAGACTCATGAATGGGTATCTAGTCTGGTGGCAGTCCATGGAAACCTCCTTTAAGTTGGCACCAAAGAAGCTACTTTACCAGCTGTCTGTATTTACATGGTTGGTGGGAAGAAAGGTTTACTGAGCTTCTCTTGCATGTCATATTTTATGCTTTTCTCTGGGGATAAAAAATGGAGATAAGAAGATTACATTCTAGTTAAGAGGGACAGAGGTGAAGGAATATTGCTAATTTAAATACAATGTGGTATCCATTACAAAATGTTTCTGTATAGATGCTAGGAAAGGGCTGAATTCAGTTATACATGAATAGTGTTTTCAGCATGAGCACAACGGTCTGGAAGAAAAAGCTGAACGATCTAGTAATAGTGAACAATAGGAGCAAAAACACACTGTGGTGAAAGAACATGATGTAATACAGTACTGCTTGAGTATGAATTATGACGGGAAGGGTACGAAGGAGTAGCAAGAATCTGAAAAGCCAAGCAGAGATTAGCTCTCAGAAGACCTTGTATGCCATGCTTGGGAATTCAGATTTTGCTTTGTGGTTGATGTAAGGAGGGAAGAGACTTAAGCAGGGGAATGACTTGCATCATTTTCACTTAATACCGCCATGTTAATGTTGGGTATTGGTAGTAAGCGAATAGAGAATGACAATCTAGGAATGTACCCTGGTTAGACTTATTTGCTTGTGAGAAACAAAGTCTAGTTTCGAAAATGGGGGCTTTTATATGACTACTCATGTAAGAACAGGAACTGTAATACATACTGTGGTAGAGCTTGGTGTCAAGAGTTAGCAGAAATGCTTCCCTAATAATGTAACTCGACTTTTATACAGTGTCTTATTCAGTATGCATATCACTATGTCTAATCTTGCCTCCGGAGATTTTATCACCATCTCTCTTTATCCTCTGCCTCATGTGATCGCCATACTTGTAACATTGGCCTACTCATAACTTTAGTTACAGTCCATCATGAAGAGAATCATCCAGTAAGCTGCTCCTCTAGTTTACTGGATGATTCTCTTCATGTTTTATACTTATTTTATATTGGTAATCTGGATGACCCAGTTTGAACATAGCTTCTCAAATTAGATACCCTCATTTGCCTTTTGTCCTTAGGTTGTATACTCCTACTGAGCTCAATCAATTGTAGCTAGACAAAATGGGATTATATGCATTACTATATAGAGTTGCCCCTTTATAATGATGGTTTTCCTTAGAAAAAGTGATAATGTGATAAATATAATTAATTTATCTTCTTTGAAATGTACTGTGATAATGTAAGTAACAGAGTAAAGACAATATTATGGAAGTGGCAATGGAGATGCAGTCAAGAATTATATGTCTTTATATTTAATTAGTGTGATAATGAGAGGAAAAGAGGAATCAACAAAGATTCCAGTGATTTTGAATGTGTTGACTTATTTGATAGTAGGCAAACAATGGATATTGGAAAGGATGGAGGGAAAGCAATTTTATATGTGAGAAAATCATGAGTTTAGTTTTGAACACATTAAACTTGTGTTGCTTGTGAGTCATTCAGATAGATGAAGTTAAAAATTTCCCATGAAGTCAGTCCTAGAGAGAGAGATTAGCGTGCATGAACAGATTGGATTTTGTTCAAACTAGGAGTGTGAATGATATTGCTATTGGAGAAGAAGAAAAGCTCTGCAAGTTTAAGGGCAATAACATCGCAAAGGCAGATAGAGAAGGGATACAGTACTGGACCTGCAAAAGAACTGTTAGGGATGTTAAATCAACAAAAACAACAAGGAGAGCATGGTGTTAGTAAAACTGAAAACAAACAGTCTTAAAAAGATTGCTCAAGACTGTCAAAGAAGCTAAAAAAAAAAAATGTCTAGTAAGATAACTGACAATTGTCTTATTTTATTTAGCAATTGGATGTCCCTGCTGGAATTAGCAGGCATTTTAGAGATATGTTGGGGTCAGAGTAAGATTGCTGTTGGCTGATGAGGAGGGGGATGGTGAAGACATGAGAACTTAGACATGGGCTACTTTTTTTAGATCCTTGATGAGAAAGGCAGAAACAATAATTAGATAGGAATGTGCCATCAAGATGTATTATGTTTTATTTTGCATTTCTTTTTCCTTTGGGTGAGAGAAATTTGGGCATGTTTATAGGCTGAGAGGGAAGATCCAGATGTTAAGTAAAATTCAAGTGATCAAATTTAAAAAAAAAGGAAAAACTGTGAGGTTTAGGAAGGTTTAGGAGGAAGGAAGACTCACAAAGCAGAGACCGAGGGAGTGCCAATAGGAAAATGTATTATCAGGTTGGCTATACTGTAGGTGAACAATTCCTGATTTTGTGTAAAGAGTGTGACAAGCTGGATGAAATGCATCTTAGGAAAAACTATGAGTATTTCTCAATTGGCTCCTAGAGCCCAGTGGTTAAATTTTGCCTCATACCGTGTTAATCTTCTGAAATTCTGGGTTGTGCCTGTGGGGTGCCAAATGAAGTTTTAAGACATCCCACAAGATGAAGTCCATAGAAAAATCCAACAGTGTGAGGTGGGAGTGCATGCGGTGGACCCAAGTGGAGGTGCATGTGAGTGAAGCTGGTGTGAGCCCATGCAGAGCTGATCATTACCTCTGTGGCTGGAAGGAGAAACAGATGACGTCAACAGCATCTGAAGTGGTGCATTACGAGTACAGGATAAAGAAAAGAAGAAAGTGGAGTTAGATGTAAAAGTTCTTCCTGATAATTGTCATACAACCCCAAATCTTTCTATCTTCTCTTTAAGAATAATATAAGAAATAACAATAGATTTCTTGTTGAAAGCAAACTGTTCTCCAATTTTCACTGGACTACCTAATAGTAATGAACCCTATTGAAAAGGAAATGGTGTTAACTTTGTTTGACTTACTCCTCTCAATGTCTGATTTCACTGATTCTTATTCATTACTTCTTTTTATTAGTATATGAAAACCTTTTGGCTAATAAGTACATTACATTGTTTCCCCACAGAAACATAAGTATAGTTACCCATACTTTCAAATATCCTCCATTTTTCCTTTGTTTTGAAAAGTTGGATATTTGCCCCTTTATATTTAAACATTACTCTCATTTTCTATGATTATTCAAAGAGTCTCTGCAGTAGTTCAGAGATAACTCTTGCTAATTCTGTCTCCTGGAGGTTTTTGTGTTATTTTTGGGGGGAGAGGGGGATTTGAAAAATAAACTAATTTAAAATCATTAGTTATTTTCTTCCCATCTTCCTATGCATCCTGGGGTCCAATGGTTCCTTAGGCATCTTTGTGGACATGTATTACAAAATAAATCTGGACAGTTAAATTAAACATAATGTGTTTTCTTTTTAATTTGGACTTTATATTAGCTTTTATCTCTTTAGATCTTATAAAAAGCTTACTAATTTTCTTGGGCTAAAATGCATGCTTTCAAACTAAACCTGTACCCTTGAATGCTATTGTAAGTAATTTATATTGGTAATATATGTTAGTACAAATTTATTAGTAAAAAACATAAATCAGGAATAATGTTAAAACAATTCAATATAGTTTTAATTTCATCACCAAAATGATCTCATTCTGATAATTCTTCCTGAGGCTCCTCCAAGCACTGTATGCTTCAGATGATTATCTTGCAATGGTGACTGTAACATGCTAAGCCAGCCAAGTTGTATATGTGAGATCTGCTCTCTTTTCTGAGACAATAAATAAGCACAGATTTTCTTTCAAGGTCGGTTATATTTAAAGAGTTGGACTTACCAAAGCCCACTGTTAAAGAAGCCAAACAACGTAATTTATATGAAAGGCGGAGGAAGTAGACGACAGTAAAATACTTTGTGTTGTAATCCAACTGGCACTGACTGAACAAGTCCACAGTGGGTGTTGAGATGTGTCCATCTATTTTTTCTTAGAGAAGAGACTACGACCACTTTAGGATCTGTGGATTGCTGAGATGCAACTTTTAAAAAGCGCATCTTGGTTTTACAGAGGACTGCAAATTAGAGTAAGTTTGTAAATGATGTCTTAAGTTTACATTCATATTCCAGAGCAGACTCAGCAGTCAGCATGTTTTATAATATAAGCATTTAGGTCCTAGCCAGTTTAGATTTATTACTCGTCCCATTGTCTGCTGCAGACTAAGAGAATTGATAAAGCTATTTTATTAGCAGTGCTACATATTGAGTGCTCTTCCGAAGCCTCCTTTTATCACACTTTAAAAATCATTCTCTAATTTAACAATGATATTAAGAGAGCTCTTTTATTCAGTCCAATTATGGGGAAGCACACTCATTTTTTTTAAGGGGTTAATCTTTAGGGATGAAACAGATTATCAGCTTTTGAACCAATTTAAGTAGACTCTCCAGAAACAAAGCCAGGACAAATAATTATTGGCAGTTCACAGAAGGCGTTCTGTGCCCACTGCTCTGCTGGATTCCGTTAAAGTCAGCTTGCCTGTCTTAATGGGAAACACCTGTGGTCCAGAACGTACGAAGACAAATCAAACTAACTGTGCTTTGAGACACTCAAACTAAATTATGGAAATAAAAATCTCCTCATCTCAGCATCACCAATGTCCCTGTTTCCCTTGAAACAGATATTAAAAAGAGGCTGTTTTGAAAGTATTTATTTCCCTGAGGCATTCCAGAACTCTAAACATTACCAGTGAACATGTCAGCCAGAAAACAAGTCTCCTACACTCGATGGCCGTTATTTCAGTGGCCCATTAAATAATTTAAAAAGAGCAAGCTTGTAGAAATAAAAACAAATGATTTTCATCTCATACTCAGGAAATTATTAGTATATTGAAAAGGCATTGAAAGTGTTTCTCTTTCACTTACCCCAGGTCAGATGTTTTTAAAAAAATGTGACTTTTTTTTTTTTGAGAGTTTACTTATTGATTTTTGAAATGGCCTGGGAGGTATTCGAGTTTGGAGTGTGATCTGATGGAAAGGTTATGATGCCTGCAAGATACTTTATAATAAATGTGATCAAAATGAGACATTTCTACATTAATGGATGCTCACAGGGAAAAATCCAAGGATGAAAAGGAGATTTTTGAAAAACTACACGCAGAACCACACAAGGAAAGAGTCTTACTTGTTAGGGTAGAAACGACGTGATCATTAGCCAGAAGGTAAAGTTGCTTTTTTGCTTTCATCTTTTCCTAGAAGAATAGCCCACAAAATGGACCTTGTACAATACAGTTTTTTTTTTCACAACAGAAGCATTTTCCTGAGGCTGTAAAAATTTCAGAATGCTAGACAGGAATAAAGGGCATCATCACCTGATTAGCTTTCTGGATAGGAATGAGAAAAAAGAAAGAGGAGAACATAATATGTGAAGTAAGGTTTATGAACTCAAAGGCCCATGAAGGAAGGTAGAGAACATGGTTGTGTGCAGTATAAATGAGGTCATCCAGGTGTTTGAAAATCCTTTTTACTAGTTTTTTGTCTTGAATCATACTACCATAGTGCTATATTCACACCCTCCCCTTTTGATAGGTATGTTGGTACCTAACTCTGCAATATGTAAAGCGACAGATGATAAATGACAATGACCATGTAGTTTCAGTGTTTAAAAAAAAATACAGACATTTAGGTATCATGGCAAATTGGAGAATATGATCAAATTCAGATGTATATCACAGTTAGGTATGTGGCTCAGTGTTACCCTGCTTTGCAGCTTTGCAAGAGAAACTGGTAATCCAGATTTAATAAGGAATTTCATAATTTTTAAAGATTATCACTTTATTTTTTGTTTTATATTTTTAAGTCCATATTTTGACAAAAATTAATCTTTAAATGTATTTATTTCTTCATATGTTTGTTTATAGCACTGAATACTACAACACTGAGCAAATGAAATAACATCTCTGTGGGCCAGATAATTTTTGCTGGCCTTTGTTTTGTCACCACTGGTTTTCTGCAACTGAACTGTGGGGGAATTCAGAAATAAAGGTGGTCCATAGACCTGGCTCCAAAGACCTGGCAACTGTCCACATGGGGACCTTTAGAAGGCCTGTGTAGTGAAGACTTGCTCCTTAGACAATACAAAGAAATAAAGTAGTTAGATTAAGAACAAAACATAATGTCCTCTCCTTTTCAAGAATCGGTTCAGTTTTTACATAATCACTTAAACCTCTTCCATAAAGAATAATTTAAATATTATTGGGGATCTAGTATGCTTTCACTTTGGAGAAAGGCAAATGAGGCTATAGAATAGGTAAAACAGGGTACAAACTTGGCCCTTCATTATTAAAGGGTGGTAATAGTAACCACTTTGTAGATTTCTAAGTATTTGAATGATGACTTAAGTGAAGATACTGTACCTCTCTTAGATTTTCCATTCTCAGAATATATCTGGAGAGAAATAAAATACCACAAGGTAGAGTTGCTATTAAGAATGCTGTGTTAGATTGTACTGTTCATACTATTCTGCATGATGCCTGTGTGTGTCTTCCTTGGTCCTCTGAACAGCTGAAGGTTGTTCTATAGCGTGGGTTAACATGGCTTAATGAATTTTCCCCAGTGAAACTGCAAGGAACTAACTTAGAAAACATGTGTAAGTTTTACTGATAGATTGACTCAGCAAGATAATTTTTGGTAAAGATAATACACATTTAAAATTGTAATGGCTAATTCAAAATAGCACCAAAAGAGGTAGTGACACTCCATCTATGGCGACCAACACTACATATTACCCATATTTTAAATATTTTCCAATTGAATGCATGAAACATGGCATTTTTTATTTTTTATTTCCAGTGAGGGTGGACATGATTTTTCATCCAGAATTAACTATTACACACAGTTTATAAATATTAAGAAAATATATAGTGACCACAGGAAACCAACCTTCACTTAATTTTTGTGGTAAGATTACTAACTTGTAAAATCAAGAAAATGTGAACAATGTTTCCAAAAATTTTAACAATTTTTTTAGTATCTATGTTGAATTTAATAATAATAATAATGGTGTGTGATTTGAATGATAACATATTTCACTGAATAGGCATTGCTAGCAAAAAAATAACCAAAACCACCCCATGTTCTAGTGATTAAAAGATCTGAGCAAAATAGCAATACTGGTAATCTGGCATTTATTTTACACAATTCCCCCAAAAAAGTGTTCAATGTTTATCTTAAAATATTGAAAAGACATTTAATAAAATTCTCAATATAAAAAGTGAGCATTAAAATATAAAGTAAACCCATAGGTATTAGATGATGCATTCTCCTTTAAACCAATTTTACAGATGATTAATAGACACTAAAGTATTATTAAAAGAAACGAAACACATTATAAACAGACAAAATTTAATCATCAAAATTTAAATATATATCTATATATAGCTATATTATTTTACTCTATTTTAAAAGACTCTTTCAATACACAAAATACATCCATGGTATTATCACTGAGTCTCAAGTATACTTTTGTGTAAATTTTTCATGTTGTTGATGAACTGTTTCTAAGTCTATACCTGCCTGGGACATATGAAGAGATATTTATGAACCCACTCCAAATAGTTTCTTTTGACTTCTTCATCTTCAAATAATCTCACCTCTTATTTGATGACACTGAGAAATCTTTTTGAAAAGACCTGCTTTTTTTTTTTTTTTTTGGTGGATAGTGAACTGTATGTTTGGTTTCAAAGAACCATTTCCGGTTTGTCTCTCAATCTTCTTTAGTGTCGTGACGTATGTGTGAAAATTCTGATCCAGAGTTACCTGTATCATTTCCCAGATTGTCATGTTCAGATTCCCCTTGTTGAAAACACCTTTGAAACAGGGTAAAAACTATACTTGGCACAGAAGCTTTGCTTTGCTGTTTGTCATTTGCTTCCTCTTCATGAGGATGCTAGTTATAGAATAAGTCTTGTACTCAAAAAACTTAATGCAGTGTATAAATCTCTGAGTACGTCTCTGGACATAAATCTTCAGATTTTAAAAATAAAAAAAAAATGTGTGTTTTACACCTACTGTTATCTACAAAGATCATCTTCAGCACTTTTGAATAGCTGGATTCTCTATTGGCAGGTGGGCATAATACTGGACAGTGGTCTTAATTGTTGTCACAGATAATAAATATGTTGTCCAGTCCTGGTGAACATTAAAAGAAAATCAGGCTTTTATTTAAGGACATTGAAATCTGTTTGTTAAAGTTGTAATGACCAAAACCTGGGAAAGAGAACAACTACATTTAATATTTATGAATTAACATTAAATTTAATCCCTCTGGGTTAGATTTTAAATCTCAAACCGAGGGGAAACCGGGTAAGTTTAGATGTAAATAATCAGGTACTTAAAAATCAGTTTCATGAGTACATAATGATGTCAGCCATTGACGTAAAAAATCATTGCGTGAGCTACAAAGGGATAAAACTAAACCAACAACTATTTACTTATTGAACTATCATGGCCAATTGTAGAGTACAGAATCTCCTTGTATTATTTATTGATCTGATTATGTTACCTTGTTTTATGTTGTCATTGCTGACACCAAGATACACCAGACTGGTAACTTCCTGGATAGCCACGCTATGAGAGGTGTTAAAAATTCATTCTTTGGAAATAGCCAAAAATATGGTTCTAGTTAACTCTGGTTTGCACCAGCAACTGCTAACATAACTGTCAAAAAGGAAAATGATCCAGCGCCAGAGCATGTAAGAAATCTCTTATTTGAATCTGAACGTGTGACAGAAAAAAAAATTATTTATAACCTCCCATTGCTTTCTGAGACTGGTGAGTTGTACTAACTATAGGGTCTTTTGTTTGCTAAGCATTCACACACAAGATTGTCATCTTCATCCTAATGGTCTCTGGCACTCTTAAAAACAGTGTTTGGGCAGGGGGTGTAGGGTGTTGGAGATTGAAGCAAGACAGAACTAAATTACTTGACTAAAAAATGGAGAGGGATTTGGGAGGTAGGAGGTATGAATGAAAAATCAGAGGCAGAGAAAAAGAGAGGCAATAGCTAAGAAAGTTGACTAAATTTAGGGGAGAAAGAGAGAGAGAGGAAAAGTGATGTCAGCAAGGCCAAGAAAAGGCTGATTTAACTGGGAAACTGCAATGGAAACCCTATGATGTATTCCACTTAAATAGCCGCTCTTTCATTTCAACAAAGGAATCTTTGCAAAAATCAAACACTATTCTTTGAGGAGTGGATATTATTTTGGGGACAGCTAAAGAAAAGGACAAAGGGGCAGCTGACATATGTGATTTCTAAATATCAGGAAAAATGTGTACAATTTATATTAATTGATAATAAGTTTCTCCCTGTTTCACTAAATAAACATTGACCAATAGTTAAAAGAGCCAGTTGGATGACAAATCATACATGTGCCTGGAGCAACCGGTTCTGATAGTCACATGGCAACAGGTAGACTATTGATAAACTGGAACACTCTCAGTAGAGGGCTACCCCCATAATAGAGGTTCATGCTAGATGAGGAAATATTGAAGTCAGACACTTATGGATCTGAAATTAGGAAATGCAGGTGTGTATTCAGGGGAACAACAGGGTTCCTGCTGGCTTTGTGTCCCTGTCTTGCTGTGGAAGGCAAAAAATGGGACAAATGGAGGCTAATGGTAGGAAACTGAGACTGGTTTTATTGGGTTGTCTGAAAAGTCATGACGTATTTTGTCTATGTTTTTCAAAAGTCATTTATTTATATAAAGAACAAAGATGAATCAATGATATATTGCCTGTTTTTTTTATAAGATTTTGCCATCTTTCAGTGAGCTTCATATTTCTTCGTTCATAGAAGGGCCTGTCTTTATTTGTGAAAAACTGAACAAGGTGCTGATTTAGAGCCTCATCTGAATTGAATGTTATACCATGCAAGGAGTTTTGAAGACAGCGAAACAAGTGGAAGTGAGACAAGTGGAAGTCTAATGGCGCAAGGTCAGCCAAGTATGGTGGGTGTGGCAACACATCCCATCCAAGGTCCAATAATTTTTGACTTGTGATCAAACTTGTCCAATTGCCGACAGTACACATTCGAATTGATTGTTAGGTTCCTTGGTAGGAGCTCTAAAAACATGACACCTTTAAAATCCCAGCACACTGAGAGCATAACCTTCCTCTGATGAATGCCTGCTTTCTGTGTCGTTTGAGGTGAATCATCATGTTGGGACCAAGACCATTTGTACGCCACATTGTTGTCAACAATTCACTTCTCATCACCAATTATCAGTCACTTTAAAAAAGGATTGTTTTCCTCACGTTTAATGAGCATATTCCAGATGTTTATACATGCCGTTGAACGAACTTCAAGTTCATGCGGAACCCAAATATCGAACTTGCTTATGTTTCCCAGCTTCTTCAGGTAGTCGCGAATGCTTGAATGATGGATGTTCAATGTTTCTGCAGTCTCTTGTGTCATGTAACATGGGTTTGACTCAATCAATGCCTTTGTTTTGTCATCATCAACCTCGGTGGGCCTCCCTGACTGAGGAGCATCGTTGAGATCAAAATCACCAGCACAGAATTGCGGGAACCATCATTGGCACTGATGTTCTTGTAGAGCAGCAGTTCTCAACCTTCCTAATGCTGCGACCCCTTAATACAGTTCCTCATGTTGTGGTGACCCCCAACCATAAAATTATTTTCGTTGCTACTCTAGAACTGTAATTTTGCTACTGTTGTGAATCATAATGTAAATATCTTTTTGTTTTCCAATGGTCTTAGGCAACCCTTGTAAAAGGGTCGTTCGACCCCCAAAAGGGTTGCGACCCACAGGTTGAGAACCGTTGTTGTAGCGCATTGTCACCATAAACTTTATGCAACTTTTCACAAGCTTGATGAGCGTTCTTCCCTTTATGGAAGTAAAACAGTAAAATATGGCAAAAATGCACAATTTGGTCTGCCATCTTCAACTTTTTGTAAAATCTTCAAAACTCAACCAAATTGCTCAATTTTTTTTATAATGAAGCTAGAACTGTCAGCTGTCAAATGACATAGCAATAACATAGATGCAAATGACTCTAGTACTTCCAAAAATAAACTAGTGCCATCTGTCGCAAACATGTGTCATGACTTTTCCGACAACCAAATAATGTAAGAATTTTTTAACAACTGGATATGGCCAAAACTAGAAGTTACTCTGAGAGGTCGCTGAAACAATTTAAGTAAATATCAAGCACTCATTTCTTGATGGTTATATGACACCTGTCTGGACCACATTTCCTCATTGTACAGTTAGAATTCTATGACTATACCTTCTGTTGTTCTTTCATCAAGTATTGAATGAGATTAATTACTTCAAACTGTGGTTCAATTTAGAGAAAATATATCATGCATCATTGAGTTCTATAAACAAACAAAACATAGACTTTCGTATTTTCAATCAGTTATCTTAGCATCATTTTGATAATCACAAATTTCTAAAATTTAACTCCCTGTTTACATGACTTAAGCCATAATTTACAATCAAATATAAATGAAATACGATTTGAGTAACCATTGACCAGCATAACTAAGAGGAAAGAAGAAAAAAATGTTATTTTGAGATAGAACTGTGGAGTTTTGAAAATTAAGTTTATTGTTAGAAATGTATGTGAGGGAGAAAAGCATGAAAGAAAGTAAAAGGTGAGGAGGGGAGAAAAAGAAGGGGGCAAAAGGAAGAGAGGAAAAGAGGAAAAGAGAGAAAGAGAGTAGGGCAGGAACAAGTGTGAATATGCATGTATTCGATTTCCCATTCCAGTGCCTTTCAACAGGAGGACTGGAAGAGCAGTGAGAAAAAAGATTTATTTTTTAAACATGTACAATTATGGAGAAAAGGCCATGACATGCCAAAATGTTGAAAAAAAGCAGCCCTTGAACTCTGACTAGAAGGATTATGAAACTCCAAAAATACACCAGACTGTGAGAACTACCACCTACATTTGCAATGTTTTACAAGTTAAAAATGTCACAGTGCATAAAAATAGTTTTTTTTTACCCAAATGGACTGGTGGTTGGTGGTTTAACTTGAGAACCAGATTGCTGTGGTAGCTTGAAGAGCATGAATATTCATTCACAGCATGGAAATAAAATGAAAAATGGCTTTCATCAGACTTTCCTTGTGTCCAGGAAACATATTTAGTCTTCTGTTTCCCTCAAAGTCTTTTTAGGGAGGAAAAAAAGGGAAATACCTCGGTTTTCAGAAATGCTTGTAATCAGTCCTCTCAAATCCGAAGTGATTGTGTCAGTGTCAGTTTTTCTCATGAGTACATAAAGGTCTTTCCGTGTGTGTGTGTGTGTGTGTGTGTGTGTGTGTGTGTGTGTGTGTGTGTGTGTGTGTGTGTGTCTTATTTAAACTAAGCTGGCTAGGAAAAGTAAAATATGAAACAATGCCACACAATTTCTTAAAAATAAGCTGATTCCTAGCAATACGCTGTGAAACTTGAACGGGCTTACTTGAAAGGGTTTGGTTTCTCTGTGTTCAGCACAGTAGCTCACTGTTGAAAAGCTTCCAGCTTTGATCACTTATCCACAAACAAAAAGGGCTCTCTTCCAATCTCCTTGTGTTCTCCGTTCTGAGCGCTCACATTTTCTCTTGTGGATCTTCTGCTTCACAGTCCTGGGGCATTAGTAAACACCAAAGGTGTCCCCAACATATGGCTAACCACAAGGTTTCTGTGTGGGGTCTGGCTTTGAGTGTATCTGATGATTACACATTTCAGATAGAAACCCAGCTGGTGAGTCCCTGAGCCTACCTAGCAGGCCTCCATTTGGCTCCAAATGATCTGGGAGTGGATTTTCCTGTGTGAGGATTACCCATTTCTGTAAAGGCCCCGCTTCTGTTCTTGTGACCTTTTGGTCACCTCTGCATCCTGGGGCTCAAACTACAGGGATAGTTCATTCCATTGTTCAGGAGATGCAACAGCGCAGCAGAGGCCAGGTGGGCCCACAGGACCAGGTGAAAATGACCCATTGGTAGAAACAGAAACATATTTTTAAATAGGCTCATATGTTCAATTCACCACTGAGGGTTTTTATTTCCTCCTTGAACTTTTTTTTTTTTTTAAACGTGTGGTTTCCCTTTTAACCCTGACGTTGGTTCACATAATAACAAAATTATTGATAATGGAGAGTTGAAGGACTCATTTTTTATTTTGCATTTTATCAGAGGGAAAAGCTAAGAAACTCTTTGAAGTCTTTAAAACATCTGGGGTAGCATAAATGGTTCCACATAGTGTAACTTGGTAACAAGTTATCTTTCTTTATCCCTCTTCTTTTTTTTTTTTTCCACTTTGTCTTTGAAGATACAGTTCTTTCTGCCAGGAACATTCTTCTACTCCTTCTTTTACTAAATTCCTTAGAAAAACTTATAAAACAGATGCTTTGGGGTTTATTGTGACCCTTTTATATGCTCTTGTAGACCCTTGTACTTTTAGTATATAGATTCTATTACAATTGTAATTAATTAATTTAGGGGATAATAATGAGGCAGTGGTTACCTGTTTAATATTTGTCTTCTCTACTAAAGCAACACTCTAAGTGGACTAGGAAGGTGTCAACTTTATTTCATGTGCATTAGTGGTGAGCAGGGTACCTGGCTTGTGTTGCAGGCACTCAATAAATATTTGATGAATGAAAAAAAAAAGGTTAAATATATGAATGAATGAATGAATGAAAACTTCAGTAACCTTTTCCTCAGCTTTCTTGATAATGACAAGGCATTTTTTAAGTGCCTTTCTGAGTCCATTCAATAAACCTTCTTTACTTAATGAAACTGGGTTGTTAAGTTTTGTTATCAAGAGATAACATGTGATATCAAGAGAGATGAAGTTTGTTCTTCTCCGAATTCCTTCTTTGTCTCACACGTCATAGTTACTGTGTCCCAGCTTAGTCTTTAACTTTTATTTTGGTAGTTCTGAGTAAGCAGAAAAGAGGGGGGAAATGAAAGGAGATGAGAGTGGCAGTTAAGAGAAACGTCTCTGGGTGAGAAGAGAGTGGGAAGTAGGCAGAGGTAGCTTTCAAGGTTGAACAGTCAGGCCTGCCTTCAAAGAAGTAAGAACTGGTTGAAGTTGTTGGGATAGAAAATTTTTCCTTCTACCCTTCTAGGTTTTTGTACTCATCTAATAATCAAATTAACACAAGACAGATTAACAGGAGAAAAGCAAATTTAATTACATACAAATGGGGTGAGCATAAGAATATGAGATCCAGGACAAGTCGTGCAGTGGAGGCTTATATGCTCTCCTGAGCCAAGGAATGGCATAGGGATCTGGGGCTTCTAAGGGGAAAGAGTAATTCAGAAGACAATAAGAAGGGCAGGGGTTTAGTAATTGGATATTTGTCCTACCGCACAGATAGGTCATTCAGTTACACAGGTAAAAAGTTATTTCTGGTAATATCTCTCCTTCTGGGACAGGCCTCTAAATTCTTTAAGGTAATTAAACGAGAGAAAGCTTTTTTTCAGTCGGCTGGGTCTTGATTGCCTTTAGTTCAAAATAATCCATGTGCCAATAAGGTACATTTTGGGGAGGCTTGTTCTGAACCCTTTCAAAGGAGAATGTTTTAATTTTCGATAAACGTCTCCTCTATGTGGGACTGTTCCTTTCTCCAAGGCCCTCTATTTAAACTTCCATCGCCAATGATTGCCTCAGTAGCTTCTGAAAAAGACAATTCATCCACTGGGTGACTGTTCCCTCCTTCAAAATATCTCTGCTATGTGTCTGAATCCCAAAACACCTACTCTTCTAGAGGGCATAGTGAAAGGAACTTAGGCTCTAGAATCTGAACATCTAGATTAAAGTCTCTGCTTATATATATGCTTTTTGGTGGATGTGTGTGTGTGAGATAAGGTATTGAAACACTATAAATCTCTATACAAATCTTCTGCTTCTCTGACCCCTTCTGTTAACTCACTTGGAATGAATAATCACTAAAAAAATTACTGGATGGCTATGGTTTATGCAGTCCACAATCTTCTACAGGCAAAGCTTTAAAGCCAAGTTATTTTAAACAATAAAACAACAACAGCCACTGTTTACTAAGTATCTGTTGTGGCTAGGTGATTTCACTAGCATCATTTAAATTTGGATAATTATTTTCTATTTTATAGATTTGGAAACTGATACTCAAAGGTCATGTGGCTGCATTTCAAATCCAGATCTGAGTTTAATGCCATTTTCTTAAATTTCTGTCTGAAATGAAATCTCACTATTTTTTTAAGAAATTCATTAATTTGCTAAGAATTTTAGACAGCTAAGACTCCTGTAGGGGAAATATTAAAATACATGTGAGTCTTGTCGACAGGCTTCCAAAAAGTTTTTAACTTTGGACCTATGTTTTAAACAACTGTGCACATGAATAAAATTTGCATATAACTTCATGGGTTTTATGACCTGCCTTAAGCCAATCCATGGATCTGTAGCTTAATAACCCTGCATTAAGGTATTATGAGCCCCAGGGCATAAAATTCCTTTGCAGTACACAGCTAGGGTGGAGCTCCCTGGTCAGACAAAAGGCAGCTCATGGTGGCTCATGTACAGCTAACCAAGATTCTTCATCAGCAGCAATGTAGACATTTTAAGGCTTTATAATTCTTTGCTGTTGGGTCTGTCCTGTGCATCCATGTCCCCTCTACCCACTAGAGCTGTCCATTGTTGCCCCTCTCTTGTAAAACTACAGGTGTCTCCAGAATTGCTTAATGTCCCATGGGGGCAAAATCTCCAGTTGAAAACTACTGAACTAAATTTTCCTTGGGTGGTAAGACAATCTGAGTAGGCAGTTGTCCTCCACCATAGATGCTTGGAGTTCCTGGATTTACAAATGCTGGTGTTTTTTCCGTGCTTAAGGCTTGACTTGTCAGAGGTGTGGGTTTTTGGCAGCTTCCAGGCTGATTAGTTTTGTTTCTCTCCCCAGTAGCAGACCAGGTAAGGACAAGTGGGGGGACAGGGGGTAGGGGTTGGGCGCAAACGTGCTCACTAATACTTCCAGCTCACATTTCACCACTTAGACATTCATTTTAGTTAACAAACTCCTGTTTTAGAATGTACCTCCTCCCCAAGGGAAGATAAAACCATATTCACACCTAACTGTGATTTTTCTAATTAGGCCTTGAAAAAAAAAAAGCTGATTCTTTGAATGCACTAGGTTTTGGTTGAAGCCATGAAGAAACAAGTTAGGAGTTTTGTATTATAGAACCTAAGGTTGTTGTGTGTCTAAGAGGTTGGTGTTCAGAAGGCCACTGAGGAAGACATCATTTATTTTGCAATTGTAGGTA
Organism: Hipposideros armiger; assembly: GCF_001890085.2. Taxonomy (NCBI): domain Eukaryota; kingdom Metazoa; phylum Chordata; class Mammalia; order Chiroptera; family Hipposideridae; genus Hipposideros; species Hipposideros armiger. The sequence goes on along the minus strand of NW_017731465.1, from coordinate 144,942 downwards.
GTGTCCTGCCTGAAGAAATGACCTACAGGAAAATAGTAGCGATTAATTACACCATCCTCTGCCTTCTCCTGCATCCCCGAGTTTTCTATTCCTTTTTAGTACATAAGGGAGCATGAGGAAGGAATAAACAGGAGTGTATAGTAGAAATAACTAAACATGTTATATGAATTAATATCATTGACTACTCACCTCAACCCCTGAAGTGAAATTCTTATTTTACAGCTGATATTACTAAGTCTCAGGGATGTTAAAAAACTTGTCTAATTTCAAAACTACATTATTGTTAGAATAAGGATGTGAACTGAGGCCTGATTCCATAGCTCTTGCTTTTCTGTGTCAGCTTTCTCTCCTACGCCCCCCCCCTCCCTCTCCTCCACTCCTCTTCCACCTCTTCATCCTTCTCTTCCTTTGATTCCTCCCCGGACAATTTTTAAGGTCATATTTGATAAATAAAAATGGAATTGATATATAAAATATAAAATCCAACAATTAAAGAAATCCCCATGAAACACTACTCAATATATAAGGCGTTGGCAAAATAATTGTAACTGCTTCTATGGTCTTCTCTTTCCCTGCCTCTCATCTGGAGAGACACCATTATTTCAATTTAGTGTTTGTCATTTCCTTGACTTTAATATAGAGATAATATTTACATATACATAATCAAAAACAGCTAGAAACCTTGAGCAGAGGCATCTACATTCATACACATGGATACACATGGATAAATGGAATCACCAATTCCCTCTAAGTGAAATAAAATTCCCATCCTCCAGCAAGTACCAGAAAAGGACATACAACACGGTACCATTTTTTTTAAAGTTCACAAGCCAGAAAACTCAGTATTATGTTCCTAGGAGTTATCCAGGTTTAACATGCAGCTACAGGTCATTCACTGTTACTGCTCTAAAATATACTATCCTTCTAATATGCCATATTTATTTATTCATTTTGCCATCAATGGATAATTGTCTTTCACTTTTTCCTATTATGAATAATACTTTGTGAACATTTGTGTATGTGTTTTCTGGTTCAGAAAATACACACTGAGGTATATCTTTGAATGTATAGGGTATACAACAAGAAGTGGTATTGTTGGGTGATAGAGTATAAGAATGTATAACTGTGCAAGTGGCTGTCAAACTGATTTGCACAAGCATTGTTCCAATTTGTACTCCCACCAGGAATATCTAACTCTCTATTGATGTGCGTTCTCTCTTACAGTTAGTATTTCAGATACTTTGCCAAACTAGGGAGGTAAAGTGACATCTCATCATGTTCTTAGTTTGGATTGTCCTGGTTACTAATGAAGTTAAGCACCTTCCCATACATTTATTTGCCATTTGAGTTTCCTTTTCTGTGAAATGAATGTCCATATTTTCAGCCATTTCTAGTGTTATTCTTTTAATTATTGATTTGTAGGAGTTTTAATAAATATTTTGGATTTTAGTACTTTGTCCTATTTTCGAATATGTTTTATAAATATCATAACCTAGTTTGTGGCTTATTTTCAGTTTCAAGTATGACCATGACTTCTGCTTTTTGCACTACATTTTACATTCTCAGGGAGAGGAATCTTGTTTAAATTTATGTAGTCTAATCTTTTTCTCTATTATTAACAATTATAGAACACTGATTAGTGTATTTTTCTTTTTTGGGGGGTGCTTTTCTAAGCTTCGGTGTTGCTCAGCTATAATCTATAGTAAATCTAGAAACTGTCGCACTTTGTCAGAGTTGGAAATAAAGATGTGCTGGAAATATGCATATTTCAGAGAAAGCAAAGTGAGGGGTGGGGCCAGAGTCCCCAGATTTATACAGCCAGATGGTTGCAACTGGGCATTTAACTTTTGGAAGCAAGGCCTTAGGTATGAGGAGACATTGATCTGTTTTGTAGAATGAGACTTATAATAGGTAAATCAGTTGCCTCCCCCCCACCCCCTACATTTTATAGCTCCTTATTTCAAAGACGAAGCCAACTGGATTTACCTCTCCAAATCTATGTGTATCTCCCCAGACAGTGCTGGAATTCTAATAATTCAAAGTTGAACAGAGTTAGTAAACAAAAGTAACCAATTTTTGTGGCCTTTGCTTGCTAACTTCTAAGTCTCAAGTCCCAGGAAAAGAGTCTCTTTAAATTAACTTATACCTTAGGGACAGGCGCTTTATTTGGGGCTTGGAGAATTCCACTTAAATGAAATTTCACTTAAATGTGTGAAAGTGGTTTCTGGGAAGGAAAGAAGAGCACCATTTATAATCCCAGCCACATAGGAAACTTGGGCTATGGCTGCTGCTTATTGAAGGACTGGGGGCACCTGTGTCTTCCTTGAAATTTGAAAAACTCGTCTGTCTGACTATTCCTATTTTCCTGCAGATTAGCCTAGGGGTACTTATAATTGACTAGGTAAAGTAAATGTCTATGGTAGACATTTAAATGCTTTTGCAACATCCATCTAGTAACCAAGTAGCACAATAATGATTTCAGATATTGTTAAACATGTATGAAATTATCTTCTTAGCTGTTTCATTTGGTTGTGATATTAATGTGTAAGCTATACGTTTGCCCTTTAGTTGATCCAGGTGGTATAGGTGAACTTATAGGCAGCCCAGTATGTAAAAAATACATATACAGAGGGTGCCGAAAATGTATACACATTTTAAGAAAAAAAAAACCTGTAAAAAATTGTAATACTCATATACACCAATAACAAAAGATGATTGCAAGTCATATTTGACTTCTACAATTATAAGACGTGCTCAAAGTGGTTACCGCCAGCGTCCAGACACTTCTGATTACAAGCACATCGTTTCGTAGACTTCTGTGGTGAGCTTGTAAACTGTTCCAACATCACAGCTGAAGAAGCAGGACTTGTTGCTGTGCAAGGCCTCCGGATCTTCCCTTGTGCACATCGCACACAGTACTATGCATCTCAAACTTATCATGAATGTGTGCAATTGTTAGGTATGTTGGAGGTTCTGTTGCATACTCACGCCTCCATTGTCATTGCACTTCCACGGCGTTCTCGAATTTCAAATACCACTTCACAATGAACAACAACCGTGCTTCCACCATTTTTTTTTTGACTGTCCTGCCTGTCACATGGTGATGCTAGCATTCATTTGATTAATGACATCTTTTGAGTAAATGTCATATTACACATTGCTACTGTAATTCAATTCAACTTTGAAAAGTAATACGTAGATAATATCACTTAAAATGTGTATACATTTTTGGCACCCCTGGTATATATTAGATTTTGGGGGAAAACTATGTTAAACTGCAAGCTCTAAAATAACTGGGTCCACAACTGGACCGTAACAATCCCTGTCTTGGTGACTAGGGACAACTTAATCTTTTTGAGCATCCATCCCAGCGTGTTTAAAATGGGCCTAACGTCTACCTTCTATTGAGTTGTCGGAAAAGTCATGACGTGTTTTTTCTGTTTTTCATTGCAAAAATGCATCGTGACTTTTCTGACAACCCAATAGTTGTGCTGTGAGGAAAGAGAAGAATTTGTGTGTAAAGCCTGACACCAAGTAGATGCTCAAAGTGGTAATTATAATTTATCTATTACTTAGGTTTCCTTATTTTATCAGTAACATTTAGGTTTTCTTTAAAGGATTTTTTTCTTCATTAAATAAAGCTGTAACCATCTAATCATCCTGCCCTGATTACAAGAATGAGGAAACTTTCAAGAGAACTTCTAGATCATTTGAAAGTTAGGATGGATGGGATTATAACTCTTTAAAATATTAAGTAACTTTTTTTTTCTTTTACTAATCTCTGTGGGAAACATTACTGAGAGTATTCGCTAAGAAAAAAGAAAGCATTTTTAAATAGATCCTTTAAGGTTCACAGAGATGACAGATGGTTGTTCAAGTGCCAAATCTTAGCAAATTAGCTAAAAAATAGTGCAGTCAGTCATTTAACCAACATAATTGAAATGCCACAGTAAAACATGGGCTTTGCAATAACATAGGACTGGGTTTGAATCCTGGCTCTGTTGTTTTCTATTTATTCAAACTCCAGGATATTATTTTACCCTTTGAATCCCGTTTTCCTTGTCTGTGATGTAGAGCCTATTGGGAATATTTACAATAATGCCTGTGAAATTCATAGAACAAATCTTGAAAGAATATAAGCTCTCAATATATAGTAGATACCATGAGAATACTTAATAATGGTAACTGGTTAAATGAGGAAGCATAATATTAGGACAAAGATAAATAAAACTCAACAGTTTTCCTCAAGCAACTGAAGATATTATGCCAGCAAATAAATAATCAAAGAGTTATCAGACATGTGATAGAAAAAGTCTATGTAGCTAAGGAGAGAATGTTATAAAATCATGGAGGGTTGGGTTATGAACTGATGACTTCAGTGTAGAGGAATGGTAACTGATGGGTAGAAAACAGGAAGGATCTTATTGCTGTGGAATTCCATTTTTAAAGGCAGTAGAGCAAGGAATAGTATAGGGAACAGCAAGCCATTTAATATGGCTTAGCAAACTAGAAATTTGCCTCAGAATTTAGTATATGTAAAGATTACCTGGAAAAATTCTTAAGCATGCAGTTTTCTGGGCATCTCCTCAGAGAACTTGTGTGGAGAGTAGCCCCAGATCTACATTTATTTTTAAATAAGCACTCAAGTGGTTTTGTATAGATGGTCTTCTGACTTCCCCTTGTAAATGAAAGAACCTAATAAGATGTGAAGTAAAAATTGGAGACATTTGAGTCAGGGATCAAATTAGGATGTTATTAGTAATGTCTCAGTGAGAGAGAATCAGACTGTGCCAAAGAAAAGATTTTACAAGATATTAAGAACATAATAAAATAATAAAACCTAGTGACCTGTTAAATATAAAAAGTGGGGGAAAATTCAGCTTTGAGAAAAAAATGTTCAGTCTCGTAAAACTATCATTTCGAAACAAATGAGTGCCTGATCCGCGTTATCCACCCATCCATTTATAGTTGTCTAAATTAATGTTTACCTCATTTGGTCCAATATGAAAAACAAATAGATTGAAATTTCAATAATCATGTATATTAACTATGAACAGACTGGAGTAAACTTTATATTATTAGAAGTAGTATTTACTCCTTTCCTTACAGAGGGACCATAATCATCATTTTGAATAATTTTGTTTCCTTCTAATGCATAAAAGCATATTGAGGGCAACTTTGAGAAGGGGCAGTTCCATGGTTAACCCTTCTCTATTCATTTGTTTGTTTTTAACCTATATTTCTTTTTCTCTACCTCTCTTTCCATCCTCCTTTTGAGGAAGGCTTATATTTACTACACTGATGCTTCCACACAGAAATACTTTCACTAGCTTTCATTTTCTGTGGGTTACTCCCTTTTGAAATGCAAATATACCTGCAAATGGTGATACACTAAAGATTCATTACCAATTCATACGTAGGTTGGATGAATTCATAAAATCCTTTCCTGTAGGCTCTCTAGATAAAGTAGCTTTCTATATATGATGTGATAAGGGCTCACTGAACAAAAATGGTAAGAGAGGGCCTAGAGCTTTTCTTTGTCAAAGACGGGATAAACATTTTGCTAGGTTTCTGTATAAGGTTCTGGCACCATTACCTCCAGAGACCATGATGGCATATTAAGAATGTAACAACATATTAGGAATATACCAACCTTCCTAGTTAGAGGAAAGCAAATTGAAATAGTAACATACCATTTTATAAAAGCAAGGCAAAAGACATATCAGATAAGTGAAAGTGATCAATATTGTTACATTTTCAGTGCTATTAAGAGGAACATGGATAATGTTTGTTTAAATAGTGCTGCTGGGAATGTAGAATGTTACAACTAGTTTGATAAGCAATTCTTTAGCATCTATTAATATTTAAACATGGATGTATCTATGACACAGCATTCCTACTTTTAGGAATGTTTAATAAAAACAAAAAATCAATATGGAATATTTTATGTATAAAGATATTTATATTATTGTTTGTAGTGGCTCCCAGACTGGAAGCATCTTGAGTGTCTATTGATGGAAGAATGGTTAAAGAATTAGAACACATGTCCATGAAGAAACGTTAGTCAGCTATTAAAACAATGAGTTGGATCTATATGTATGGACTCAGGAATGTCCATGATATATTATTAAGTGAAAAGAGCAAGGTGCAGAGTTAACAATATAGAACATTGTGGTCTTTGTGATAAGCAAGGTATGGAAAGACAATTACCAAGGTCTCAGAACCTCTGTTACTTGAAAGCGGTAATATTGAGTGTGTATGTGTACTATTAGTATTTTTATGCAACTGTATATTGCTAATTTTAATATGAAAAAAGTGTAACAATGTAACATAAAGGATGAGTTTTGGTAAGGAAGGTCGAGCCTAGCGATGATCATGTTCATTATAGACAACTTGTTACAGATGACCCACATATGCAAAATTAAGACTCAACTTTCCATATCAAAAGTTGGCAATTTTATTTTGGCTTGAACAATATTTGATGGTGCCAAGAGCTAGAATTACATTTTTGATCACTTTCTTGCAGTATTTATTTTTCCTTAAAATTAAAGCCTTTCTTACAAAAACAAGGGATTATTGCCAAGAGATTTGGAATTTTGAACAGAAATTCCAGGAAGCCAGAAGTCTCTGGGTAATGTATGAGTCACAGGGAAGGAATCTATTACTATCTAGACAAAGCTTTTCTCTAAAAACATAAGCAGGGCAATAGGTCATGGACAGTCAATTATTTTATTTGTAATGACATAAGTAAATATTAACAGGACTACTTGCTTCAGAATAATTGATGACTAGTTAAAAATAAATAATTATAAACTTATTATTCAGAGTTTTAAGAGGTTAATTTTACCCCCCTTTTTAATTCTTCTTTTAGCAACTCCTTTCTCTGATCTTTAGAAAAGATTTTCTGGGAAATCAAGAAAGTGACTGGCTTCTTAATGAGGAGTTATTTTTATACCCAGGGAAGGGAAAGATACAGTGCACTGAGAAATTCTCATAGTCATCATTTAATTTTATAATTAATACCTATATTAGAATTCTTTCCCACAAAATCCTGGTTATATGAGTTTAATCACATTAATTTTGCTTGACCGTCATGTCACAATTGTTCACTCATTTATATATTTCATTCACAACATAATTATGTATCATCATATTTAGACAAGTATTGGAAATAAAGAACAAAGTAGAGAAAGACCATGCTCTCATGGAAATTGCCTTATATCATAGTGGTTATTCAACTAGCTAATATATTAGTTACGTTGTACATATAATATTATATATGTACACACACACATACACACATACGTATATATGTTACGTGACAACTGCATTCAGATTCAAGGGAATGACTTCAGAATTTCTGTCTTGTGTTAATTCACTGTATTCCCTTTGACTGATATTTTAGATTTTATACCATACTGGGCATAATATGTAATCTAGAATTTTCACATGCTTAATAATGCCTCACTTGATTATTTTTATTTGCCTATGTACTGTTTTAAACATTCTTGTTTGATAATGAAGAAACTTAAGCATAAATGGGTTAAGTATTATTGATTTATTAATTTATTTATTTGATCAACAAATAATGAGTGCTTATAAAGTCAGGTCTTGTGCTAGACACTAGAATGATAATTCCAAGCAAAAGTTACAGCCCACTAGGAAAGAAGAGGAAAGGAAACCAGCAGTTAAATGCCATGATAGAGATCTGGCCAGCATCATGGGTATGCACCCTGTGCATACAGGGCTGCTCAGAAGAACCTGTGATTGGTTTAATGCTCTGTTCTTACTGTTTGGTAACTTTGTACTTCCAAGAGATTGAGGAATACATACCATGTTTTCCTGAAAATAAGACCGAGTCTTGTAAATTTTTACTCCAACAATCTACATTTATTCATTTATTCATGTACAAAAATCTACATTTATTCAAACAGTAATGTCTGACTGATGATCTAAACTGGGGCTTTTGTTTGGGGTAGGGCTTATATTATGAGCATCCTGAAAAATCCTGCTAGGGTTTATTTTCCAGTTACATCTTATTTTCAGGGAAACATGGCAGAGTAGATATCAACAATTTGTACATTAGTGGTGTACCAAGGCTGCTGTCTGCATGATGTGACACTGATGATGTGCAATTGAGGAGTTCACATAGTACAGTAAAGGCAGGAAGAGATCTTAATAGGCTGAAAGAAGGATTAAACCTAATGAGGTAAAATTCTATAAGAATAATTGTAAATTAGGTGATTTAGTTTAAAATAACATTTGTTAAGTATATGATAGAAAAATAAATGTTCCATGTTGTCATACTTAGTGACTTCATTCCATGTGAGTTTAATATTTGTCAACAGTTTTATGCCAGAAAGGACAACCCAATCATAGGTTGCATTAATAGAACTAGGGAGCATAAACAAGGGAGGGAATTATCCCAGGAGATCATAGAACAGCGGGGCTGGCTATGCTAGTCATATTACATGGGGAACATTATATTAAAAAAAAAGTCAAGATTTCCAGTCAAGGTGGTGGCAAATGCTGTGCTTCCCTCGTCTCATGACCACATCAAAATTACAATTAAATTGCAAAACAATCATCACTGAGAGTCTAGCTAAGCAAAAGTCATACAACTAAGGACATATAGAAGAAGCCACCTCGAGACTGGTAAGAGGGGTGGAGACATGGAGGCTGGTCCTACACCCATTTGTGGCTGCTAAATATCCAGAGGCATACCTCAGATGCAGAGGTCCCCCTGGAGAGCATAGAGTCCCAGCCGCACACCAGGCTTCCCAGTCCAGGGTTTCAGTGATGGGAAGAGAAGTCCCCATAGCTTCTGCAGTTAAAAACAGCAGAAATTGTGGCTGAGTGAGACGGAGGATGGCTTCAGTACCAGGTTTTCCTCTAAAAGGGTCCATGCATGGACTTACTCACTGATGGACTCATTCACTCTGAGCTCCAGCACTGGGGCAGCAGTTCAAAAGGCACCAGTGACATATGGGAGGAACTGATTTGTCTGGTTGCATGGTGAGGGCTGGAGGGGGAGCTTTCTCCCACACAGAAGTGCTGGAAGAATCCATTGTTTCTTTGTTGAGCCCTCCACCCTCCTGGCAGTATATGTAGGTGGCCATCATATTTGAGTCTCCATCAACTTGGCTAACACCCTTCATTTGCCCCATCATAGTGATTCCCTGAGACCTGCCTCATCCAAATTGTGGGCCCACCCAAGCCACATTTAGTGGCTTTTCCATCCAAACGGCCTGTCTTAGCTCATGATGTGTGCATCTCCTAAAATCTCTCAAAGGTTCACAAAACCCGAAAAAGCAGCATCTGGCCTTGGCATGCCCCATACCTTGGGATGAGCAGCCCCAAACCCAGGGAGGTTGGTGGCTATCTGAAAATTGCTTTGTGGTTCATGCCATGTTGCCTGGGGCAAGGCCCAGGCTGCAGCTGAACTTGGCCTGCAGTATGGCCCCTGCCAGGAGGCCCTGGGGCCAGCATGTGGAGTGGCTGGCTTTGTACTGAGCCGGAGCACAACCTGGCTTCCTCTGTGGATGACACACCCAAAGGGCATACTGGGCAGTCATGAGGGCCCTACTAAAGTGAATCCTGCTCTATAGGATCAGTCCTTATACAACAACTTCTCCACTGTAGCCATGGCCAGTCCTTTCAACCAATAAGTCCAAGGGTCAATCCCTCCCATTGACGTAAAAAGAACAACCAAGGTTCAACCATTGGGTTGTCGGAAAAGTCATGATGCGTTTTTACAACGAAAAACATAGAAAAAATACTTCATGACTTTTCCGACAAACCAATATAAAAGGAGAGCACAGACAACTCACACAAGGGACATACCTGGAGCACCCAGCTTGGGTAACCAGGGAAACTGTGCTATTAGGCCTCACAGGACACTTACTACAAAAGGCCACTCTGCTAAGACTAGGAGACACAGCAGACCTATGTAATAAATATAAATAAACACAGGGAAGCGGCAAAAATGGGTAGACAAATAAATATATCCCAAATGAAAGAACAGAACAAAGTTCCAGAAAAAGTATTAAACAAAATGGAGACAAGCAATCTACTAGATGCAGAGTTCAAAACACTGGTTATAAGGATATTCAATGAACTTAGAGGAAGAGTAGATTAACTCAGTGAGAACTTTAACAAAGAGATAGGAAACATAATAATAGAGATAGAAAGCATAAAAAAGAATCAGTCAGAAATGAAGCATGCAATAACTGAAATAAAGAATGCATTTGAGGGAATCAATAGTGGATTAGATGAAGCAGAGAACAGAATCAGCAATTTAGAAATTAAGGTATCAAAACAGCAAAAAGAAAAAAGAATCTAAAACAATGAGGACTGTTTAAGGGATCTCTGGAACAACATCAAGTGTACCAACATGTGCATCTTTGGGGTACCAGAAGCAGAAGAGAAAGAGCAAGGAATTGAAAACCTATTAAAGAAATAAAGACAGAAAACTTCTGTAACCTGATGAAGGAAATAGACATACAAGTCCAGGAAGTGCAGTGAGTCCCAAACAAGATGAACCCAAAGAGGATTACACCAACACATTATAATTAAAATGCCAAAAGTTAAATCTTAAAAGCAACAAGAGATTAGCAGTTAGTTACCTACAAGGGAACTCCCCTAAAACTGTCAGCTGATCTCTCAACAGAAACTTTGCAGGCCAAATTTTAGGATCAGATCCTTTACAGAATCAGAATGAAATATTCAATGGGATGAAAAGCAAGGATCTACAACTAAAATTACTCTACCCAGCAAAGCTTCTATTAAAATTGAAAACAGATAAAGAGCTTCCCAGACAAGAAAAAGCTAAAGGAATTTATCACCACCAAACCAGTATTACAAGGAATGTGAGAGGAGGAGGAGGAGGAGGAGGAGGAGAAGGAGGAGGAAGAAGAAGAAGAAGAAGAGGAAGAAAAGATAAAAAACATGAGTAATAAAATGGCAATAACTACACATTTATCAACAATTATTTTACATGTAAATGGATTAATTCTCCGATCAAAAGACATAGGGTGGCTGAATGGATAAAAAAAAACCCTACAAATGTTGCCTACAATAAACTCGCTTCAGATCAAAAGACACATATAGACTAAAAGTAAAGGGATGGAGAAAGATATTTCATGAAAATTCAAAGAGAAAAAATAAAAAGCTGGGTAGAGATACTTATACCAGACAAAATAGATGTAAAAATAAACGCTATAATAAGAGACAAAGAAGGACCCAGGAATCCCACTTCTGAGTATTTATCTGAAGAAACCTAAAATGCTATTTCAAAGAGACATGTGCATCCATATGTTTATTGCAACCTTGTTTACAATGGCCAACATATAGAGGTAAGCTGGGTATCCATCCATGGATGAATGGATAAAGAGGAGGTGGTACATATATACGATGGAATATTATTCAGCCATAAAAAGAATGAAATCTTGCTATCTGCAGCAATATAGATAAGCCTTGAGGGTATTGTCTTAAGTGGAGTATGTCAGACAGAGAAGGACAAATGCCATATGATTTCACTTATATGTGGAATTTAAAGAACAAAACAAAGAAACAAATAAAACAGAAACAAACTCATAGATACAGATAACATGTTGATGGTTGTCAGCTGAGAGGGGGTTGAGGGGCAGGATGAAGAATGGCGTGGGATTAAGAAGTACAAATTGGTAGTTACAAAATAGTCATGGGGATGTAAAGTACAGCATGAAGAATATAGTCACTAATATTGTTATCACTATGATGGTATCAGATGGGTACTAGATTTATCAGGGTGATCACTTAATAAGTTATATAAATGTCTAATCACTCTGTCATACACCTGAAAATAGTATTGTATGTTGACTGTACTTGAAAAATCAAATACATTAAAAAGCATAAAAAACATGTCAAATAAGCATTTGAAGTAAATGGGAATATTTTTGTCTATAGAAAGATATTGGGGGTGCATGATGGCTGCCTTAGCTGTTTAAAGGAATCATATAATATATGGAAGATAGATAGAATTTCATTTTTGCAACTCAAGTAAGTATATGAATTCTGAAAGGAAGTCAGGGAGAGGCCACTTTTATATCAATAGAAGGAGCACATTAATTGAAACTCTTAAAAGCAGACTGGACGCTTTTCCAGGCAGTAAATTCACTCGCACTGAAAGTGTGTAAAAAGATACTGGAAATTCAACTTACCATTGTAAAAGAGCCCTTTTATTGAGTGACTGGTTGAACTAGGTAACCTCTCAGCTTCCTTCCAACTTGCAATATATTTCAAGAATCATATTAATACCAGGAATTAGGCATTGTGTGAATCATGACTACACAGCTAATAAGGTAATACCTTTGCCATAATATAAGTTTTATTACCTAAATATATCATCGGAAAATACCTTTTGCCTGCTGTGGCATCTATAGATTATTGCTCATTGTCTACCATATATTTTTACTATGGGATACTTATTTGAGAAACATTTTACTGAACTGAATTCAAAATAAAAATCTTACTATTTACTGAATAATTGAAATATATATATTATATATATATATATATATATATATACATATATATAATATATATATATATTTTTTTTTATGATAATGCTTAAACTCTGTTTTCTCCAGATATTTGTATCTATTATATCTCTATTTGTAGTCCTGACATTATTTTACACCATAAAGTACAACCGGAAATTAATATTTACAAAGTCTAAAGTATAATTAACTATGATTAATTGGGAAAATAATGAAACAAAATGCTTTTTTCTACTTTTTTTCCTGTTATAGTGTACTGGTGTATTGTGAAATTAGCCTTGGGATAAATGCTAAAACTAACTGAATTTGATCAAATCCGTTTTTGTCATTTTCATATCTTAAAAACTCACCAAACAGACAAGCTCAAAGATTAGGCAGACGAGTTTATATGTTATATTCCAGCATCTTTGTACAGAAAACTTTGTTTTAAAAGTCAAATAGAGTGAAAAACAAGAATATGATTCACCTTAATGTAAATGTAATTTTGATTTGCAGTACCGAATATAAGAAACTATAAATCACAGATCTATTCAGTCAAATTGGACTAAATTAAAAGGTAAACTTTAATTTTAAATGGCAATGCTAAATCCATCCTGTCTAAAGCTCATGTATGGGCTCTAGGCAGATATTTGAAGGTTGGCAGTAATTCAGGAACAAAAAACAAAGCAAAACAAACAAGAAAAAGTTCATGGAAGGGAATCTACACTGCATTATACTTTCTGCTTCATAATTGTAAACCACAGTAATACTTGTGCCCATGTGTGATTACTAAGTTTTATTTTTGTCAAATGACGAGTTGTAAGAAATATCTATGCTAGGCGGTTAACTCTTTCCAACGGAGGTAGGATATTGAGGTAGCTGGTAGAACAAAAAGCATTTGGCCTGAGGCCTAGTGTTATTGGTAAACCACAATTTCTTGCACTGCCACTATAATTTAAATTAAGTAGAAACTAGTCTTATAAACTCACATTATGACCCAAACTTTATGGCCCTTTTATATCTCCTGGGTTCTGATCACAATGAAACTTTCTCCATCTGACGCAGTTTAATACAAACATTCCTTTGGTAGACCATAAAATGTGATTTTTTTCAGTCAACCTTTTATAGGTATGTTGGGCGCATATTGTATGCCCAGTTAGAAAAGGAAAAAAACAACAACAAAAAAAAAAACAAACAAAAACCAAAAAACAATGACAACAATAGCATTGAAACATATGTGTTGTGCTCCTATAAAACAGATTTGCACATGAAAAAATACTAAGAGATTTTCTTACCTCAATTTTTGTTTTTCTCTGCAGAAAGCAGATGAACAAACTTTCGGCTGAACATCTTAGTGTGTTAAAGAGCAACACTTAAAAGCTCAACGATTAAAAATTTTCTAGCACTCCAAGTCATTGTATATGTTGTCTGTCTCCCAGCCCCAACAAAGCTGTTTCTCTCTGCAAGTAGAAAATTCCTCTTTTGCCTGTGTGTCTTATTCTAAGCAATAACCAATGAACATTTAAATTGAACAAAGAACAAGAAAATAGCAGTTTTCACCTCATAATTTTATTATAATAGGTAAGTTAAAAATAACACCAGATGTTTTAAGAGACTTGTGCCCTTAAAAATATACTGTGAAAAACAGAGTATTGAAAATAAGTTGTTAAAATATGGTAGAAAGACAGGTGCAGGGTTTGAGCAGGGAGAATTTGGCTAGAAAGAAATGTATGGGTTCCATATTTACTGTGTGAACTCCCAGAAATATGTATTCATGATGAAATTATTGAAAATCTAAGGCATTAAGTGTAATGGCTACTTGGTTTTAGAGTGGTTATGTGACAATACCACTATCACTTATAGCCTTTCAAATGACATATTTCAAGTGATTTGTAATGGCTACTGAGAGGACGATATTGCTGGTCAATTCAACTTTGTCTCACCTATTCCTTCCCTACTCTTCTCATCGATCAGAATACAGAGACAGTTTGTATTTGCACGTATGATTAAGATATTGAATTACTCTGAAACTACAATTGGGAGACAAAGGCAACAATTATAGTTATTGAAGCATGCATTTGAATCTCAGCACTTTGGGTATTTTTAAAGTGAGGAGTCAGTTACTACAGAAAAAAAAAGTTTAAAGGTGAGACATTTAATATTGAAACAAAAGAAGCCAACTAAATTGGTGAAAAACTTTGGCTAGTAAAAAGTGACCAAGGTTTCTATTGCTCAGGGCAAGAGAAGGCTGACTGATGACGTGTAGATAAACTGAGTTCCATTCTGAATTTCGTCTGCTAAATACATTTATAACCTCTTTTTTCCATTTCTTCCACTGTAGCTGCACTATCACTAATAGCCTTTCTATACTTTGAGTGGTATAGCATGTGTTTATAACTACATTCAATGGTACTGAACCCAGACCCGAGGAGATTGATAGAGAGCCCCTTGCGGAATGGCTTTTAATAGAATGTCCCAGTGTAGAACCATTCAAGACTGGGTTGTGGTGCCTAAGCATTGCTAATATGCCAGCCTTCCTCAGACATTTGTCATTTGTAGCTGTACTTAAATAAAAATCATCGTTTTCATTTCTCTTAAGTAAAAATCAAAACAAAACAAAAAATGCATACCTTTTTGTTTTCTCAAGTTTCTGAAAGAAGAAAATGGGTGGGAAAAGGCAGTAGTATTAGATAAATTAAAAAAAGCTCCATGACTAAGGTTTAATGAGCATTTGCCCACATCTAAGGTCTTTTGCAGTATTGTCACTTTGAAATTCCAAGTTACTATACTCTCACCGTGTTTGTTTGCGATTTACTTGAGCCTGTTTCTTTTAGTTCATCAAATATTTCTATTTAAGTGTCTTATTCCACATCCTGGAAAGGAAAATTTATATGATTTTTCCAACTCTAATGCATATGTACTCTGGTTTCCTTTTTAACAAGAAACACTTCAATTTTCACAGTTTTTTTTTTTTTTTACTGACAAATTATCCAAATGCTGCTAAGTCCAAGGTAATTAGCCTTTGCTTCTTCCAGAAAAACGACTGTTTTGAAAAATTATAGTTTTTCTCATAATGATGCTCCTAAAAGTACTTTTTTACAGTGTTCCCAACTGGTGCTTAATGTTCTATTTCATGATGGAAAAATATGAATTGCTGCAATCCCATAAAATAATTAGGTTAAAAATGTCTGCAGCACTTAAAATTTATTTACAAAAAAAAAAATCTCCTGTTTCAAGTTACACAAGAAAGAAATATTTAGCACTGGAATTCATTTTGGAAACAAAATGGAAAAGCAAAATAAAACTGAAAAATAACAGGGATTAGACTTCTTTTTTTCTCCCAGTATGCAAATATCCTAAAAGTACTATGTGGGGAACTGAGTAATTTCAAGTGTTTTCCAGAGGGAGACACAGATTCTTTTGCCTTCCAGGTTGGTACAATTACTTTTAGTTTTATAGGTTACTGAAAAGTGAAAGGCACATGAATTAACCAGTGGATATGGGCTTCATATGTGGACACTACCTCTTGAAATTTAATCCAGTTTGCACCACATTAATGATTTGAATGAGATTATTGTTGTACTAGACTGGCAAATATTAATAAAATAACTGACAGTCGTAAGTAGAAGACATTCGTGGCCTGAAAAAAGTGGCCATCGTAAGGAGGATAGCTATTGGTTTGACATAGTCTTAGGAATATGGGACATGCGTCACATTGCTCTCTTTTCGCCCACACTGGGGTCATTGGCCAGTACCTAATTCAACATTTTAAAGTGGCCCATATAATGATAATTTACAAAGTGTAAGGTAATGTTTTAATTACATTGGTGGGGCTATTTCTTTTTACATGATCCATTTTCTTTCAAATGGTACTTCAAAGGAAGGAGGGAAAACCAATTGGGGATTTAGGGAGTAATTCCCAGAGCAAGTTGACTTCTGTAAGAGACAAAGTAAGTTATAGGGTAATTGCTTCCTAACTTTTTTTTTGGTCATATTTGTAGCATTTTTTTATTAGTTTAGTGTTTTTCTATAATTTGTCTATAATGATTAAAATAATATGCAATGATTTATTCTAGTGAGAAAAAATAAATTAGTTATAGAAAATTTAGAATGAAGAAATATAGAGAGATGAAGATCATGGCCACTTATAAACATTATTTTGTTGTTTAAATAAACATAAATTTAGATTCATTTCACTTTATATGAGGCATTGTGCTAAATACATTAAAAGCTGTATCTGTTTTTCTTAGGAATGCTTTTAGTGTGATACTATTTTTATTCCCATGAGATAAAAATTTTAACATTTTGTAATAAAATGCCACAGATTTTTTTTCAGTGCATGTCAATTTATACACCTATATAAGCACACTCAAATTTTATTTTATCGCAGTTGGCAGCATACTTTCTATGCTGTTTTGTAACTTTCCAAAACAAATATTTTGTAAACATTTTCCCATGTTATGAAATATTTTTTACAACATAACTTTTAGTGTTTGGCCTTCTCGTGAATGCCATAATTTTTAAAACTGATTTTTTTTTGATTTTTTAAAAGATTTTATTCGGGAATTAGGGAAGGGGAACAGCGCTGGGAAATTGGGGAAGGGGAACAGACAAGTTGCTGAGCTTTTGTTCTTCAGTCTAGTTGTGGAGGACGTTGCTTCACTGGCCCATGTTGGTATTATCATTGTGCTCTTCCCGGGTGAGGCAGATCAGTCGCCAGCCACTGGACAGCGACTCTTGGCAGCTCACGCTGGCTAGCTGCTCATGCCCGCTGTCAGCCACTCATGGTAGCTTATAGCAGCCCACTGCAGCCTACGCCATCGCCGGGGACTCATGACTGCCCAGCTACAGGTTGAGCTGTTGTTTATCATCTTAACAGTAGAGGGTGCAACATCACTGGCCCTAATGTGGGATCTGAATGGGGCCCTGCTGCTCAGAGCTGGCATTCCAAGCCAATTCTTAACCAACGCGCCAGTCGGCCGGCCCACTAATCCCTATTTTGGACACTTAATTTTTCCCTATGATAAATAAGACCATAAATTATATAATTATATCTAGATTCATAAATATTTATACATATTTCAATATTAAACTCTATACTTTTTATGACCAGGAGTACTTTAAATTGCATGGAATATTACTCGTTCTTTTAAATGTTAAGAAACAAAATTGTGTATTGTATTGGACTTCAACTCTTTCCAGCACAAATTTCTTCTTTAATTTATAAATTGTTTTCACATCGTTTGGGTTATTTGGTCAAATAATCCATATTTTTGAAAAGTTTTTGAGTTAATACTTTAAATTATTTATTTTTCCAGTGAACTATTTTATCTAAAATATATTAGCTTAAATTACATAGTAAAATAATGTGTTATTTTAAAACCTGGGTGTCTGGCCTCTTATTTACAATTTTGTGGCCTTTAGCAATATCTTTGTCATTACATTTGGCAATGTGATATTTTGATTTCTAGTAGCTGTGGATGAATGCAAAGAACACTTGTTGACTGATAACAAACAGTGGGGACTGTTACCTGTTCATAGTAATGGGGGGCAACCACTAGTAGTTGTGAGACCAGTGCTAGTTATCACTGAGCTGGCTCTGATCAGAATTATCACCTAAGTCCTCCATTGAGAGACACAGAGGATATGCCTGTGCCTGGAGGTCTCAGCTCATTTGATCCATCTGTGAGGGGACTGGAATCAACTTTCATTATATACTTAATATTCTTGGGAAGGATAAAGATTAGGTTGTTGTTCTGTTACTATATGTTTTACTGAGAATTTTAATAACAGTTTCTAATCAGGAAATCCAATGAGGTCTTAGCTAATTAATTCATTTATTTACTTGTCAAACTTTTTTTTAAAATTTATTTATTTATTTTTTTTTAGTGTCTTCTATATACTACATATTGAGGTATTTGTTTGGGAAGTTTAAAGTGAAGGAAATGTATTCTTAATTTTCAAGCTTATAGGCCAATGAAGAGGATAGGTATATTGACAATGCATTGTGAAAAGGTCCCAATTGGAATATATACAAGGTTGTGGAAGCGCAAAAAGTATTCCACTTCTTAGAGAAGTCACAGAGGAGTTTATAGAAATAGTGACACTTAACTTATTGGGTTTTCGGAAAAGTCATGACACATTTTTGCAACAAAAAAACACAGAAAAAATATGTCATGACTTTTCTGACAACCCAAGAGATGAGGAGCCATTTGCCATGTGAAGCTTAAATGTGACACTTAAGGAAAAGGAATAGTTATAGAGACTCCAAAGATTTGGGTGTGCTTGCATACTGTACTGGGCGATCTAACAGAATTTATAATTGGGATGGAATGCAAGGGGCCAGATTTCAGTATTTGGACTTTATCACATGTATAAAGTCAAGACAGAAGAGATTTAATAATTAACAGTAACTTCAGGTTCTTGCCCAGAATGATGAGTCTAGGTCAGGAACTTTGTCTGCCTTGCTCATTGTCAATTCCCTTTAGAAAGAGTATCTGGCAAATATTAGACATGCACATGCATGTTGACTGACGGAGTGAAATTCAACTTCAATTACGGACCATTATCTAAACATAAAATGTCACAATGTGTGTGAAAGCAGTTTGCACTATCTGATGATCTGTTTTAATGCTCAGAGAGATACTCGGAGAAGGACCAACATCCTTTGATTTTAGAATAATTCCAATCAATTTAATTATATTCACAATCTACATCATATCATAATAAATTATTCTTTTCACAAGTGAATCAATAAAAGGCTTTGAAGAATTCATTACTCTACACATTATTATGGCTTCATAAAGAGCTTCTAAATTATTGACTAATGCTTCAATATTTCCAGGAAATAGTAAGTTACATACAGTGCTGCTACTGCACAGATAAATAGGAACATAGAAATAAAGATGTTGGGAGTCAAAGTTAACAACAAAATTGTATTTTATATATGGGATTGTTAATTCTCTTTTTTTGGCTCTGAAATCCCAATTAATTAAAAAAAACAATGTGATTTTTGTTATCTTGCATATCTCTTTCTCTGCTTGAATGAGACTCAAAAAATAAATTTATTTCAGATTTATTTAGGTAATTAAACTTTTAACAATTGTATATGGATCAATCCACTTCATTGACGATACAGTAAAACAATAAGGTACTTCAGAAAGAGGTTTATGATGGGACTGAAAAATGTCTGAAATTTTAACTGAATAGGGGAAGGCTATATTTTGGGTTTGTATGTATGTTTTTTGACAACAAATTCTTTGAAAAACAATGCTACATATATGTTAAATATAATCACATTTATTTAAATATTACGTTACAGGCATAGCATCCCTTGATCCATCTTGTACAAGTGAAAATATATCTAGTGTCTTAGCAATAGTTTTACTTTTTTTTTCTGAGACGGGGAATAAAGGGGGAGAAACGGGGTGGCACAAAAGAAATAGAATGGTCTATAATGGGGATCAGTTTGTTTATTTTAATTAGGTGGTAGGGAGACTTATTTTATTTTAAATTTAACAAGGAGTTAGTAGGTTATTTTGAAATTTATCCTTACCCCAACCTCCAGATCATTAGTCTTCACTTTCCTTTACAAAACCACACAGCTTTATAGCCCATAAATTATATTTTCTCTGAGATTTATTGTGAAATGCTTTTTTAATCCTAGAAAGTAAAGTAAGGTGATATGTGTTTTAATAAAATAAAAATTTGTCTTTAGGCTAACTTGCAGGTTAGTAATTTGGGAGACTATAAAAAAAAATACATAGCTGTGGTTTATATGAGCAAACCAATCTGCTTCCTGAGTGGATATGCAACTGTTAAAACTGTAGCTCAGTGTACGAAATAATGTTTGGAAAGGCCCCCTGGTTATTTGCAAACCGTGTTTAGATTTAAACTTAATATTTTGAGCCTCAGAGAAGGGGATCACCATAAACTCATCTCATCTGTCAAATAGACAATACACAAGAGGATTCTGGGACTATAAGAGTGAGGATTTGGGAACCAGCTGCCAAAGGTGATAAGAACTAAAGCAGATTTGGAGAAATTTAAATATGGCTTAATTTAATATTTAGAGTCATTAGTGAAGTGCCAACGTCACTGATAGGCTATAAAAATACAGAATGGAGATTCTGAATGCTCTGTGTGATTTGCTTTAGGTCATTTCTGAGAGAAGCTGGGACTGCGTTTTTCTGTGTGGTAGTACAGATCTGCAAATATTAGTACAAATAGTATTTTGCCAATATTTTGACTTTTAAAAATCCCCATTACGATAACTAATTAAATAGGAGTATAGTATCTTGAGCACATCTATAACAGCAACTTGAGTTATTGTCATATGAAAATATATATGGTAACTAAAAGTAATGTTAAACCTGAGGTAAGAAATTTTTACCAAAATCAAATGAATGCTGCTTAAATATATAATCAGATGCAAGTACAAGATGTAATAAGGCCTGATAGTTTTTCATATAAATATGTGCTGCATTTACACAACCCTGCAGATGTATACATTGAGATACTGGTTCATTCTGAGTTATTTAAATCACAGAATCTTAGAATTAAAAATTGCCACCAGGGATTATCTAATCTAGTAAGCATCCTGGCTGTCTTAAGGGACCGAACACTGTTAGTTCTTTTATTTCTTTTGGGGTGAAGACTCTAGGAATCATTCCATTCATTGCTCTATCATTCTTATGGCTACAAATAATTCATTATTTCCAAATTGCACTTATCCTAAATTGATAACCAGTTTAAAAAGTGGGTATATTCACTTTCAACAATGAGTGCCATTGTAGAAGTATTTCAAAGACAAGAAGAATAAATATCATTAAAATGAAGAAAATGAAAGCAAACAATTTTTTATTCCTTCACTATGGCCAAAGAGATCTCTTATTTTGTACACATCAGATTTAGATATGTTAGTAAAAATTTCCTGTGTGGCAAAAGGGAATAGAAAAATAATGTAGCCTAATAATAATAGCTAATATTTATAAAAACAATATTGTAGACACTGTTTTAAGCTCCTTTAGATAAACTAACTTTTATTTTTTACCTTTAGAAGCCTCTAGGAGAACGATGCTATTATAATTTGTACTAGTGAAGATATTGTGGCACAGAGATTTCAGTTGCTCAAATCACCCCATCTGGTAAGCGGTAGAGCCAAGTTTCTAACCCAGCCCCTTTGAGTCCCGAGTTCCTGCTTTGACCACCCTAATCTACCACCTGCACACACCAACCTCAAGGGGTACGGGGAGGAATCAATTAGGTTATCCTTATTAAGTCTACAGGGAAGAGCCTCTTGTATAATAAAGGCTCCATAAATATTAATTTATAAGGTATGATAATAATGTGATGATTAGAGTTTGTGATCCCATATAGATCCCATTTTTGCATAGTGTCACTTATAAA
This sequence comes from Hipposideros armiger, assembly GCF_001890085.2. Taxonomy (NCBI): domain Eukaryota; kingdom Metazoa; phylum Chordata; class Mammalia; order Chiroptera; family Hipposideridae; genus Hipposideros; species Hipposideros armiger. The sequence continues at coordinate 123,016 of NW_017731465.1, read as the reverse complement.
CCTAGAGATCTCAAGAGCACACATTTGGTCACATTTGATAATAACTTTGGTTTAATTGTTTTCTTCCATCACTGGAAAACTCTCTCCCATTTGTTAATAAGTCAACAACATTTATGGAACATCTGTATTATATGTAAATTATGATCAAAGAAACTGCTTTGCCTTAGAGAAGCTTATATTTGACTCGATACGTCAGAATATTCTACTTGCATAAAAAGATCGAGTACTTTAAAATCAACATAAAACAATTGCAAATTAATTTATTACCAACAGCACATATGTAATAATAATTCACATTTGTATTGCTTGTCTGGCAGCACATATGTAGTACTCACATTTGTGTGATGTTTTATAGTCTACAAAATGCTCTCACATTCATAATTTCATTTGATCCCGAACATCTTTAGTTATATAAATCTCCATTCAACTGCAGACATAGTTTCATTGGCTTCTACACTTCTCTACTTGTGAAGTCCATATTCTAGTTATTCTCAACCTTTCCAAAATCAGGCACCTTGCTTTTTTGTTGAAAGTCAGCACTTTTACTTCTACTTTCTTCTTAACTGCAAAATGATGTGTTGATAGTACTTTTTTATATTGTCTTATAAAGTGTACATATTTCTTCCATTTTCTGGAAGATAGATAATATATTTAATTTACCTCTGTATCCTAACACCTAGTACACTGCCTAGCTCATAGTAGGTACTCAATGAATACTTGTGGAATACAATGTATCGCAATTTTATAGGAGAAGAAACTGAGGCTGAGGGAAATTGACTAGTGTGTTGAAACAAATTGATTTGAAAGTGTGAACAGAGAAAAAAAGGAAAAATGCAGATACCACTTTTATTATGAAATGTATCTGAAACATACACAAGTCATCATCCAATATATTATCCTTACAAGAAAAAAATTCAAAGATGTTCTAAAATACAGCAGGCCGAAAAGTAAGAGAAAAAGAGCAGTTAGCCAGTGAATACTTGGGTGCCAGCTGACAAGACTGCTCACATTCCTGAATGTATGTTGGATCTCTGAATCACTACCTAGGCACCTACTAGCTAATCACTAGATGGCCCATCACATCCTACATATGCTTGAATTTTTAAGACTATTGTCTATAACCAATCAAAAGTAGTAAATATTTCTTAATTACAGACTGTACTCCTATCATAGAACTGCTCTGCTTCAACTTATCCTGCCCCCCCTTAAGTGTACCCAATGTAAATTCTTTCAAAACAATTTACATTATTTCTTGCCCCAAATATAACGCTCCTCCAAAAAAGAAAATGTTCTTCAATCCAGGATGGCGGACATGTTGCCTCTTTTACCTGGCACTGCTGTTGATGGTTTACACTTTATGCCCGAGGACCTGGTCGTTTATGGTGCAATAAACCCTTTCTTTTAAAAAGGCTTTCAGCCATGGAAGTTACATTTTTTGGTTAACACTCTATTGCTGTTATATCTTTATCTTCTACCAAGATGCCTGTCAGATAGCAATGCCAGACTGCTTAGGGTCCTAGTAGTAATAACCTACCAAAATGATGTTTTCAAGGCTTTAGAGAAATGAAAAATATGGCTAGTTTGTTTTAATACTTTGAAATTTCTGTTCTAAATAGAAACAGTTAGTCAAATAGTATTCATACAAGAAATGTGTGTATCTTGCACTCTAAGACTTGAGGTGATAGAATTTACAGAATAGCACAATATGGCATAAGAGTAAATACTGAGCTTTTAGTCTCTTTCGCAAAGCTCTTTATTTAGTCTTGCTGCAAGTGAGCCTGTGGAAATCACTGCCTTCTGTTTCTCAAACCTATCTGTGATGGTTAATTTTCTATGTCAATTTGGCTATGCTATGTGGCCCACTTGTTTCATCAAACATCTGTCCAGATGTAGCTGTGAAGGTATTTTGTAAATATGATTAATATTTAAAATCAGTTGATTTTAAGTAAAGGAGATTACCATTGATAATATGAGTGGGCCTCCTTCAAACAGTTGCAAGCCTTAAGAGCAAAAACTGAGGTTTCCTGTAAAAGGAATTTTGCTGCAAGACTAAACCATAGAAATCCTGCCTGAGTTTCCAGCCTGCTGGCAGGCCCTACAGATTTTAGACTTAAAACTGCAAATTCAACTCTTACCAGAATTTCCAAGCCTAGGGATTTTGAACTTGGCAGCCCTACAATCAATCATTTGAGCTAATTTCTTAAAATAAATCAATCTCTCTCTATATCTATATCTATATCTATATCATCTACCTATATATATATATGTATATCTATATACATATATATAGATATACATATATATACATATATATAGATATACATATATATATATATACATATATATATATATGTATATATGTATATATATATAGTTTCAGGTGTAAAACATAGTGATTAGACATTTGTATAACTTGCAAAGTGATCACCCCTTCCCTTCTGGTGACCCTCCGTTTGTTCTCTGTATCTAGAAGTTTGTATTTCTATGAGCTTGCATATCAGAAAACTCATTATTGCTTTGTGCTTAACAATGAGCCATTAGCTGCAGGACCCATGCAGTTTAGTGACAAAGAATAACTGTCAGACACTTTGATATTTCATCTGTTGTTTCTTTGTGCCTCACCAGCCTCTGTGAGCTCTCTATGAGAAGCTCTGTGGAGCTTGTTCATCTATGACTTGACTTATGCCACCTGCCTCAAAGGTGAATATCAACAGTCAATTCTGAATTTAAATAATATATTTACCACTATTGCATGTCTAGATAGCTTCCTATAAAAAAATCTTCATAAAACAACTCAGCCCGGTATCTTCTCCTGCCCTAGTCCTGATTCCTGATTCCTCACTTCTTCAAAAACAAGATTTGTCATAACTTAAAAAGTTTATTAATATTTAGTGAAAAGAGTATAGCTATATCTATATTCATCAGGGATGTTGTTCTGTAGTTTGTCTGGCTTTGGTATTAAAGTAATAATGGCCTTAAAAATTCATTTGGAGTGTTTCCTCCTCTTCAGTTTTTTTGGAAGATCTTGAGAAAGATTGGCATTAATTTTTCTTAAAATGTATGGTAGAATTTACCAGTGAAACCATCTGGTCCTGGGCTTTTCTTTTTTTAGGAGATTTGATTACTGTACTAGTTATAGCCCTGTTTTAGATTTTCTCTTTCTTCAAGATTCAGTTTTGGTAGATTGTATGTTTCCAGGATTAATCTATTTCTTCTAGATTATCTCATTTGTTGGGGGTATAATTGTTCACAGTACCTTTTATCCTTTTTATTTCTGAGGCATCAGGTGTAATGTCTCCTCTTTCGTTTCTAATTTTATTTGAGTTTTTCTCTTTTCTTTCTTTGTTAATCTAGTTAAAAAATTATCAATTTCGTTTATCTTTTCAAAAAACAGTCTTTTTATTTTCTATTTTTTCTACTCTTTTTAAAAAAGTTTAATAATATTTTTTCTTCCTGCTAATTTTAGTCTTAGTTTATTCTTTTTTCCCCCCCCTAGTTCCTAGAGGAATTAATTTAGGTAAGTTTGAGATCTTTCTTTTTTTAATATAGCCATTTATTACCATGAATTTCCCTCTTAGAACTGCTTTTGCTGCATCCCTCAAGTTTTGAAATGTGGGCTTTTTGTTTTTTTGTTTCTTTTCCTATATTTCAAGGTATTTTCTCATTTTCCTTTCAATTTCTTCATTGACTATTGATTATTCAAAAGGTTGTTAAATTTCCACATATTTGCACGTTCTCTAGGTTTTCTTTTGCTATTTTTACTTTCATTCCATTGTTGTGAAAAGATACTTGATGATTTCAGTCTTAAAAGTATGACTCCTTCTGTGACCTAGCAAGTGCTCTATCTTGAAGAATATTGATGAGTGCTGGAGAAGATCGTATATTCTGTTGCTTTGGATGGAATGTTCCATATATATGTCTGATAGGTTCATTTGATCTATAGGTTTTTTTTTTCAATTTTGTGTTTTTAATTGATTATCTGTTTATTGTAACTATTATTGAAAGTGGTGTTGACTTATATGTGGATTCTAAGGAACTGAATGGATGGGAGATGTGGATGGAGATAGTCTTAGAGACACAGAGTAAAAACTGAGGGTTGTTATTTGGGAGGGGTGGG
>NW_017731465.1:26640-117829 GCF_001890085.2 Hipposideros armiger | reverse complement strand
CTTCATTTTTTAAGCTTTATACTTAAATTGCAGGTGATTTATTCACTATCATACAGTAATATAATATTCTGTATATGTGTATATATTTACTTTTACTAGTGAATTTTAAACTTTCATGTGTTATCATGTTGCTGTTTGCATTCCTTCATTTCAACTCAAAGAGCACCCTTTAGAATTTCTTTCAAGGCATATTTAGTGGTGTAGAATTCCCTCAGCTTTTGTTTGGGAAAGTCTTTATCTTTTCATTTTTGGAGAGCTTTGCTTGGTATAGCAATCTTGTTTGGCAGTTTTTTGTTTGTTTGTTTGTTTTGTTATTTTTTTTAGCCCTTTCAATATATCATCTAAATCCCTTCTGGCCTGAAAGGTTTCTGAAAAATCCCATGATAGCCTTATGGAGTCTTATGAGGGTCCCCTTTTAGGTGACAAATTGATTTTCTCTTGCTGCTTTTAAAATTCTGTCTCTGTGTTTGACTTTTGACAATGTGGTTATAATATACTTCATATGGATTCTTTGAGTTTCTGTTGCTTATGATCCTTAGGGCTTTCTACATGTGATGTCCATTTTTTTCTCTTGATTTGGGGAATATTCATCCTTTTTAAAAACTAAACTCTGCTTCTTTTTCTTTTATTATTCTTGCATTACATAATGCATATATTTTTTTACTTTTTGATGTCTTATAAGTCCCATAAGCTTTGTTTATTTTTATTATTATTATTATTTTCATTTTCTTTTTGCTCCTCTGGATAATTTCAAACAAACTATTTCCAAGTTTGCTGATTCTTTCTTCTGCTTGATCTAGTCTGTTTTTGAACCTCTCTTGAGTTTTTAGCTCAGTTATTTTATTCTTTAGCTCAAAGATTTCTACTGGGTTCTTTATAAAATTTTCTCTATCTTTGTTGAAATTCTCACTTTATTTATTGTCCTCCTGAGTTCATTTTTTCATAGTGGTTATTTTGAATTTTCTGTCAAGTAATTCATATCTTTGTTTCCTTTCTGGAGTTTAATCTTGTTTTTTTTGTTTGGAATTATGTTTTCATGTTTTTTCATTTTCCTTTCTTCTATGTATTGGTATCTACATATGAGAAACAAACAAAATTGCCACTTTTCCCAATCTCATGGATTGATCTTATGCAGGATATGATTCTCACAACTGCCTAGCCAGAGATTCTGTCGGCCTCTCAAACCTCCATGCTTAGCCCAAAGCTGTATTTGTTTTGAGCATAACCTCAGGCATCTAGAGTCTGCTGGTTACTTTCAGCATGCTGTGTCAGGGAAAACAGAAGTTATTTTATCAAGAAGCACCCAGAGAAGTTGAAAGATTAGCTACGTAGTCGAATTTTTTCCCTCCATAGGGAATAGATAGACACTGGGTTTTTTTTTTACCCATTTGCTCTATGCTAGGTCTGGAGGTGGGAGTGTGAGGAGTCCGTGTGTGCTAATTCAAATCATCATCTTTGTTCTCATTGGCCCTCAGCCTTGTAGAATATGTCAAGCCTTGTCAGTCCTTCGAGACTGGTGAGATAGAAGTCAGTCTGTCCCTCAGGCATCTCGCAGATAAGTGGGAACCTTTGACCCACAAGGTCCAACTCTTTCCCTCGCCTCTCAGGGAGAACATGGAGCTGGGTGTTTCCTCTTGATTGGTGATGATATATCATTGGTGAGGATTATAATGAGAGTGCGTCAAATTTACCAACCAATATGATGTGCCTGGTTTTGCACTTGTCCAGGGTGCAAAAGCTTCTCAACTTGTTTCTGGATTTCTTACAGAGGGAATTCATCTCTGTTGTTGTGAGTCAGTATGTCTGTGGGGAGAAGGAAAATCCAGGGATTACTATTCCAACATTCTGCTGATATCACCCAATCCCACTGTTTTCCTTTATAGCCATTGCTTTTTGTGTCCTGTCTAAGAAACATTTGTCTACCCACAGGTTGTGAAGAAACCCTATGTTGTTCTCTAAAAACTTTTTAGTTTTAGATTTATATTTAGGTTTATGATACTTCCTAGAAATATTTATGAGTGTGGTGTGAAGTAGGTATAGATGTTCATTTTTTATTCTTATGGTCATCCAGGTATAGCAGCTTTTTTTTGTGGAAAACAGTCCCATCTTATTAATTGTTCATGACATTAAACATAAAGCGACAAATGTCAAACAAGTTTTGATTATTTATTATTCCAGTAATTTTGTTTATTTTATGCCACACTGCCTTAATTATTGTAATTTTGGGTAAGTCATTAAATCAGTTTATTAATTTTGTATTGTTGCATAGCAAATAGAGACTCAGAGACTTAAAAAAACAAACAAAAATCAAAACAAAACAAAAAACATGATTATCTAGAAATTCTGTATGGTGGAAGCAGGTGCTACATGGCTTAGTTCTCCATTCAGGTTTCTACAAGCAGTAATCAAAGTGCCACATGGCTGCATTCTCATCTAGAGCTTGGGATACTCTTCCAAGTTTATTGAGCTTGTTGGCAGAATTCAGTTGCTCATGGTATAGGACTGAGGAGACTCATTTTCTTTCTGGCTGTCAGTTAGGGGCTATGCTCAGTTCCTAGAGGCCACTCACATTACTTGACATATAGTCCTTCCACCTTTAAAATCAGCAGTGGAAATTTCTGTTATGAATTCCTCTTATGCTTCAAATATCTGATTTCCTCTGTCTTTGACCCGTAGACTTAGATTTAGAAGACTCATGTCTTTAGGTCAGGACACCCAGAAAAATCAACTGTTCCATATAACATGAGCCAATCACAAGAATAAAATCCATTATATTCACAGCCCTAGAGAGTGCACATCAGAGGTAGTCAGGATATTGAGGGCCATCTTAGAATTCTGCCTAACACAGTCAGGTCTTGATAATCCTTCATGCAGCTTAGTCATCTTTTTAAAGACCATTTTGACTATTTAAGACCTTTGCATTTTCATAAATGTAGAGGGTGCTGAAAAAATGTATACCCATTTTAAGAAAGGAAAAAACTATTAAAATTGCAATACTCAATATATACCGATAACAAAAGATGAATACAAGTCATGTTTAACTTCTGCAATTACCAAGGTGCTTAAAATGATTACCATCAGCATCCAGACACTTCTGATTATGGCGAACTACTGCTTGAGCAATGCTGACCAAAGTTTCTACTTGTATACATTTTTTTGGCACCCAGTATATAATGAACAGCTTGCCAATTTCTATTAAATAACAACAAAATGATAAGTTGATGTTGAATTGAACCTGTAGTTCAGTTTAGAGAGAATTGATATCTTAACAATGTTTAGCCTATCAATCTATGAATTTGGCATCTGAACCCCTCAGCAATGTTTTTTAATTTTAACTAGAAGTTTTAAGTGACCTTTTAAATTTTTATTTCTATATGTTTGATTTTAATGCTACTATAAATTTAATTTTTCAATTGTTTGCTGCTAGTATATAAAATATATTTTTGTACACTCACTTTTTTTGGAAAGTTTGCTAACTTCATTTGTTATTTTTAGAAGCTTAGTTGATTCCATGAGTTTGTATATAAACAATTATGTTTTGTGTGAATAGGGACAACTGCATATTTTCCTTTAAAATTTTAATATCTCAATTAATAATTTAGTCTTTATTGCACTGGATAGGACATCCAGTCAGGTAGCATAGATGATGAAAATAAGCATTTCTACCTTATTCTATGTCTTACAGGAAAACCATTTCAGCATTTCATCCTCACCACTAAGTACAAAGTTGATATATGTCATTTATACATGACATGCTCTATATCAGATTGGGGAATTGTGTTATCTAATTTGATGAAAAGTATTTTTGAAATTATAAACGAGTGTTGAATTATGTCAATTTTTTTTCTGCATCTATTGAGATTACCATGTGTTGTTTTCTTCTTTATTTTGTTAATGTAGTCTGCTACATTGGTTGGCATTTTTGAACAGTAAGCCAATCTTGCATTCTGGAGATAAATCACAGAAGGTCCTAGTGCAGTATGCTTTTTATATGTTGCTAGATGAAAATTGGTAATATTTGTTAAGGATTTTCATATCCTTGTCCATGACGGATATTGGTCTATAACTTTCTTTTTTTGGTAATGTCTTCAGACTTTGGTATCAGGGCTTCATAAAATATAATGGTTTCCCTTTCCTCTATTTTCTGAAAGAGTTGTTTTCCCTAAAATGCTTGATAGTATTCACCACTAAATCCAACTGGCTCTGGTATTTTTGGGGGGAGAAAAAGGGGATAGGTATTTTCCTTAACAAATCCAATTTCTTTGGTAGCTATAGGGTTATTAGATTTTAATCTTGTTTCAATTTTTGCAAATTGTGTTTTTCAAGAAATTTGATCATTTCATCAAAGATGTGAATTTTATTGGCATAAGGCTGTTCATAATATTTTCATATATAGTTATTTCTTTTATAAAATCAGTAGTGATCTCTCTTTTTTTGTTGGTAATTCATATTTTTCTCTATTTTTGATCAGTCTTTATATTGATTTATCAATTTTATTAATTTTCTAAGTGTATTCCTAAGAGAGAAGTATTAAAACCATCAACTTTATATGTTATTTGAATTATTTTTCTTTTATTTCCTAGTTTTTGCTTCATTTATTTTGGTGCCTGATATGCAAACACACTTAAAATTATTATGTCTTTCTGATATGTTGATAATCATCATTAACAGTTGACCTTTTTTTATGTGGTATTATTCCTTTTCTTCAAGTGTGTTTTCTTGATGATAATATGCAGTTTTCTTATGCTTACTCTTTTGCATGCTTTATCTTTTTCTATCCTTTAATTTTTAACCTATTTGTGTATTTATATTTAAAGTCCTTTCTTGTAGACAACAAATAGTTGGGTCTTACATTTTTATCCAGTCTAACAATTTTGCTTTTTTTATATCAAGACTGAAATCCTTTTCTTTTTAATTAGTGTTTTATAATAGGCAATTTATATTTAATGTGATTATTGATATAATTGTATTTAGGTTTGAAATGTTGTTATTTTTTTCTGTAATGTTACAAGGTTTTTGTTTCTCTACTCCTCTTTTCCTACCTCCTTTTAGGTTACTCTAATGTTTCCTATATTGAATTTTGTTTTATAATTGCTTTTTTTAGGTATTTATTTTTGTATTATTTCTAATGATTGCTCTAGGAATTAAAGTATGCAAATTTATTTTATCACAATTTTCTTAGAGTTAATATTGAAAATATTATAGGAAACTTTATTGAAATAATATTGAAATAATATAGGAAACTTGCAACATTACAGTTTTATTCCCCCATTTTTTTTGCTATTATTATCATATTATCATTGTTTTTCAGTGTGAAAATACTTCTTTTCCTTTGACTACCATCTTCTGGCCTCAATGTGTCTTTTGAGAAGTCATTGTCTTTTGTATTATCATTCTTCTGTATTTAAGGTACAGTTTTATTGTTGCTACTTTAAAGGTTATCATTTTATATTGAGATTTCAGCTATTGGGCTATGTTTTACTTATACGTGGCTTTCTTTTCATTTTTCCTGCTTGGGTCTTATTGAGCTTTTGGATATATTTGTTGATGCTTTTCCAAATTTAGGAAAATTTTGGCCATTACTTTTTATCTTACAATTTTCTCTTTTATTAGGACACTATTTACACAGATGTTAGATGAGTATCCTACAGGTCTCTCAAGTCTATTCATTTTTTTTTAATTTTTAATTCTTTTAATCTGCATTCTTCAGATTTGGTAATTTCTAATGGTATTTTTTCAAATTCACTAACTCCTTCTGCTTTTTCTACTCTTCTGTTAAGCCCATAAAGTAATATTTTCAAATTTCAGCTGCTGTACTTTTTTATTATTTTTATTATTTTTTTATTTTATTTATTTTATTTTATTTTAGCTGAGCCATCCTGCCACCTGTTGGCAGCTCAGAGGCTGCTCAGCTCGGGCTGACTCGAACCGCTGTTGCTCAGAGCTCAAACTCTTGAGCGAGCTCTTAACCAACTGAGCCACTCAGCCGGCCCTTGCTGTACTTTTTTATAGAGTTTTTGATATATAATTGAAAAATAGCATTATATTAGTTTTAGGTGTACAAAATAATAATTCAATATTTGTATATATTCTGAAATGAGTGCTATAGTATGTCTAGGTCACATCTGTCAACATACAGAGTTACAATTTTTTGTGTGTGTTGAGAACTTTTAAGATCTACTCTTGAGCAACTTTCAAATATACAGTATAGTATTAGTAACTATATGATTTCCATTTCTTTTATGGTTTCTGTTTTTCTTCTGTGATTCTTCTTTGTTGTATGTAATTTTTCTTTGAGTTTGTGAATGTATTTATTGTAGCTGCTTTAAATTCTTCGTTAGTTGTAATATATAGGTCCTCTCAGGGAGGTTAGCTATTGGCTGCTTTGAAAGGGATATGGATATTATTATCACTTTTTGTATATTTAATGACTTTTAATTGTATCCTAGACATCATGAATGAATCATTGTAGAGCCTCTAAATCCAGTTGTTATGTTTCGCTGAAGTATGACTTGTCTACCAAGTTAACTTTACTGGACTCAAACTGTATAATCTTTCTCCCTTTAATATACAACAGTTTAAATCTATGCTAGTTTATTGAAACTTTTGACTGATGTTTATTAAAATTTTTTTCCTTGTCCCTGAGGTCTTTGTATGAATGAACAGTTTAGTGATCTGCAAAAATTTGTGTAGATTTTATCTGCAAATGGTGGGGCTTAACCCTTCTGCTGATTTCTTGCTTCCTGCATTTACTCCTAACATTCTGGCTGCTCCGCCATCCCAAACTCTCCTGTGACTCCTTATATTATTAAGGCTGCAGCATTCTGCTCTTGGAGCCAAGTGAAGATTAAGGTTGACCCCAGACAAAACGGCTGTAAACTCTCACATCTTACCAGTTTCTCATTGTCTTTCAATAGTAAAGTCCTCTCCAGGTTCTAAATGTTTTGTCAGTCTCCAGTGCCATCTATTAAACATTTTTTTAATTATTATTTTGTTCAGATTATATAAATCTTTAGGAGGGTAAATATGACTAAATTACTGAACTATAATTTGAAACAGCAAGCTAAAATAAGTTCATTTGCAGGTTATTTCAAAAAATGATCTCAAAAAGCCAGTAGTTTATTGCCATTTAACTCATAAAACTGAGGCTTGGATATATTATAGTAGGTTATTTTAATGTTACTATAATGATGAGTAGTTCAAAGATTATAACATTATGCTGAGAAACTTGGATGAGGATATAAGGCTGGACTAAGAGGGTGACTTCCTCAGAACACCGCTGTCCATTTGCAACTGCCTGCAATCCTGTCTTAGCGCCTCCACGCTTTCAAAGGAATGGCCAACTGCAAAAATGTGCTTTCGTTTCCTTAAGGCAAAGGCTAGGTCTTTTTGTGGTTAAAACATTCACAAAATCTGTTATGAAACAAAGCTTGATGTGTGTGTACTCCCAGGATCTGAATGGAAATTGAAGATCCCTGGAAACTGACACTAGAGAGTGTCAGAGAAATAGTCATTCAACCAATATTTTGAGTATCATATTCATGGTAGGATGTCATAATGAGAGAGATTACATATACTTCCAAATATTGTATAGTTCAGTGAGGAACAGCACATACATAGATGATTACTATATGCTATGATAGATGATATATCGAAGTGTTTGCTGGGTGCTATTTGAGAACAAAGGATGGACACCTAACTGAGAATCTGTGGTTAATAAAGGATTTCAGGTAATATCTAAGCTGTACCTTGAAGGAAGTATGAGCTATTATGGGTGCTAATGTAGGAAAAGGAATATTTTAGATTGTGGAAGAATCCTGTGGGAACGTTTACAAGTGTGAAACCTCTGGAGAATTGATATAATTTCTGGATATTAGATGATAAAGCAGAAAGGGGGTAGAGATAAGATATAAGAAAATCGAGACCTTAGAGGGCCCTTCATGCCATACTAATAGTTTGAACTTTTATTAAGGACTCTAGGGATTTATCACACTGACTTCATCAGATTTGACTTTTATAAAGATCACTGCTTGCTGAGTAGGGCATACCTTAGAGGGTGAAAAGATTGCAAAAAGGAGATTGGTTTATAGGTGTTTTCAATAACTTAGACAAGAAAGGATGGGGCCTGGTCTAAATAAATTGTGGTAGGACTGGGCAGGAGATGGATTTTGGAGATACTGCATACAAATTACATGTGGCAAATTAGGGAGGGAGAGGAGATAGAAAATGTTTAAACAGGGCCATAGGATAATTGAAATGACTATGTTCCATAATCTAAGCTTTAAATTTAAGTTACCTGTCACAGGAAAAATTAGATCTCTTCAGTTTTCTTCATCCATAGCTGCCACACTCTGACAATGCTTATCAATTTGTGTCCTTAATGTCTAAATAAGGGGATCTGAAATATATATATATATATATATATATATATATATATATATATATATATATATATATTAATACATTCATATTTACATATGCATACGCTATTGTGGTTGATTTAGGGATGGGAGTTACAAATTAGAATCTGGCTCCAATATAATGTGCAATTATAATAGCAATAATAGCATATAATTTTGAGAAATAGAAAGCAAATATAAAATTTGGATAATTGGAAACCAAACAAACATATCCAAGAAGAATTAGCAAACACAATTTTGCTGCTCCTTTGTAAAACAGACTCAATGGAATGAGCAAGGAAACAGAACTATAGAGAGCTAGATCTCAGTCCCAGCCTTGTTCAAGCCAATCTGTCTAATACTAACCAGGTGACATTAATTTATAGAACACAGTTTCTCTATCCCTAAAGTAATGAGGTTAGATTAGATGGTTTTTAAAAGTAACTCTTGCTTTAAAAATTCCTCTAAGGGTTTCCTCAATAAATGGATTTACTGGTGCCACCACCTCCCTAAATACCAGAAGAGGAACACATATTTCTGGCATTAACATTTACAAAAATCAACATTACATGTCATTATATAAAAAAATATTACATATAATTATGTATAAAATGAACATAATTTAGATAAAGAGCAAGGGTTTTCATAGTTGAACCTGAGCTACAAAACAACCTTTTGGTATACATTGATCTGCCTATCCATTCTTTAGCATTCATTTAGAACGATTTTACAAGGTAATTTGAAGCACTCAATTTTAAGTATAAAAATTCTTGCATTCTTGACTTTAAACAGTAACAGACATAAGCACACACGGCCTATATAAATTAGAAGCACATGTCAAGTGACAACAAAATGCAGATCAAAAAAATACTCATTAAACAGTATAAATAGTAATGCTATATATGACCACTTCATAATTTTATGAGGGGAAAATCAATAATACATAATCCAATAAAGAATACTATACTTTGGTAATTTTATTAGTTTTAAAATTCTGAATTTAGGTCCTACATCCATGTACATAGGCATAGAATTAAATTTGATGTAAACACATGTTTTGTGACTATAACAGATAGAGATTTGGCCCTATAATTCATATTAAACAGGAAAGCAATAATTAGACACACAGAAAAACATTAAAACAGTCAAACTAACTGATTTGGATGGCAGTGGAGTTTTAATTAAGAAAGTAGGAATTTGAGTCCTAGCTCAGTCACTTACTAGTTTAGATAACCTTAGAGAAATCACTTCATCTTTCTGGGCCTAATTCCTACCTGTAAATGAGGATAACAATATCTATCTTTAAAGTCTGTTGTAAAGATTCTGTGATATAATTTACAGAAATATGCTACATTTTACAAGACTCTTAATTATAATTGACATAAATCCCACTCAAATTGGCTTAAAATGAAATAAAATTCATAATTTCAAATAACTGGAAAGTATAACTGATGAACTTGAGTTCAATCTATATAATGAGGACTCTATATTTGATCTCATTCATTCTTTTTCCTTTTTTCTTTTTCTAGTTTGGCTTCATTCTCTGTCAGTCTCCCTCCATGAAATGGCGAGGGAGATATCCATAATCAGCTCTGGGCTTAAAACGTCTTTATAGCTAATGATCCCAATGAAAATAAAACGCTATTTTCCTTAATAACTTGAGCAGATTTTTGGAACTAACTTGCTTGTCTGAGCTAGGGTGCCAGGTACCAGGTATTGGCTCATATGATTGGTTGGACAGATAAACTCATGTGCTCAGAATGAGTGGGAGTAGTCTACTGTTGATAACAATGCATTTTGTAGTCTTCCTACTGAAGGAATATATATAATCAAAGGCTTCAACTGCCATGCTTTGAAACCCATCACTAAATTTACACCAAGGATGTACCTCTCATGGGCTGTGACCCAGTGTGGTGGGGATATTATGACAAAACCATTCCTAAGAGGAAACTGCCTCCAGTGTTGACTGAGAATAACTCAAGGATTCTCCCACCGCTTTGTTGAATGTGCCACTACATAGCCAACTATAACACATACACTCAACATTTTCTCCTTCTTTTCCTGACTCTGTGTTCAGACTTGCATAGCAACCTGATGACTCACCCAGTTATTCTTTTCCATCTCCCTATTTGCTTTCACACAAGTATTTCCCCTAACAAAATCTTTGCATGTTGGATTCTGTTTTGGCATCTACTTTTTAGAGTACCCAGATAGATTTATATAGGTGGTTGCAGAACAGAAAAAAAGTAGGGTTCCATTTCATGTTAACATTGTATATGTGTAAGTTCTGGAAAGGCGAAAACAAGATTGTTAATGATCACTGAGTGTGGTGGTATTCAAACCAGAGGGTACATTAGAACTACCTGAGAATTTTCCAGAATGCAGACCGTATCTAGACCTACTGAGTCAGATTTCACAGGGAAAGCCTGGCCAGGTGTATTTTGGAATTTGTCTTCATTCAATTTAAACACATGGTTCTGGCAAAGATCTCATGGCCAAATGAACATTTTTCATGTTACAAGTGAAGAAACTAAGAATTTAAGAATTTTAAAGGGATTTGTCCAAGGGCATGTCTATAAAGTGGTAACATTAGAAGTTAAAATCTGTTAAATCCTGACTCCCCACTTACTGCTCTTTTCTCTTCTAAATTATTAAAACAGCCCCTAACTCATGCCTCATCTAATGTTCCTCCCATGACTTGTTCCCTTGCCTCCTGAATCACTGGTCTGCTTTCAATTCTGCACCTTCTATAAATCTCTCTCTCTTTAGGGCCTTTGAAACTGCTGCTTTCCACTATATAGAACATACTTTATTTCTTCCTTTTTACAAAATGAATAAATAAACTTCATATGATGGACTCTCCCAGACTCCAGCTAATTTGCTTTGATGGAAAAGTTTGTCCTAACTATTCAACTTATTTATGAATAAAATGATTTTAACTGCAGAGGAACATTTGTCTTAGTTCCCAGATTTCAATATCCCACTTGCCTCTCTTCTTAGGAAATCAGAACTAAATCACTAGATCAGATACTTATCTATTTGAGGACACGTTTCAAGATCTTAAAATGAGAAACCACGCATTTAACAATTGGGTATATGTGTGTGTGTATGTTGTGTTGTGCATTTATTATCTTTTCCTTTTTCTTCTATTTATTTTCCTTCTCAAAGACTAAGATGAAATGACAGACCTGTTCCAGTGCTACTGCAAGTATGGTTTTTGGACAACATTAGCTCTACTTGGGGAATTGATGGAGATGGAGAGCTTTAGGTCTCATTGTTGATCTACTAAATCAGAATCTAAGGTTAGGAATCAGGAATCTGTGTTTAATCAGCCCTCAGATGATATTTGTGCACCAAATTTTAAGAAACACTGGTCTGGTGTTAAAGAAAAACAAAGTTGGATACTTGTTAAAGACAACAAGACAGATTTTATTCAGTAGTTCTGCAGCAGAAGAGAGAGTGACCACAGTGTCACCTCAGCTCAACTCAGATGTTGTAATATTTTAAAAGAACAGTAAGGGAGAATGAGGGAAGTGGAAAATTGCAAAAAAAATGCAAAGGGCATTGGTCAGTGTGATTAGGCCATCTGGGTTTGTTAATAGGGGCTTATTTGAAGGAGCATATCTATAGGACAAGAGGTAGTTTTGCAAATTAGACCAAGGTGCCTAACAAAGTTAGCTTATCCTTCCATGGAACTGAGAACTAAGAGAGCAAACCCTGTCTTGCTGGGGGTTTGCATTTCATAGAGTTAGCTCCTAAGTCCTTGAGGCAGTTTTGAGTGGTAGATTTGCATCTCAAATGGGCAGAGAAAGCATTTATAATTGCAGACTTTCTAAAGGAGCTTCTCTAAGAGGAGGTTCAGGAGCCTGTTTTCAGGTTTTGGATGAAACAAATAGTAAGTCCCTTTGACAGTGTTGAACTGTCTCAGAGGTTTTAAAAGGGACTGCGTTCATCCTAGAACACAGTCTGGAGCTGATGGAAACTATGCTAGTATTTGTGCAAGCCTCCTAGGGTGAAGGGTGGATAAAATAATTTGTTTTTAGAGTTGTAGTTCTTACAAACAAAGGTTGAGGCCCAGTTAAGAAGAGGGCTTAGAGGAGCCTGACTGAAGTTTGGTAAAGGAGAGAGTCTTTTTCAATTGTATTGGTTGAGGATTTGTAACTTAAATAGCTAAAGATGCCAGCCTTCAAAAAGTTATAACAACTTAATAAATTGCTACCTAAAGCAGTCTTAAATTGGTTTGGTATGCTTTCTCTTCTTATTTTGAAGCCCTCGCCTTATCTTTTCTCTGCATAAAGTTTCTTTACTTAGTCTTCTGACATTCAAAGGACCCCACCTCACAGGCCTTTTTATAAGGCATTGTTAATATTTACCTCCTTTCCTCACGAATGTAATCATGTTATCTTTTCTTTAAGATTTGATTTGATGTATGATGAAAAGATTTTCATAAGTTACCATTGAGGCTTACTCTTCCTAAGGTGTGGAGTGAGGAGTTGAGGAGAATAACATTTAAAAATGAAAAATTTGTTAAACAAAAAAATCTCTAATGGAGCATGTAAAAAAGTCTTGAGAAAATGGAGCCATTAGCTGAGTGATTTTGAACATGCTGCTTATATCACTGAACTCTGACAATTTATAACAAGGTATTTTTAAAATGTGTCTCAGACTGTAATTTTAAGATTTATGATTAAGCGTTGAGTTTATGTGTTTCAATCTCTTTTCTCCTTGAATCTCCTGAAACAACCAAAGAAATATTTACATATGGATAAATTCTAAAACATTGTTTAAAAAACAAAGGTCATATTCAGCTTACCAGATATTTTGAGACAATTCTGTAGGATGTAAGGAGATGGAATCAGATTGAAGAATTTATGTAGGTGTTATTCAGCATATGTAAAGGAGGGGGTTCATCTGTATAGTAACATTAATAGTAGTTAAAGAATATGGTTTCTGGGGAGATGAAAATTCTATCAACTCAATGTTTTAAAAATGTTATTTCTGTTACATTAATTTGTTCTAAATATAAATAAAGTGATTCCACCAAATTAAATTTAACATTATCATAAACAAAAAAAATATCATCAAGTATCCTTTATTAATAGGTTAAAATAGGAAAACATATTATCTCAGTATACAATAATATTCAGCATATAATATTATATTTTCAATCAATAGCCATTTTCTACTGGTAAAACAACAGAAACATATGAAATCAGAATCAGAAAAACATACCTGGTATAAGAACAACTCTAAAGTTGAAAAAGTGCTCATCAATGCAATTATATAAGGGGATATCTAATTTTCTTATGTATAACATATAATAAAAAATGAGTTAAAATATTAGAAAAGAGGTGGCAATGTATTTGTTATTTGTAGATGACCTTATTATTCTTCTGAGAAAACACATAGGAATCAATTTAAAACAGTTAAGTTAGTAAGGTAACTCAGTAAATTATTGGGTCGTTTGGGAAAGTCATGACATGCTTTTCTGTGTTTTCCATTGCAAAAATGCGTCATAACTTTCCCAACGACCCGATATCTAGTTAAAAAGAAAATATATAAAATCAATAGTTATCCCATATAGACACAATTATTGCTGGATATAACTTATAGTACAAAAATAGATCATTTTCCATAAAAACAGCAATTATCTTAAGCCTTCAGATTCATTTTAATCAGTAAAGTAAAACTGTGATGAAACCTTTAAATCTTGACTGGAAACATAAAAGGAAGTCTTAAACAAATAAGGATATCTCTCTATACTATATTTCAAGGAAGTACTAGTAGAGTTAAAATACTCCAAGAGATAAAAATATAAAATAGAAGACGAGGAACTAATTTTTGCTGGGATAAATCAGGAAAAGAAGACTTCTTAAAGGAAATAATGCTTGAATTGAAACTTGGAAAATAAGAGTATCCTATGTATAAAGGGTAAAAGGAGTATCAGAAAAAAAAAACCAGTTTATATAAGGCAATATTACCTTAAAAAGCACTTAGTGTTCAGGGAATAATGATTAGTTGGGTATGGATGAAACATAGAATAGTTGGAGCGGAAATGTGGGAACTAAGCATTCTGTTTATCATTTTTTGGGGGTGGGGTGAGCATGAAAATAATAGTTGTCCTGAAAATACAATATTGTTCATTTTTTTCAAGTCCTTTGGTTAATTCCTAGATATTAACTATTCAACAGTAAGTACATGGTATATTGCGGAATTGCCTGAAGAGATTCAATTCAAAGCATACATTATAGACTACCTCTTTCAGGTAAAAACAAAACAAAACAAAACAAAAAAACCCCTAACTTGTCATTTGAACCTACATCTTTTATATTTATACAATTTTTGTAATTCATTTTACAATAAGTAATGTTCAAATGAAAGTATATCTTGATTAAAATTTTGCATTTCTTTACTATTTTCCAGTAGAGCTTTATAAAATATTTTCATGTGATAATCTGCCTTATTTCTCAGCAACAGGAAGTCGAATTCAAGGCTGAAATTAATGTTTCCCAGAATTACATCTGAGAACTAAGACATTATTAGCCTGTTAAAGAAGTATTAAATGTTAAGCCTCTCAAAAAGTTAATTTAAAAATATTTGCTTTGTGTCTGAGACAGAAATCATTTTAAAAGAGCTGCTTCCTCTATAGTTAGTAACATAATGAGAGACAATTAAAATTAAAGTGTTCAGTATATAGCACATCCCTTTATCAAATAATTTATACTTTAGTTATTGATACCTAATGTTTCAAAAAAATTCTGTAGAAATTGCTTTATAGAGGAGAGACACAATATAACAAACTGAACTAGAATACTTCTAAAATGTCTGAAAATAAGGGCATAGAAAATCTCTTCAATATCAATAATATGTCTGACCATAGAAAGGAAGATGCTTATGAATCCATTATATGCATCCTCAAATTTGTTGAGGAAAATATTAAAATATTTTTAGATTTTTATTGAATTGGTGAATAAGATGTTTGTATGTCTCCCTGTTGAGTCAGGAAAAGCAAATGTCACATGAAAAAATGTAAACACAGGTAAAGATTTAGAATCAAATACAATGCGTTCAGATATTTACAAAGATTTAATGAATTCCTGTGTTAAACAAAATTCCAATAATTTACTGAAACTCTTAATTTGCTTCTATCTCACTTGCAAAAAGTCATGTATTTCATTCTAACCTCCTTTATCTTTGTCTACTTTTAATGCTTTTTGGTTTTCTTCTACATGGATTTCAAATATATTTTTGTACTTTTATGCTATATTACAGCAATTGGGAAATTCTAGCAACTCTTGTCCCTTTTATTACCTTTTCACTTATTCCCCCAACTTGAGCAATACAAACATTTTAAATGGGTTGTCCTATTTTCACAATTATTTTTTTCATAGATTACGAATGGTTTACTGTTATGAAGAATTAACAATTATTTGTCTTTGACCTATGTGTTTCAGTGGATATAATAGAGAGCCACTCTTCCCCCTACCCATAATATCCACTTCAGGTAAATACAAAGTGCTATAAGTTCTAACCTATCTCTCTAGAGAGGAAATTTTCTGGTAATTCCATCTAGACACAGAATATCTTTTTTCTTCTGCATTTATGAGCAGTATAATTCATGTGTATGAAAAAATATTCTTGACTCCTAGTTCTATCTCTGAAGCTTTCCATCTCATTTTTAAAAATCCAGTTATTTCCAAGGGAATTGCAGAATTAAAAAAATAATCTCAAATAGAGCTTTTCTTCAACTTAACTATCAATTTCTAGAGTTGTGTTTTATAGATAGTTAGCATTTGTTAATAAATGAATAAATAAAAGAAACACATATTTGAACAGTGGTCATAAAACCAAATTGATAAAGTACAACAATCCTTGAAATGTCAAAAGGGACCTGAACATAAATTTCTACTTATTTCATATAGTCTGCTCTAGATGATTTTTCTTTCCCCTTCTGTATCCTCTTTTTCTCTGCTTGTAACGACTATCTATGAGCATCCATATTGTATACCTGGAGATTTATGGGACTTACAAAGCCACAGAAGCTGACTAATTTTAGTGCCTAACAATTCAAATAATAAGAAAATTATTTATTAGAGCTGTACTAAATCCCACAATTCAGAGAGCAAGTATGATTAACTTAATAATCAGAAAACTTGGATTTGAGCCCCAATTCTGAAAATCATTACCCATGGGGTTTTAGAGTAGTAAATCATTTGATCTCTCTGAACATTGGTTTCTAAATCTTTAAAATGGGAATAATAATGCCTGTTCCACCTCAGTGATACCCAAACGAAGGATGCACATGCAAGTCAATGAAACAAATATCAAATTGCTCAAGCCTTCTGAAACTTAGTTATCATCCCACAGCAACTGAATCATCTCAATTTCAAAATTCTGACCAAACCTTTCCATGTTCAGGCATACCTCATTTTATTAGCTTTGCTTAATCACGTTTCACTGGTGTTGCATATTTCACAAACTAATTTTAAGACCTTCTCCAGCAACAAGATTGCAACTTGCTTTATTGTGATACTTGCTTTATTACAGTGGTCTGAAACCAAACCCACAATATCGCTGAGGTATGCCTGTATTTCTTATTTATTTCCAGTTCTTCCCAGCCCTACTACCATGATTATGTTGATTATTTTTGGCCTTCATCGTATCTTACTTGCATTAGTACATTATCCAATTTACACTTCTCCATTTACAGGGTTTTCCCTCCTACAAATGTTACCCTGCCTCTCATCCCCTCTAAATCCTTTAGTAATTTTGTGGGCAACATAGGTGGCCTTACCTAACTTCTGTGGCTACCTGCTTCCAACCTCCATTCCAATCTGTGTCCTATCTGGCTTGCCTCTGCTGTAAAGATTATCAAATTTAAGTACACACCGCAGAACTGCACTAAGAGTGTGTTGGAAAACCTTTTGCGTTCCTCACAAAAGGAAAATTCCATGGCATAAAAGGGAAATGGGCTCTTATGGTCATGAGGAAAACCAAGAGAAGGCAGGGATATTGATCTCTGATATAGGTTAATTGTGGAACCAATGCCAGCAGCCATACTACCTTTGGATTTTTTGTTAGGTAAAAATAATAGGCCCCTGTTTGTTGAAGTCGGGCATTTGATCTTTCCAGTTTTAATTGATGATACTCTCCATAGCCTTCAGGATAAAATTCAAACTTTTTTGTCTGATGTGCAAAAGCTTTTGTGAGTCTTCACTATAGTATATCTTTTCCAGCTTCCTAAACTCCATCATGCATACCACTAAGATCCTTGTACTTCATTGAACATATCTGTACCATTAAATTTTTTTTCTTTTGGCCAATGTCCTCTCTTTGGCACATTGTTTGTTGGTTTGCTTTTCAAGTTTTGCTCATATGCCACTTTTTATCCTTCAAGAGTGTGGTCAGATATTTTATTCTTTAGGAACTCGATGCATGCAGATGCCTTATGTGACGGTAATCTCATGAGATAACACCTAACAGGAAATGAGGAAAGCAAAATTGGGTGGAAAGAGAATCTGTCTCTCAAAATAGTTGTAACTGAGCCCTCAGCAAACTCCATGAGGAGTTGTGAATCTGAGATGGCCCTTCAGAGCTGTCCCAAACTGAGGCCAGGAGGCCAGGCTTTGGATTCCACATAACCTCGTGTGACAGAGTTCCAAGCATCTGAGGGCAATTACCAGTGATTTCAGGCATTTGTGAGTGATTCTTTAGCTGCCACATATTCTAGCAGCTAGGACTTGGCTGTGTGAAACTTGAGGGGGTCTGGGTGGAACAGCAAAGTACCCACTACCCTCTTCTCCATGTTCCCATCTGCGATGGTAGCTGGGTCAATGTAAAAGTTTACTGAGTGGTTTTCCCCTGTAGATTGTGTGTTCCTTGAGGGAAGAGGTTATCTCTCATTCTTTATTACATCCTCTGTTCCCCAAACAAACCAGGTGTGTGGAAGGCACACCGGTTGAATGGAAATATCATCATATAAAAGTACACAGGTTTACTATTTTGTGGAAGAAATTTTAACATTTGAAAGATGAATGAAGAGGAATGATTATAAAAAAGATTGATATTTATCAGTATTATCTTGTAATGTCAAATAAATTGCACTTTCATAAAAAATAGTACTACAGATATTATTCATGACTATTTCATCAGTATCATTAAAATAATAAATCTTATATGTTTTTTTCACAGTAACTATTTACATTTTTAGTGATGCTATTGTATCATATCTACGATGGTAACCATCTAAACAAATTAGATTTTAGTATTAATGCTCTACAGCTTTCCTTCTTTGTTTAGAAAATAAATACAATTATAAAAGAAAATATCAATTAGAAAATTCTTCATTTATTCATGAAATTGACTTATTTTGGCTTAATTGGTATATCCATTGCTTTTGTCTGCAAATAATAAATTATCTGACAATAGATTTTTTTTTTAAATGAAGGTTTATTTCTATCCAGTAAGAATTCACATGAAGGCACACCTGGGTTTTGGAGAACTTCAATATTACCATACTTCCAGGTGCTTTCTATCTTGTACCTTGCCAATCCTAGCAATTATTTTATTGCCTCATGCTTTTGCAACTCCCAGCATCATGTCCACATTGAAGGATGGAAGAAGAGAGATTGGGGATGGTAACAGATTTTTGTCTCTTTTATGAGAAATGTGAAGTCCTTCCCATAGCTCCCCAACATAGTTCAACCATAACTTGTACCAGGTTTCTGTTTAAATCTTAGTGGGTAGCCCTAGCTGTAAGAGACACTGACAAGATGAGTAGTTGTTACTGTTGTGGTTGTTTTCATAGGATCTATATAGAGAGGTAAATAACAATGGAAGAGGGGGTTGGTGATGGGCATTGGTCCACTCAACAAACAGGATGTACCATTCTTGAAGAACTCCTGTTTCTCAACAAACAGGATGTACCATTCTTGAAGAACTCCTGTTTCTCAACAAACAGGATGTGCCATCCTTGAAGAACTCCTGTTTCGATAACTCAAATGATGAATTTTTCTGAGGGCAGTGGAGGGAAGGACTGGATTAGAAAGACTAAAAGCACCTAGAAGGATGGAATTATTTTATGTTTATCTCTGCATTCCACTGTCTATCACTGTGTCTTGCATTCAAGAGTCACTTAGTAAATGCTTGATAATTTTTTGGTAGTTGTATCATCCATCTAGATGTTGATTACAGATATTATAAATGCATATGTTACTGACAACTTTTATATTATCATATTATTCATGAGAGCCTAGATGCAAGCATAAAGTCATTTCAATTGTATGATTATTGAGATTAAATTTGCTGTTCCAAAGAGAAACTCAGCAGCAAATAATTTAACAAAGTTGATATTTAGAACTTAAATAAAAATAAAAATGAAATAAATGTTGAAGACTAGCAATCTGCTTTATCAGTGTCATAGTAGTTGTTAAAATTCCACATAAGTATTTCAGTAGTGGAGTGACAGTTCACCAAATGAATTAGAGCACTATATAATTATCCTTAAGTGATGCAAACTAAGATCCCATATAAGTAGTGATAGTGGCATGTAATGATAGTGTCATCTCTCCATTTAGGGTACAACATGCCATCAGAGAAGATGAGCTGAATCCTAAATGGGTGGATAATGCTCCATATTACAAACTTAACAGATTATGACATCAAGCTGATACCCAATCCATCTGTTAGCTGTGCAGGACAGAGGACATATTGTTATGGTGATTAGGCCAGGTGGCACTTCATTTGATATCACAGCTGTGCTCAACTTCCACTCAGAAACCTAAAACCATGTGAAACATTTCTTGTTTGGGGTCACACTATAAAGAAAGAGCAGCAGCTGGGGCATATTCTTAACAAGTTCTGTGCAGAGATTCTTTAGTTGAAATTAAAAATAAAAACATTTGCAAAATGTCACAAGGAATGAAGTTTTAAAGTCTAGGTTCTTCTGTTTGACTCCGGGTTATTATATGGTATATTTTGAATTTCTGATCAATTCATTCAGTCATGCAAATCCAAAGGCATTTATGGCATATGTAGAATCTATTATTCCACAAACTATTGAAATGATTCATATAAAGAACATATTGCAGTTCCTGGGACACAGTGTGCTCTTAATAAATGTTAGCTATTCAATATTCTAAATGTTGTAAATTTCTAACTCCTGAGTCTCTTGTCCACACACTGTCCCATCCTTAGTTATTTAATTAGCCATTCTGAAAATAGCTGTGTGCCATACATATTCATATGTATGGCTACATATGCACAGATGACACCAAGAAGCCTCTCCAGCTAGATTTTGCCTTCTGATTCAGAGATAGAATGAGGCGGCCTTTGCTTTGATGAGGTGGATCACAGATTATCTGCAGCCATGGTTGATCCCAGAATTGCCTTTGTGTGTAAATTTTTAGCAGGGTACTCCCTGCAGAGGTATGAAGCCCCATGGGTCCCAGAGTGGGAGTTTGGGCCAGATTTCAGTGTCCCCTTAACCTTTGTGGTTACAGCCTTAGACAAAGCCCAACCTGCATTATCTTAATTGATGCTACATTTTAATGGAATTGCTAACTGCTGGAAGAAGAATGGAAACATGAAAGCCAAAAGTCAGTGGTAAATTTTTCATATGCCCAGTGAGGGATATGAGGATTAGAATTTCCAGAACAAGATAAAATTGAACAGTTTGGCTTGTTTATTTTCATAGACGTGTTAACCATGAAGGCATAACATGGCAGCTTCCACTTGAGATCTATATCCTGAAAGAGATGTTGCCTGCAAATGTAACCATACCATACTTAATAAAGAATATATATATATATATATATATATATATATATATATATATATAATTAAAGTTTATTGGGGTGGCAATTGTTAGTAAGGTTACATAGGTTTCAGGTGTACAATTCTTTAATATGTCATCTATATATCACATTGTGTGACCACACAGAGTCAGCTCTTCTTCCATCACCATATATTTGATTCCTTTTACCCTCATCTACCACCCCCTGCCCCCTTACAATTTGGTAACCACTAAACTGTTGTCTGTATCTATGAGTTTTTGTTTGTTTGCCTTGTTCTTTTGTTGTTTTCAGTTTTATATATCAGTGAAATCATATGGTTCTCAACTTTTTCTGTTCAACTTATTTTGTTTAGCATAATAATCTCAAGATCCATCTATATTGTAGCAAATGGCACGATTTCATCTTTTCTTATGGCAGAATAGTGTTTATTGTGTATATATAACCACATCTTTATCCAATCATCTATCGAAGCACACTTTGGTTGTTTCCATGTCTTGGCCACCATAAATAAAACTGCAATGAACATAAGAGCACATATATCTTTACAGATAAACGTTTTCATATGTTTTGGGTAGATACCCAGAGGAGGCATTGCTGGGTCATAAGGTAATTCTATTCTTAATTTTTTGAGGAGCCTCCATACTATGAATTTGACTTCAAAGGCAAGGGAAGTAAAAGCTAAAATAAATGAATGGGACTATATCAAACTAAAAAGCTTCTGCACAGCAAAAGAAACCATCTGTTGATGGTTTCTAATCAACCAAATGGGAGAAGATTTTTGCAAACAACATCTCCGATAAGGGGCTAATATCCAAAATATATAAGGAACTTATACAACTCAACAACAAAAAAACAAACAATCCAATTAAAAACTGGGCAGAGGACCTGAATAGACATTTCTCTAAAGAGGACATACAGATGGCCAATGGACATATGAAAAAATGCTCAACATCACTAATCATCAGAGAAATGCAAATGAAAACCACAATGAGATATCACCTCACACCAGTTAGAATGGCTATCATCAACAAGACAAATAGTAACAAGTGTTGGAGAGACTGTAGAGTAAAAGGAACCCTCATACACTGCTGGTGGGAATGAGTATTGGTGCAGCCGCTATCAAGAACATAGTTATTAAACTATTTTAAAGATGAGAAAGGAAAGAATCAGATTCCTCACAAAGCAGGATGGCCTACCCGATAATTTGTGATGTAAGACCTTCCTTTGTATTTACAAGTAATCCAGAAGACTACATTTACATGCAGTAAGTTATGGTTTTGTTGAGACATTTCAGAACTGGAGGCTGAGACAAGTCAAGCAACTTTATTTCCAACATAGTTTCATAGCTTCTTGTAAATTACTCTTCCATATGTGAAATCATTCACATAAGATGATGAAAACTAAAACAAGAGCTGCCGTGTGTGTGTGTGTGTGTGTGTGTGNGAGAGAGAGAGAGAGAGAGAGAGAAAGAGAGAAATTGAGATTATTCCAATAAAGCAAATCAAAATGCTACTGATATAAATAAGAAGTGAAATAATCTACAAAAGTGATGCTTCTTAGTGTTAAGAAAAAAATGCCCAAAACTTTAAAATATGGCATAACAATGACTGCATATATTTCAATGTCACACTAGAACATTGTCTGATAGGGCTTTCCAATGAGTATTTATTTTAGTCCTTAGGAGACTGTGTCTATGTTTGATGTTCTATTGATTAGGAACTAGATTTTGTATTCTATGCTAACTTACAGATTTTGTGCTGTAGAAATGCAAATGATTTCTGCTATGCATAGAAATAGATACTAATTTTTACTGTTGTATTGCCCTGTAGGATATTAAACAGTTTTATCTTTAATTTAACAAACTTATTTCACCATGACTTTCTTCATTAGCTGTATACATTTCAGTTTCTCAAATATTCTTTGAATTGGTTTTACAATATTGTTGTACCTTCATTTATGAGCTGAATATTCTTTGGCTCACTCACTATTTGTATAAAAGTCATGTTTTAAACTTTTTAAAAATTATGCTTTGACACTAAGAATGTTTTTTGTGGGGAAAAAAAAAAGAAAATTGAAAACCTTTCCCTCCTACATGATCCTCTATCTTGCTGTTAAACATAATATTATAAAATTCAATACACTACATTATCAATGCTTAACTTTAAAATAGTGAATTACTAGCACTTTTTTAAGCAGCCCTTACATCCATTAATGAATATTTCAAATATGTGAACTATGCAAATTATTAATACAACTTTTCCCCCCAAATTTTAAGTCTCCTTGAAATAAACTATTTCTGTTCTCCATTAGACTAGATGCCGGTGTGATGTCTTCATAGTATTTTGTAAGGAGAATTAATTTAAAATAAACAGATATTTACTAATGGAAGCACTTCTGTAGACTTCATGCTCCAGGTCAGGAGAATTAAGAGGATATTGTTTTGCTCACTGGCAAGCAGCTGAAGCAATTTAGTAACATAATTTATAAAGTTGAGAGCATCTGAGCTCTTGCTTAAAAATTCTCAAAACAAAAATTTATAAAGTAACATTTTAAAATTTGAATTGAATATTAGATGCTATTGAACTATAGCATGCATTTTGCTATATCTACAAGTGATATTTTAAAAAAGAAGTTCTGAATTGTCATCTGCACTTTTGTAGTTCTCATGAATAGTTTTTGAAATCCTGTTCCAGTGTATTACTCCTTAAAAAATAAAAAAGGGACTTGTTAGCTTGAAAAAATAATCAGCTTCAGTAATGCCTTATAACCTGCACTTAGAGTCATTAAACACCTAAAGGTGTCACTAATTACTGTTAGTAGCTCCTTACTGTGTTTTATCGAGTGTATTCCATATGACAGTGGTTCTCATAAGTTAGGGAATTAACAAAGATCTTGATGATGTCAACTCCTATGTGTGACTATCTCTTACTGTGTGTGAGAAGTACTGAAGGAGGCCTTCGGAGGAGTCAGAGGTCACAATGGCCTCCCGTGCCACTGAGAGGCTTCATGAAGGAAGTGAGACATGAGCTTGGCTCTGAAAGATGATGATGATGTGAACTGACACAGTGTCAAAAGAGGACATTTAAACGATGGAAAAAGGGAGCAAAGGCATATTAGCAGGGATATATATGATTGTGTTGGAGAAAAAGTGAGCAACAGAAATGGTTAAAGTTAAATGTTTATGTGGGGCAGAAATGTACTTCACCTTCTTTGTGAATTCCACATAATTATTAACTACCTGAACTCGGTTTAAGAAGGGGTCTGGGGCTGCATTCAGGCTCTGAAAGAAACGCAGTTGTGATCTCCTAGGCATATCTGCCATTAGCACAGGAACTGGGTTCCTGAGAGAGGGAGGTGGTGTCGGAGAGAGCTAGAGTAGCAAGCTTACCTACATGTTTTGGTTAGTGCTGTGTAGGGCAAACTGGACAGATTGTCTGCAGAGAAAGTTAAATGAGAGTGCGGGGATAACTTCAAACTTAATTTACCAATTCTATCAGTTCTACATGTGATAATAGTAGATTATTAGTAGAACTATTGATTCAAAGTCTATTTGGTCTTCTCAGTTTACTGTAAATTTCTTCTTGCTTTTTGAAAAACTGGGCAATCTTAAATACTGTACATAGACCTTCTCTCAAGCTCTAATGCAGATTGTTAATGTGACAAAGAACAATGAAGTTATTCAAAATCATCCTAATGGCTTTGCTTTTCTCTTTCTTTCTTTCTTTCTTTCTTTCTTTCTTCCTTTTTTAAATTAAAGCTCATTGGGGTGAAAGCTTTTCATTTGTAGAAACAAGTATCTGCAACAAGTAATGGTGTCTTAAGAGACTAAAAAGGAAGTCATAGAAAGAATTCTATAATTCAACAAAAATAATTATATGAAATGATCAGTCTTTAATGGACAAATTCTGAGGCACTGACTTTGAGATAGGAATAAGCTTATTGCAGGAAAGACTTTCCTAAAATAATTTTACATACTTCCTTAGTAATTGAATGATCTGGTAAATATATGAAAATGACAATTTCTTAGAAGGACTGTAAATAAGCATATTTATTTAATTGGTGTCTCAGTCTCATAGATTATCATTAGTCTGCTAATACTGTTCATATGATTTGAAATAAAACCACTATATATTTTCATTATAATGAATTTGAAGTATTCTAAAAAACACAGGACAGAAATTTCTGCTTTCTGCTTTCCTACAGTTGAAAGTATAGGCTTTGATTTAATTGATAAAATGAGATAAAAATTATCAACCTAAAAATTCATATCTAGTTTAGATCTTTAGATAGCAATATTTTTAACAATAATTGAATTTATATTGTACATAAAATATTTGATGCTCATTCCAAAAATAATCTCAGCAGCTTCTCTTACAGAACCAGGCCTAGTACAGATTTACACTTTTAAAATAATCCATTATCTTTACAATTAGGAAACTTTGGGAATAAAACTTATTTATTTATTTTTAATAGCTGAGCCATCCTGCCACCTGTTGGCAGCTCAGCAGCAGCTCAGCTTGTGCCGGGCATCAAACATCTGTTGCTCAGAGCTCACACTCTTGAGCGAGCTGTTAACCAACTGAGCCACTTGGCTGGCCCTTAAAACTTATTTTTAACAAAGAATATTAAGGAAGTGAAATTCCTTCTACTACCCCAGTGTCACTGAAATAAGAATAAATACACCTTTGTAAACACACACACACACACACACACACATGCACACACTCAATACATGCATACATGTACACATTTCATCATTAAGGAATGGGTGATGCTCTATGTACTTGTAATTTGGTTCTTATAGTGAGCAATTTATCAAAGATATATTTTGAGGTTAGTATTTATAGATCTACTTCATTTATATTAGTGGTCAAATATTATTTATTTATTGATGTGCCTTTATTTATTTAGACATTCCCCAAATGTTAGGCAGTTGCCTTGTTTTTCATTCTTTGTCATGGCAATCAGTGCTACAATGAACGCTTTTCTATGTGTCTCTTCACATAAACATGTGGTTGTTTATCTGTGATAGAATTGTTTATCTATGATATGAGAGACATTTTTGGATCAGCAATTAGTCAAATTGCCCTAAATGGAAAGGCAATTTTAACTAAAATTACAGGAGAGAACTCAATTTCTCACACCTTTTAAAAAATATATTGGCCCCCCCTTTACTCTCTCTACCACCCTCTGGTAATCACTACACTATTGTCTGTGTCTATGACTTTTTTTGTTTATTTGTTGCTTTCAGTTTCATATCCCACATGAGTGAAAACATAGGGTTCTTGACTTTTTCTATCTGACTTATTTCACTTAGCATGATAATCTCCAGATCCATCCATGTTGTCGT
Source organism: Hipposideros armiger (assembly GCF_001890085.2). Classification (NCBI taxonomy): domain Eukaryota; kingdom Metazoa; phylum Chordata; class Mammalia; order Chiroptera; family Hipposideridae; genus Hipposideros; species Hipposideros armiger. The sequence goes on along the minus strand of NW_017731465.1, from coordinate 91,286 downwards.
CAGTGGCAGTATTTCGTCTTTGCTTATGGCAGAGTAATATTCCATTGTGTATATATACCACATCTTCTTTATCCAATCATCTATCAAAGGACACTTTGGTTGTTTCCATGTATTTATTAGCCACCATGAATAATGCTGCAGTGACCTTAGAAGTACAAATATCTTTACGGATAAATATTTTCAGATTTTTGGGGTAGATAACCAGAAGAGGGATTGCTGGGTTTTATGGTTATTCTAGTCTTAATTTTTTGAGGAAATCTCCATACTGTTTTCCACAGTGGCTGTACCCAATTTACATTCCCATCAAAAGTGTATCAGGGTTCCTTTTTCTCCACAGCATCTCCAACACTTGATATTATTTGTCTTGTGATGATAGCCATTCTAACATTGTGAAGTGGTATCTCATTGTGTTTTTTATTTGCATTTTTCTAATAGCTAGTGAAGCTGAAAATCTTTGCATATATCTGTTGGCCATTGTATGTATTCTTATTCATTGATTTTACTTCATTTTCTACCAAATTTCATTTAAAAATAAGTTTTATTCTATTTTCCCTTTGTGTGTATTGTGTTTGTGTGCATGTGTATGTGTGTGTGTGTATGCATGCACATGCATCTGTGTATACAGAAAAAGCAAGTGTTGGCATTTTTTAATTTAAAATAAAATTTTAATTTCATCAAAGCATTTAAAAAAACACTTTATTGAGGTATGATTGACCATATTTTTTGAACATTTATTTAAATGGGCATATCATATTACACATTTACTTTGAATCGAAACTTTTAATATAGAGCCCTCCTTGAGATAAATTGTACTTGTTTATGACCTACTATTCTTTTAATATACTACTACTGTAGCTAATTTTCTAATATTTTAAATTTTATATGTATGGTTATATTTGAGGTTTATTTGTATTTTGTGTTTGTATATAATAATTTTTAAATCCAGTGTTTACATTGATATTAAGCTATCTTTGAAGTATGCATTGGAAATATTTGCTTTTTTTTATGCTCTTAATGAGTGTTTGATATATTTGAGTCCTTTTTGGTGAAATTACATTTTCCTATTAAATTTGCACTTAATTAGGATCCCTCAAATTTATAAGTATTAAGCAGTATATAATATAGACTTCATTTTATGATGAAGCTCATTTCTGTTTTCTGTTTCATTAAGTTCTACCTTATGTCTTTATTAATTCCTTACTTCTACTTATTTGGGTTAATTTGGCTATTCTTGTTATAGCTTCTTGAATTAAAAGCTTATTTTGGTTTTTTTTTTCAGTTTTTCTTGTTTCTTAAACAATGCTTTTATGATTGCACAGTTGTTTCTGAGAAATGTCCTGGTTGCAATGATAGGTTTTGATATGAGTCTTCTCATGTTCATTCATTTCTAAATAGAGTATAATTGCCATTTACATTTTCTCTTTGATCTAACAGTTATTTAGGTAGTTATTTTTTGGTTTCCAAATGTATTTAGCTGTTATTTTATGTGCTTTCTCTTTTTGTCAACATCTATTATATTCATATTGTTCAAAGAATGTGGCCTCTATGATTTCTAGAGTTTAGAATTTACTGTGAGGTTGTTTTCTCCTGCAACATGGTTAAATTTAGTTTTATAATTTGTATTTGAAAAAAATATCTGTATACACTCTTAGTTATATGACATAAAGCAAGTTAATAATATTTTTTTAGATTCTTGGTGTTAACATCTTTCAACCTAAATTTTCTTATCACATGTTTTTTAGTCTTCAACCATGATTATAGTTGTGCCAATTCCTTCTAAAATGTATACTATTATGGTAATTATTCACTCTCTTCTTGTAATAGGTTTGCACATTTACACTGTTTACCTGTGGCCTTGTGCTTATTCCCAGTCAAGTAGGTGGAGTATCATCCCCAGCCACATGGCTTGCTTTTGTAGTGGACTGTTAGGAGATGGGTAAACATAGAGACAGTAAAATTACATGTATGATTTGGCTTGGGATTCTGTGTATCTGCTCTCTGACTGAGAATGTTATGCCTCTGATGACTTTCCGAATCATTATCAAGAAACATAAAATAGTGGTTTTTAAAAATCCTTGATTTGGGGCGAGGGGAGTGGTGGTAGTGGTTATTTTATACAGTGTTATTGCAGCAGAAATATGATGTAAACCTAAACTAATTACAGGATTGCGTTGCTAATATAATGAAACCTGAAAATACATGGGATTGGCTTTGGGTAAGAGTGATAGATAGAGATGAAACTCTTATGGAAGGGTGGAGAATTGGAGAGTGAAGCATACAATGGTGAACCATGGAAAAACTCTTCTATGGTAATCTGGAAGGCAGAACATTAACCTAAAGAACTTGTAGTGTTGGACAAAGAGGTTTCATAGCCCAATGTTGAAAATATAACCTGGTTGTTACGAACTGCATTTACAAGGTATTTTAAAAAGAATGGTGGGTATGGATTATGACATGTGAAGTTGAAATCAAATATATTTTCTACAAAATAAATAAATAACGTTTTAACAGAGCTCTATTATCATTCTGGATTAAAAGGTTGTGACTGTTAAAGATTGAAAAAGACTTTTGCCCCACTGCACGAATTTGGCCAGGCAGAAAGCTAACTAGGAAACTCTACTGACAGGAAGGACATATTCTCCCATTTTCCTTCTAGATATGGCCAAAGAAGGATGATGGTAAGGGATGTTGCAAGGAAAACAGAATAAAGACCTACACCCAGGGAGGACACTAGGCCTATTAAAGGAACATTCTCTACCCCAGAGTAGGAGGATCTGGCAATATTTTCTCAGCGATATTTCTGAATTGTTATGAACCAGTTATTTTTGTGTGCCTCCCATTTTCTCCTCCTTTTTAATTTGTGGGGTCTGTTCGTTTGTTTAGCCTGTCCCTGTTTCACCATTGTATGTTGAATATATAGAGGGCAGGTTAATCTATATCATTTCATAGCTCTCTGGAGCCCCATTGGGATCTGACTTAGATCATGACGTCTTGTGTTTTGGGTCAGTTGGCTTAATTTGCTAGACTTCGGGGGCATCTCTAGGTAAAAGTTGCGTGGTTTGTGAGTGAGGATTAAGTGAATCATGGTGGAAAAATGCTTACTGAACATAGATCCATAGTTTTATAGTAGTTTTACCTATACCATAGAAAATTCCATTTGGTGGTGAAATAAAGGCCATTGACCTATCTCGAATAATAGATATTCAGTTCTTTTTAAGCCTAAATCATATTTCCATATGAAATGTATTGCAGAAATATTAGCTGAAGATATTTTTTAAATGATAAACGTTAGTAAGGTGACAAACAGGAGGGCATTAACTAACATGTTCCTGTAAAGACAGTAAGCTGCAGAGCAACTTGATGGAATTGGAAGTACATATTCTTTTCTAGTGGGGATTTTATGAACATTGGATCTAGTGAAGACAATGATTCCATTATAAGCACAAAAAAAGACCATTTTATTACCTGCTTGTGGAGACTGGTGACCAGAAAACCTAGAAAGTAAAAATATTTTTTGAAAAAAATCTAAAAAATGTTAAAGGTTGAGGAGGGTTACCTTATCTCATTATATAAAACTACTTTTTGTAGGCCTAAAGATGATTATTTGTTATTTACAGAGGGTGCTGTATACCTCTATCACTTTTTTTCTTTGTTATAGTTTTCTTTCCCTATAAAAAACCTTACTTGTGTTCTCACATTTATTTAAAAGTGAATTCTCAAACACTTGTAGAATAATCACAATGAGAAAAGTGCCGAATGATTTTACGAGGCAATAATCCAGTTCTCTTATTGCAAAACTCTAACCAGCCTTTAGCCTTATAGCTTATCCACATGGGAACAAGATTATTGCTTCATAAAACAGCTCCGTGCTCCTATTATGGCTTAAATGTAATTGTGTTTAAAAACCTTGTTGATTCCATTTAACAAAATTAGTTTTAATCTTATTTCATCATAACAATGGGTTCTAATAACCTTGATGATATTTTGATGTGTGCCCAATTATGTTTTCAAGAATATTTTTTTCAAGTAAAATTTTTACTGGAAACATCTTCAGCCTTTTTTAGTTTATTGTTAAAATTCACCATCTTTTTTTCTTGAGATAATTTATTTAAGTTATAAGAAGCTAATTACTTTCCTATTTTAATTAATATAGTAAAAACAATTTTTCTCTCTTGCACATTTATCAGCAATGATAAGTTATGATGCAGTGATATGCATTTAATGTTATACATTCTGATGTTAGAGAACTTCTAGATCTGAATCCAGGTTTCAGCACTTTTAAGATGTGTGACCATGGTCAAGATTTTAATACGCTAAGCCTTTCCTCATTATTGTAACAGAAAAAAACTACCTCAAAGAAACTTAATGAGGATTATATGACATATATTCAGTTAGTATTTTTTTGCCCTATTTTACCCTATGATATATGTAAAAAATATATTTATTATAGAGCTCATACATGCATAGAAAAGAAAGATAGTATTTAAAATAAATCAGAGAAGAAATCTGGTCAAAAGATATTTTTGTAGCAATTAAGGATTATGGGCTACAGAACAGAATACAAAAAATAAATCATTTTCATAGGATAAATTTGAACTTTTTTTCTAACAAGAAAAGGGATAATATGAGACTGAGTTAAAAATCACAGCAGAATATGAAGATGATGATTGGATGTCCTCCAATATTCCTTAGCCAATTTGTTGATAATCTAATTGTGGAGGCTTAGAAAATTTAGTATTCTGTCAAATATTACCTTTAATTCTAGAGTAGCATTTTTATTTATGAAGTTTATTTTATTGTGATAGATCAAAAGCTTTGAATTTAATGAATGGCCGTTTGTGTCATTCTTCTCTCATGAAACGTGAAATATTCTCTGGGCACTAATTCAGTGATTGCCCATTAATTTCTTTACTCAACAATCACAGTTGTAACTCATGTAATTATGACTTCTTTTGTACTCAAGAATGTATTTTCCTTAAGTCAAATATAAATATAGAAAATTATGTAAGTTATATTTGTTTCCCACAGGAGCCTATGTATCAGTTAGGAACCAAATTTTAATTTCCTTTAAAGTAAAAGTTGTGGATTTTGCTAACCTAATAAAAATTATTCACCTACCACTTGGTGTTAAGTCACCATTTGATGTCTCTAAGTACAACAAATATTAATTATCAATTACTATATATGTGTTTGTGTGTGTATGTGTGTGTGTGTATGTATGTATGTATGTATATATGTATGTATCAGTGGAATGTTGGAGTGCCTAGAGTGTTGTTTGGTCTAATAAATTTAATGCAACTCATAAATACTTAAAAAAATTCCTAGCACATAGTAGGTATTGAGTTAGGACACAAAGTATAAAAGGTCTTGCTATTTTTGTCATTTTCACTAACATTGATTTTTCAGTTATATTCAGTAACTGAGTCACTAGATATCTATTCAGCTTAGTTTTTTCCCCATGCTTTTTAAGGAAGAACACATTTCTGGGAGATATTTATGAAGGGGCACTATTATCATTTAGTTCCTTATTTTTGGAAAATTGTGAGACAAGAAAGATTAGTGGTCATGGCTATTACCAGTAAAGCACAGAGAAAAGAAAATATTGGAAACATATTATCTTACCCACAAGTAAATACATGGTAGCTTCTCTAATCAATTTTGTACCTTTTTTGGAAAATTGTTTTGATTATAAACAAAGGAGAAACCAGAATGAAATCTGCTTACTTCATTGTGTTACACATCTCTTAGGGCTTAGAACTACTAAGACTGAGGTTTTATGTGTTAACATTTTCTTGGTCCCTTGAAAAATGACATCAGTGAAATTCACAGAATTGTTGCCATCTTCTTCATAGGGGTATTGTGAAAATACCCATTAACGTTTATAGAGTGCCTTGAGCTCCTAAAAAGAAAGACATTACCTAAGAATAAAATAAGTAATTTTAAAAGCAACATTTGAATAATTATAAATGAATCAAACACATATGCATTAAACTTATGTAAATACAAGTATGAAATTAAGCCTTGAAGTACTTGGCCAAACCTGCTTTAGGTTTTATGAAATGGAAATATTTTAAACATGGTTTGATAGATTTCATAAACCTACTCTGTAGACAAGTTTGCCAATCCTTGATACTACAAATAAAGATTTTGTTATGAGTGTTCAAAAGAATTATTTACATTTCTAATAATGTTCCCACAAATTATCAAGAGAAACTTACAATGTTAAAGAGACTTATTTCAAATCAAAATAAATTATTGCATTGTTTTCACTAAAATTGATTGCAAAGATGTCTCATTTTGTATCCATTCAACTGATACTTGATTACAGATAATGGTTGACTTCATTACACTTATTAGACATACAACAAATATTTATTGAATAAGTTTTAAAGTAGGAATGTTGAAATCAGAAATTACAGGTTGGCTCAAATATCAGTGGAGTCAATTGTCTAGCCTTGAAATCTCAAATGTGACATTTAATGGGCCTCAGGAGACTGAGGACATATATGAAAATATAATGATTACAGAGTCATGGTAGAATCCATCATTAATGAGCCTATGCAGAGGCTCAGTTTATGTAATAGCCTTTTAAATGGAAATTGGTTTTTTCTTGCCTAAATTGACAAGGCTAGAGTAAGACTACAAATAAAAGATAAATTGCATCGTGTGTTTTTTGTTTCTCTTCTTAACAATGCTGAAAATTATTTGAGTATATTTGAGAAATATAGCTTTGAAAATTCAGATTACTGCTCTGAATTCACAGAAGTTGGTTTTGATTCTAAATAATGTATATCGTTTTGGCTAGCTCGAAGTTTCAGGGCTGTTATTCCTAAAGTCACTAAATTATGAAGTTTAATACCTTGCTTTTGAAAGTATTCAAATAAAAGAGATAGTTCCATAAGTAGTAATTATTATGGCATAGATCAGGGGTCGGCAAACTTTTGAGACAGAAGAGCCGCCAGGGGTCAGCAAACTGCGGCTCGCAAGCCACATGTGACTCTGAAGTAAAATTAAAAATGAAAGTAAAACTACCATAGTTTCATTTATAAAATTTTTAAAGGATATTTTCACATAATATTGATTATGTAAAAATATATTTTTGGCTCTCGAATAATTTTTAAATTGTTGTGAGGGACAGGATTGGCTCTTCCAGGGGTCGGCAAACTTTTGAGATGGAACGTACCCAAAGAGCCACACATGTGGCTTGTGAGCCGCAGTTTGCTGACCCCTGGCATAGATGAAGGTGAAAGTAAGAAAAATAAAATAATTAAATACTAGCCATGCATCAACCCCTATGCTTTATACATATTATCTTATTAAATCATAGCAACCATCTAGTGAAGGTGTGACTGCCATTTCACAAAATGGGAAATAAGTCTCTGACAGTTTACATAACTTGCTTAAGATTACTTAAGATTACAAGTAGGAGACAGACCTAGGATTCAAATCCAGGTCTGTGTGGCTCCAAATATAATGCTATTCTCCTCAGATTCTATTGTACTTCCTACCATGATCATCCCTTTTCATGTCTTTTCATAGTAATTACCACAGCTGCAAAGAGCGTCCTTTGACGTAATAGAAGTTATTACCTTGGTGGTAGCTAAAGAAATTGTGGATGTTACGTGTTCTCCACAGGCTTTTCAGCACAAAGAGCTCACTTCCCATATGTTAACTCATTAACCTGTTGGAAAGTAGGAGTGATTTAATTTCAGTTTAAAAAGGATAGATTAATTTGGCCCAACTCTATGTAGAGTTTTTCCTGATCTAGGAGGAAGCCCAATCTTTATATTAAGTTTTCTTATTTCTTTGGAATATATTAGAAAAAAAAAATAGAAGGGGATGAGAGAGAACACTTAAATCCACAAAATATTTACATCAATGACATTTAACATTAATAAGAACAAAAGAGTTCTTAGGGCATAAAAAGCAGAAAATGTGGGCTTTTTAGTAGACCTGGGAATACATGTATGCTTATCCACTCGACCTTCACAATGAAATAGAAGCTAAAAAGAAGCCTTCAGTAATACACAGTCAAACCAATCTTTACTTAGATGGAAGTTTTAGGGTGAGGAGTAAAGACGTATACCTAAAATAGGATTAGCTAAATCCTCTATTCAGTTGTGAATCACTTCCTCATGAAATAGTCTCATTTAATCAGTTGATTCAATTTTTTTCCAGTGTTGGTGGGGAAAAAGGCCAAGCAAGAGAATACTTGATTAAAACAGTAGCTCTCCTTTCCTTGTGCATATCTATGCTTCATTACTTTGATAAATACTTTATACGTGCTATTATAGTTAATGTTTTAACAATCCAGTGAAATATATTGTGTCCTCATTTTACGGAAGAGGAAATAATCTCTGAAGTTAATAGGATTAGGGTTAATCAACTGGAGAATGACAGATCCTGGATTTCAGTCCTATTAGGTTTGATTCCCAAGCTGTGCTCTTGAGTTCTATAGTAATGCTAATGTAAATAAACTTGACCAATCTAGGAGTACTCCAGTCAAGCCAAATAGGAATTTAGAAATAAAAGCCAACAAAACAGTGTTGTATGATTTCTGGCAGGTGTCTCTTAGAATTTGTGAAAGGGTAAGTAAGCAGGACAGAATTAAAGAACTCCTATATGCTGATCTTTTGCATTATGATAGCACTGTATTATTATTATTCCCAATGGAATTATAAGGAAATGGGAAAACTAAGGCCCAGAAAATTCACATCACCTATCTGCTGTAATCTGGGACTTCAACAACAATCTTTCTCTTTTTATTTGATGACAACACTGAATATGTATGATTTGATATTTATTTTATCTCACCCACTTCTGATAAGGAAAAGAGTGTTAGCTGTCATCTTCCTTTCCCTTCTGTCTTTTTAAGCAAGCAATCAATTTTCAACTGCTAAGTTGATAAGACAAATGTAAGAAAGTTAGAAGTTTCTATTGAAATGTCAATAGCCTTTTAAAGTATGGCTCTAATTCATGAAACTATAACAATGTATGTTTTATAGCTGAGCCTTTATTATTTTCTATCAATTTTCTTTGCTCTTTTTGTTTCTTCTCAGCTATGGGCTGTGATTGAAGCAGACATATTGATCAAATAGATGAGCATGTATCTATATACAATTTATAGACTGTTGTATATTAGAAGAGAGCACACATAAGGGAGAATTATTTTTAAATTATCCCAGGTAATCTTCAGGTAAGATTGGGAGTTTCAGCTATTTAAAATATCAAATAGAGATATCATCAGAGATACAGAGCAAAGACATTCCATTTTAAATGTGAAAATCTGTAGACAATCAGAAAATCTGTATACTAACATATTTTCCAGGCATGGGTAAAGGTCCAAAAAGCAAAAAAGAGATTGAGAGAGAAATAATTTAAATAATTTAAGAGAAATCCTTGATGTAGGACTTTGAAACAGTAATTTATAATGTAGTGGACAAACTTCAACGATCCGGTTAAACCAGTAGCCAAGAACATGTGAAGAGAATCACTTATTGTTGTTTAGATGCTCGATGGATTGGAGTAGTAAGTACTAAACATTGATTTGCTTAAGGAGACATTTTACTCATTCAGAAATGGAGGTTATCAGGAATCCCTTTTATTCATTCATTAAGCGATATTTAGTGTGCCTTTGGTTCAGGCATTGTTCCAGGTGTTGAAGATGTAGACGTGAACAAAACAGATGAAAATCTTGGCCCTGAGGGAGAAAGACCTACATATTCAGTCTGAAGCACATGGAGGGTAGAAATGCTATCAAAGCATATTGGTTGGATTATTTCTTGGTTCTAGGCCCACTTATTAAAATACATCCTTTTAAATTCTTAAATCTGTTCTTCTAAAATCAAGTCTTCTCATTTTCTCTCAACAAATCAAGGTTTTTGTTGTTTTTGTTTTGTTTTATTTTGATTTTTTTAATAATATTTTGGAGATATCTCAAGCAACTACAGGTCTGTTCTAGGTCTATTTATATGATCAGTATAATCAGACCACATCCACTCTACCTGACCTGAACACTATAGATCAGAACAAATGGCCATCCTAGAAGGAAAATATAACCATTGAATAGTAAACTTTCAATTATTCATAACCATAAATTCTTATAATTCTATCACATTTGAAGACAATGTTTTTTTGAAAAATACTAATAGATATTCTCTGCAGTTTCTTGGTTTTCTATTTTTAAGGCACTGGGTCTATTGTGAAATGTGATGTTTTGTGGATTTGTGTTGGATGTAGCTTTTTGAAAAGGCCAAGGAGAAATTCTAAACTTCTTTTAGTGATATATTCTTGTTCCTATCAGTGACCTCTTCATTGAGGAGAGAGGGAGGAAGGAAGAAAGAAAATGAGGTTTTCTCTGATGACAAATCAATTTAAAAGAACCCTCTGATCAATGACTGTGCTTGGCTAAGGCAAGAGGTTTCTGGTTTCTCTTAAGGGAAAAAACGCCAACACATCATGGACTGCTTGCAGTCTTTGAAAGTGAGGATACATGTTCTCAATAAGGGATAGGAAAGTTAAGCTTGATTTTTCTTAAGGACTTCATTTGTGAGGTATAAAAATGTACTCGGTTAAGGTAATGGCCAGGAGAGAGGAGTGATGTTCACAAGTTATATTTGAAATTTTTCATTTGCAAAGCCATAATAATGAACATTGTCTTACTAGACAAAAGTTGACTTTACAATTAATGGCTAAACATTTTTTTAAATACACATCACATTGTTTTTTTCTTTATTGAACCAATGAGAGGACTGATGTTGAAATTATGATAGATTATAAGATTTATAAGCTTGTTGTCTCTTCTGAGCTTAGAAGCTACAGCATGAAGAATATTTGAACATGAATTGCTTATAAGATGCAAAATACTAAGAAAAAGGAATGCACTTTTTTATTCTGTTTCACTCAGGAAACCAAATTGCCTGTTAGATCAACATAGTGAGGGGTGTGCAAGAATGTCAAGTGGGAACTGTCATGTTTCTATCAGTGACAACTGCTTGTAGAACTAAATTTTTTTTACTCTGACAAATCTAACTACATTTATGATTTCCTACCTCCTTTATGTAGCATGTAATGAGCTCATACTTTCTTTTGTTCACAACGTTTTACAATCAGCTAAATGAAAAGCAGTAATAATTTGCTTTAATGTAGTACATCTCATCAAAATATTTTAAAATGCTTTTGAGAAGAATTAAATTGTACAGGGTCTAGTAATGCATGTGCTTTGTTGTTACTCACATTGCAAAGTGAAGATATAAAGAGCATAAGTGGCTCTTCCCAGATCTATGGAAAAATTAGTCAAAGATTCATGAATTAGTTGTAGGAATCCTGGCTCCTAGTTCATTGATCCAAAGCTGGACCTCATATTTATTAGATGGACATATTTGTCTTTAAAGGCTAGCCAGAAGCATGCGTTTCTTATAGCCCTGTCTCAGCTCAGTAATGAATAATAAAAAAGAATTGTCAGGGTAGTACAAGATTGAAGTCCTAGATTTATAACAAGTTTGACTATTTTTTTCAAATGCAATGTACTTGGAAACACAAGATCTTTTGTGTGTGTATCACCTTTTCTCAGTTTATTTGTTTGTTTAATAAAATAATTTGCCTGCCAATGAACAAAAAGGCTGTCATTATTTTTCCTATGTTAAATTTTAAATTTTGATTTAAAGAAATAGATGAATAAAACAATAAATTTCTCTTCTGCAATAAGAAAAAAAAGGATTTTTTTTTTGCTACTGTTTCATTTAAGAATAAAATTAAGAGTTCACCTGTGAATACTTCCCTTTAGGGAAATAGTCACTAACAGCCTCATATAAATATATGTGAATTTCCCTGTAAAAGATACATACAGAGGGTGCCAGAAAAATGTATACACATTTTAAGAAAGGAAAACTGTATTAAAATTGTAATACTCAATATATACTGATAACTTAAGATGAATACAAGTCACGTTTGACTTCTACAATTACAAGAGGTGCTCAAAGTGGTTACCATCAGCGTCCAGACACTTCGATTGAGCAAACTACTGCTTGAGCAATGTTGACCAAAGTGTCCACTTGTAAACATGTTTTTGGCACCTGCAGTGAGTGCAGTGTGTGTGTATGTGTGTGTGTGTGTGTGTGTGTGTGTGTGTGTGTGTATATAAATGACATATAAATAAAAACAATTTTTTTATTTGTTGCCTTATATCAAAATGGCTTCCTGAAATTTATAACGAACTTGTATTTTAGCTACATATTAATCTTTCCTTACAAGATAAAAAGATCACCTTACTAAATCTAGAAAAATTACTTGAAAAAAATATAAGATCCCTTGTACTTTCTGGGAGTAATCTGAATATCAGGTAAGTAATATCTTCATGCTCTGCTAAGCAACTGTTCATAACATACACATTTTGGTGCAAATATTGAAAGCTAAAAGGCCATGCATCATCCAGAAACCATGGTACTTGGTGTTTACTCAAAGGAGTTGAAAACTTATGTCCATATAAAAAGAGATGTATATAGCATAATTTCTACATAATTTCCCAAATTGGGGCAAAATCAAGATGTCCTTTAGTAGACAAATAGATAAATAAACTGTGGTTCATCCAGACAATGGAATACTATTTAGCATGGAAAAGAAATGATTTATTAAGCTTTGAAAAGACATGACAAAAACGCCAATCTGAAAAGGCTACATATTGTATGATTGTAACTGTATGACACTGTGAAAAAGATGACACTATGGAGACAATTTAAGAAAATTAGTGGTTGCCAGGGATGGAGGTGGGGAGAGATGAATAAGCAGAGCACAGAAACATTTTAGAACAGTGAAAATACTCTGTACAATATTATAATGATGACTATATGTAATTACATATTTGTCAAAATCCATAGAATTCATACCACCAAGAGTGAGCCCTAATATAAACTTTGGACTTTGGGTGATTATAATGTGTCAAAGTAGGGTCACTCTTGGTAACAAATGTTTTATGTTGATGAGTGAGGTTGGTAACAGAGGAGACAATGCATGCTTGGGAGCAGGGAAGATGTGGAAAGTCTCTGTACCCTCCTCTTAATTTTGTAGTAAACCTAAAACTGCTCTGAAAACACTAATCTTAAAATTAAACTGAAAAGCAAACAAATAAAAATCACTCAAAAAGGCCCATTTAAATGTTTGATATTTTTATTTGTGGCATTGTGACTTAGACTTCCTGAGGTGAGTCTAAGTGTACCTCTTCAGGAGTTTTTTTTTCCCTCCTATGATGAACTCTGTTCAGGATATTCGTATTTCTAAAATAGGCCTGAGAGGAGAACAGTCTTCCTTTTAAGCAAACTGTACTCAATGATCCAATCATTTGGTATACCACTTATTTCTAAATAACAGGGTATTTGATAGAAATACCTGGATTGTATATAAGTTTTTTGAGACCATTAAATGATGATAAGCTTTCCTTCTAAAACATTCTCTAATTTACTGTAAGCTTTTCTTGTTTGTCTATTTTGTGAGCTATAGCAGGGGGATATAAAGATAAATCACACCTAGTTCCTGCTGCCAAAGAATATAAAGCTTCAGAAAGAAGAGAAGGCTGCATGCCATGAGATCCAGTGTCAGTCATATTCTATATGGAGAGTCAGGGATAAAATCACAAAGCAAATGCCATCTAGAATGTCTCTATGGGTATTCAATACAGATTAGAAAATATAAACAAATGCATGAATAAGGCATTTAATCAAAGATATGCAAGTAAAAACTACTGATTAAGACCCATTTAAAATTATTTCATTCATTTGAAAATATTAATTTGCAGCCTATAATGTGTCAGATACTACCCTAGGATATTAGAGTGAATGACAGGCTTGTCCCATAGGATAGGTTGGTTTGGAGAAAGAAGGCAGGGGGATGGATATTATAAAAGTGCTTCTTCAATTCCAGTGGGGATCAGTGAAATGAAAGCAATGTACAAGTTATTGTGAATGTATTTGACAAGAATATCTTAGCTAGTGTGGAGAAATATAGAAGGCTTCATCAGGGCTGCCACATTGAGGCTGAGATGAGAAAAATGAACAAGAGTTTGCATATATTGAGGAAAGAAGGAGCACTGTGCTTTGTAAGAGTTTAAGAAGGCTAAAGCACAAAGGTGTTATTAACCTGGAGGAGAAGAGGAGGTGATAAGGGCGGGTGGGGGTGGTAAGGACTCAGACCATGTTATGCCTTAATAACCTTGCTCCACAGTCTTGTCTTTCTGCAAACCACAGTAGGAAACAAATGAAAACTTTTAAGCAGGAAAGCATGATGATAAATTAAAAAAAAAAATTTCTCTGCTCATTGAGAATGGACTGGAAGTGACGAGGAGTAGCTAGCTGTGAGAGCACATTTAATAGACTCTCTTGGTAGGCCAGGAGAGAGATGATACTGACTTGTATTAGATTCTGAGTAACATGATTCTTGGGCTGCCCATCTATTGCTTGTGTTTTTAGTATGTGTCTAAAATTAAATAAAAATATACTTGTTTAATAGCAAATGAAGTTTCTTGAAGAGATCTAAATAGGAAGCCATGCATTAGCCAAGTGTGTGGTCAATGTGTATTGATTGTGGGGCAGCAGAGGGCCCTACCTGTCTGTCATTTTTTTTTTTTTGTAATGGTCCAGCTAGTACCTAGAGATTTCATGAATTGACTCAAGGTGTCAGGTAATGACTTTATGCCCTAGAGGGGAAGATGATATTAAGATACCACCATGACCTGTGAAAATTTTCAGTAACATGAGTCTTTCAAAGCTTTTTAAATTAAATAATTTCTTTTGTATTTCTAATATTGGGAATAAAGCTTTGATTTAAACCTGGAATGTGCATGCACGGATGAATTGAGAAAAATATCTTTTATTTCACACCTCAGAGCATACATAAAATATGTGTAGTATGCTTTCAATTTTATTTTAACTATTTAATATAACAATATAATTTCTTCTAGAGGATGATTTACCAATGTAATAGAATATCTTTCAAATAAAAAAATGCTATCCTATTTTTTATGAAAGATGTTTGCATTTAAAACAAATGTGTGCTTGTTATAAATATCTCTTAGTTTACCAAAAAGCATTACGATTGATTAGAGAACAGTTTAACTATGGCAACAATATGAATCAGCTTAACACATCTCCTCCCCTTCATTCATCTTGGAATGAGATAATGAGGCAAGACTATGCAAGTAGAGATATCACTTTTAGCTGAATAATTTATCCGTGAATAGCCCCAGATTGCAAAAATTACAGCATCATTTAAGCATTATTTATGGTTAGTATGAGGTTATAAC
This sequence comes from Hipposideros armiger, assembly GCF_001890085.2. Taxonomy (NCBI): domain Eukaryota; kingdom Metazoa; phylum Chordata; class Mammalia; order Chiroptera; family Hipposideridae; genus Hipposideros; species Hipposideros armiger. The sequence continues at coordinate 75,994 of NW_017731465.1, read as the reverse complement.
TTTGGCAATATTTCACAGTGCATGGAGAAAAAACTATTCATGGCAGCATATTTACACATTTTAAAGAAATGAATCAAGATGATTCATCTTTATGAAGTTAATTGAACCTGTTGAATAACATTACTAAATTAGCCTTTAGGTAAATGGATATTATTTTAAAAATTAGGTGAACATTATCTAGTAAATCTCTAAAGCTATCTAATCTATCTTCTGTCTGCTAGTGGAGCATTCCTATGTAGCCTTGGCACCTGTATTCTATTTTAAAATATAAACATAGATAATTATTAAATAACATAAATCTTACAATGCAGTCTTTCTTTACAGTCCCAAATATCATCCTCTCGACAGGACATTTTCATGCAAATAATCTGGTATACTTTGTAAGTAGTTACATATAACATAGCAACAACTGTGGAGGTTAAAAATAAAATGATTAGTTAAACATGAAAGGGAATCAGATACCTGAAACATTATTTATGTAAATTAAAAATAAATGCATGGACTCCTGTAAAGTTGAATTAAGTTGCAACATATACAGAAAAATTTCTAAAATGCCTTCTTTCATTCATCTTCTGAGAGTCCTATTCATCAAAGTAAGGTACCTACCCTTGGTCATTGTTTCTCTTTCCACTGATTAAAACGAAACCTTCCCAAAACAAAAAAGAAACAAATAACAAACAAACATACTCACAAAACAAATATGAAGGTATATAAACCATTGAAGAAATTAAACAGAAACCATAAACAAATAACAAATAAATGTTCTACTGCCACCTAAGAGTTAGAATAATAACATCTTGGAGACTGTTTGGAAAAAAAAAAGAAAAAGAAAAAGAAAACAAGAAAGAAAGAAAGAAAAAGAAAGAAAGGAAGAAAGAAAGAAAGAAAGAAAGAAAGAGAAGAACTAATCAAAAAATATTTATTCCCACCTACTGAGACTTAGAATTCCAATTTTAGAATTTGGACTTTATTCTGAAAGCTAGACTAGTTGAGTGTTACAGATAGGAGAATGATGGTATGAAGTTGATGTTTTTAAGTTTGCTAAACGTCTGTAATTTGTTTTGTAGTCATACAAATATTAAATATCCACTGTAGATAAAATTGAAAATACAATTCTGAAAAAGGGAGAGGAAAGAACAATATAAAAAGAGAAAAAAATAAATAACCCTGTTGTTAGCCATTGTCTGCGTTATTGCTCTGAGAACCTTGGGTAGTTTGAATGGTACATGGAAAAAATAGAACATATAATATATGTTGCAATACATCCAGAACTTCCTCAGAGGCCCTATCATAGATCCCTGAGTGCTGACATCATCCCTGTTCCTAACTAGTGGCCAACTTCTCAGCCCATCTCTTTAGTGAAGGACAAAGGGAAGCACTGAAGGCCGTGCCCACTCTCTTATATGATTGGTTTTGAGGATGGTCTTTGGACCACTTTTCTTGAAATGCTGCAAAGTGAGAGCGACCTGAGGAGTCATAATTCCTGCCAGTTTTTCATCTTATCTGGTCTGATGGTCTGCTGAGCTCAAGTACTAAATTCCTAGCTTAGGTAAATTTAAAGAATTGTGCTCTGGATGCTAGTTCTATTAGATAGGGTTCTCCAGAAAAACAGTTCTGAATGTGTGTATGTGTGTGTGTATGAAATGTTTATAATGTATATATAAAAATTTATATGTAATACATATGATATATATATATATATATATATATATATATATATATATATATATATATATATATATATATAATGAGGTAGTGGTTTAGATTATTACAGAGGCTGACAAGTTCCAAGATCTACAGTCAGCAAGCTGGAGACCCAGAGAGCCAATGGCATAGTACCAGTCCCATTCTGAAGGCCTGAGAACTAGAAGCACTAATGGTGCAGTTCCAGTCGGAAGGTTGACAGGCTCAAGATGCAGGAAGAGCTTAGAAGAGCTGATGTTTCAGTGTGAGTCTGCAGGAGACAAAATCTGACTTCTCAGTTCTAAGACTGTCGGGCAGGAGGAATTATGCCTTCCTTGGTCAACCTGTTTGTTGTATTCAGGCCTCCAACTGATTGGATGAGGCCCACCCACAATAGGGACAACAGATTGTTTTATTCAGTTTATGAGTTAAATGTTAATTTTATTAAAAAACACCCAGAATTATGTTTGGCCAGATATCTGGGCACCCTATGGCCCAGCCAACTTCACACATTAAATGAACTATTACACTGTTTTCTTGCATGAGTCTAGACTTCTTATCTCTCACATGGTCAATTATATATTCTCCGTTGACCTTTCCCATTGGCATAGAAACATATTTTAATGTTTACCATCTTTTAAAAACCCTGTCTTGACCCCACATCTCCCTTATGCAGTTGTACTATATCTCTGTTCCTATAAAAGTTTAGAAAGAATTGTTCCATTTTATTTTATTTTTTTAATTAAAGTTTATTGGGGTGACAATTGTTAGCAAAGTTGCATAGGTTTCAGATGTACAGTTCTGTAATACATCATCTATATATCACATTGTGTGCTCACCACGCAGAGTCAGTTCTCTTTCCATCGCCATATAGTTGATCCCCTTTACCCTCTTAATAACTTTATTTGTGCTGTCTCATTTTTGTCCGCCCCATCCCCAAATAATCAATGTTTTCTTTGGCATTGCACTTTAAGAATCACTATCTACTTGCAGTCATTCTTTCTTATTCTTTATCCTTTATAACTTCTCTGGAGCATTTACTGTGATTGACCTTGGTCTGCTCTTGGAAGCCCTTTTTTCTCTTGGCTTCCTCGGCATCTCACCCGCTTTGTTTCGCCTCCAACATTGGTTTCTACCTCCCAGTTATTTTGTTGCCTCTTTTTTCTCAAACTTCTCAATTTTGAGAGTGACGCAAAGTTGAGTTCTCAGTGCTTTTATTTTTCCATCTGTATTCTTTCTTGAGGTCTTGAGTGATTGTATTCAGACCACTGGTTTTAAATACCATTTGAACATTGAGTATTAACACCACTACTTCATAATATTCTCGCCTTAGGAAATTTGCCAAATTTCTCTGCTTCAGTTTATTCATCTGTATATTCAAAATGATAGTAGTAACTAACTGACAGAGATTTTGTAAGGATGGGATACATTGAAATGTATAAATATTTCAAACTATGCCTCGTAGAAAGTAAGCACAAAACAAAAAGGATGTATATGCGTATGCATGTGTATGTCTGTATTCATATACTTCTGGTAACATAAACCACAGTGGGTTTTTGTTCTGCTTTTCTAATTCTTCAGTGTATCTTTCCTCCTTTCTGTCTCAATGGACACATTTATACACTGACATTGACAATGACAAGCAGTACACTGTTATGGAAAAAAAACATGATTTGGAATCAAACATTGTAAGTCTCAAGCAAATATTCACAATCAATAACCTGGGTGACCTTGGCCAAGTTACCTAACCTTTCTGAACCTCAGTTGCATCATCTCTGTTCAGGAGATTAAAATAATAGTAATGCCTATTTTATGTAGTAATAAGAATTCAATTGCTTAAGATGTGTAAAGCACTTAGAACAGTGTCCATAATGGAGTAAATGCTATGGGTGAGATATAATTATTTTATCATTATCTGTGGTGAATTATACATGCTTATATTTCACTAATGAGGTGTTTGTTGTTATTCTATTTTCCCCTTAGATTATAAGTCCATTGAATACCTGGCCATATCAATGCCTTTTACTACCCAGAGCTCCTCTCATAGTTACTTATACAGTTGATATAAACGATCTTAGTAATTCTTTCTAATGAATAATCTTCCAGTAAGATCTTTCATATACATCTTTTATTTTGGTAAACAATTTCTATATTCCTTCCTATTACAGAAATATCTTATTAAATCGAGGCTTACAATCAAAACAACTAATGCCTCTGTCTCAGTACAGTGACTAACTGCATGAATTAGGATTCTTTTAAAATTTGTATATAGAATACATTTATGATTTAAAATGTGATTGTATGAAGGTAGGTAGGTTATAAAATTAGGGTAAAAAATTTGATTAGTATGTTTTTCAGAAAGCAAAACTACCAGATTATGAAATCTGTGTGTACTAAATGCTTTTAAACCCTCATTCTGACTGCTTTTAAGAATGTGAACTCTAAGTAACAATTACTGTGGGCATGCAAACCAGACTCTTTCTCACATAATTTCTAATTTTTTGTTGCTGTCATAGAGATTAATTCTAGCTTGTTTTAAAGCCATGGCTTAAGTTCAACTGTAATTAATGCCCAAAGAGATATTAGAAATTTTGTAATTGTAGTGCTTCTATTCCTACTTCTGAAGTCAGAGAATGTTTAGATTTCACTAAGAGGCATTAATGTCTCTCAGTAAAAATAAATTTTGTTTCAATGTACTCTGTCAATATTTATGTAAATAGTAAAAGGGTAAGATATGTTATCATTTTCCTAAATATTATCTTCTATAGCATGAGTACAATCACAATTATAGCTATGTTGTATACATAATTATACATAATACATGTTTATGTATAAATTAATTAAATAATTATACATAATAAATGTTTCATAACATTTCAGTAGTTTTTTTCTGATGGATAGTAGTAAATATATGAGTAAGAAAAATTAACCTTTTTCAAATGTGTATAGAAATATGCATAGTTTTAAAAATTCACACTGTATGTTGGTGTCTGTGATGAATACTATCACTGCAACCTGAAAGGAAGGTGTATTTACTAAGATAGTAAATAACTGAGATAAAATATATCAGTATTATATATCTATATCTGTATCTATATCTATATATATATTGATATCAAAATATAGATATAGATATATATGTCTATATACAATATTTAATATATAAATATCAAAACAAATATTTATTCACTAGCTACTTGCACAAACCATTTAATTCAGGTCTTGCTTGTTGTAACATTGTTTTTAAGATAACCAACAGATATTTTAAGAACACCAAATATATTTCAGTCACTGTTCTAGGTACCAGGGTTATTCAAGATAAAATCCTACTCTCTAAGTGCTTATGTACTAGGAGTAAGGTAAGTAGACAGTAAGTCCATATATAGAAAGCTTAATCCAATAAATGGTTTAGGTACAATAAATAATATAAAGAAGGTTAAATAGTTTTATATACTTGAGAAGGACTGTGTGTATGTAGGAGAGTTCTTTATATTAGTCAGAAGGGTCCTTTTGCCTTGGATCTTTTTTAAGATCTCTGTGAAGATCATTCCAAGAAAAAGTGTAGGCACAAATAAGTGTTCTGAGACTGGAATGCACAGGGTGTAGTCAAGAGACCAGAAAGGCAATATGCGTAGAACAAGTAAGGAAGGAAAACAGTAGTGGTCATGTAGGGTCTTGAATTCATTGGCGAGGAGTTAAGCTTTATTTTCTTGCAGTGGGAACCTGTTAGTAATTTGGTTACATTTAAAAGATTAAAAATAAAATTCTGGCTGCTAGATGGGTGATAGGAGGGCAAGAGTGGGAAACAGGGAGATGACAAATTATTTGGTGGTTGATGTAAACTGGGTCAGCGATGCTGGTGAATTAGACTAAGGTTGTAGTTAATAAGAGGTGGTCAATTTTGGAATAATATATATATTTTGAAGGAAATTCCTGATAGATGAGATGGGAATGAGTGAAAGTGAAAAGTCAAGTATGACTATTAGGTTTTGTTTGTTTGCCCCTTGGGAACTAAACTGATGTTGCTGCTATTTCTGAAGATGGGGAAAGGCTGAAAATAGGAAAAGTGAATATCTAGGCATGATGTAATAAAATCTTCTGTTTAGGCTTCATCCAGTATGAAATGTTTATAGATGTCAAAAAGGAAATTAAATATATCAGTTGAGATGTGTAGGAAGAAGGCAAAACTGGATTTATGAGTTGCCAACACATAGAACATGTACTCATATAAAGTCATTGCTGTACGATATAACCTAGGGAGAAAGTTTAGCTAGCCAAGAGAAGAAAGGCCTTGAACATCCAAAATTTGATAGTCTAGAAAAGAGGAAGAAGCAGCAAAAAACACTGTGAAGGAGAGGCTACAGAAAAAAGAGGTAAACCAGGAGACTAAAGGATTAAACAAATCTATAAAATGAATGTTTTGAGTAGGAATGGGTGGTAAATCATGCCAAGTGGTATGAGAAGTTGAGTTAGATTGGCTTGGCATGCTGCAATCTGCGTTGGCCTCAATTAGAACTGTGGGGAGGCAAAGCCTTAATGGAAATGGTTAAGAAAGTATTGAAGGTTAGGAGATGGAAACGGTGGGTAGAGGCAAATCTTCTGAGAAGTTTGGCTCTAAGGAAAAGCAGAGAAATGGCTAACAAGCGGATATGAATTCATTTATTTCATTCAAAAATTAAAACATGAAAGTTCTTTGGCTGCAACAGCTGTCAGAGTCTTTATCCTCAAGATTAGTGCAGTTAATCTCAAAGATGGATAGGTAAATACCATTTTCGGCATGTATTATTCTTTGCTAGACATCTTGCAACTACAAGCTTGCTGAAGGATGTTCACCTTTCTTCAGTCAAAGGCATTTGAATAGCTGCATTTTCTTGCTAGAATTTAGGGTCAAGCACACAGTTTGTACCACATACCAGTAACTGCACTCTGTTTTGGAGATGTAAAAAAAAAAAAAAGATGTAGCCTTGGCCATCAATGGGTTTGCAGCTTAATTACCCCTCATTAGGTTCTTAGTTTGCCATATTTTGGGGGCTTGTGAAAATTAATGCCAAATCGATTGTGTGACCATCTTTTGGGGGAACTAGATCATTTGTTCTAGATAGAGACAAACAAATGTACTGCCATAGTTCCTTTGGAATTAAAATTGAAATCCATCAGAACAACTTTCACATTCAACTTTTCTTGGGAAAAGTATAAAGAACAAAAGCATCTGTAATGTGTAAATTGGCAAGTATCCTTGTCTGGCACTTTCCAAATTGTTTTCGCAACGTTTGGCAAGAGTGTATCACAAATTATGGATGATTATAATTTTGCAGTCTGTGAAAGCAGATGGAGAAGATGAATTGACAGAGAGAATGTTTCTTCCTTGGAAACTGATTGGTAATAATAATTATCTTTAAAGAAGGCAAAAAAAATAAAGTAAGAATTATTCACTGACTTTTATATACATATATGTATTTGAGAACTCATCCTGTTTGAAAAAGGTTTCAACTTACTCAAAATTGGGAACTGATAAAAAGAAAAAAATTACCAAAAAACTCTAGAATGATGCACAATGTACAAACTGAAAAATATTCTGACTACTATAAAAGCATAATTGTCTCATTAAAATGTCTGTTTGCTAAGGAAAATAATTAAATTGGCAGTAAATTGAAGAAAGAGCACATAATTAATAATGGCTTATTTTTCTTAGAGGTAAAATTTCTGTGCTCCTAACAAATGAGATCATTTTTCAAAAATGTTTTTTTTTACCTCCTGAGTGATCATATGGAAAATCATGATAACTTTACAAAATGACCACCGTTTAGAGGAAGTAAACTAAAAATTAACAAGTTGTTATTTTAACACAATTCATTATAGTACTTTATGGTATATAACAGTGTACTGCTAAGGAGGACTGAGCTTTAGAGTCAGAACATGTAGGTTCAAATCCTGGGCCACTTAATCCTTGCAAATGTCTTAACCTCTTTACTACCTGTCTCCTTTATATTACCCCAGGATCCAGCACTGTTCACCACCGCCATCACTACAATCTTGGTCCAATGTTGCCATGATCTCTCACCTGAATATTGAAATACCCTCCTGATTGGTTTTCCTGATTTGAATCTTACTCTCTTCAGGCAATATGAAAATGACCATCATGTGTGACGCTCTTCTAGCCAGACCCTCCGGGGCTTCTCCTGGTCTTTAGGACCCATTTGCATTCTGCCCCACTTCTAATACCTCTAACCTCATCTTTTGTTCTTTCCTCCTCACTCCCATGTCCTCGCACATGGTCTTCTCCTTATTCTTTGAACACAACAGGCATGCTCCAGTGTCTAGTCTATTCCCTGCCCCCTCTGCCTGGAGCACTCTCGTCTCAGGCGTCTTCATGACTTGTTTCCTCATGATGTCCTCCCTCGCTTCCTTCAGATCTTCCTTCAGGAAAATTTCCCTAAATATCTTCTTTCAAACTGAAACCCTCCCCTGACACACCCCTATCACCCTTCCCTAATTTATTATTTTATTCTACAGAACTGTCATCTATATATTTTAGTTATTAGTATTGTTTGTTTGACAGGCCTCGCTAGAAAGTAAGATCTATGACAATAGTGATCTTTGCCTCTATTGTTTAATGACCTGGCAAAAGATAGGAACAACAAATATTTTTAGGTGAATGATAAATTATAGTTATTATTATGGCAATTGGGAATTCATGTTCTCTTTATTGCCTCAGACATTTACTGGCAGGTAAATCGCTTAATATTGCCTTCCCTATAAAATGAGACTAAAATCTCCAACTTCACTAGACAGTTATGGGGATTAAACAAGACAAAAATATTGACCTTATAGGCTACTGTGAGGGTTAAATGGAACATTTATAAGTACCAAGCAGAGTGCTTGGAAGATAAAAGGTGATGAATTAATATTAATAGAGTTTGCATCTGAATGAAGAAAGAATGTTATGCAAATCCAGACATAATTTATTTGGGTCCTGATTTTGTATTTAGGAAAATGAAATTATATGAATTATTATTTTTTGTGAGAAATTTTATAGAGCATAGAATCTTACCCAATTATGTGTTTGTTCTTGAACTCCTTATTCATACATGTTAAGATAGTTTCTATTTTTAATCGTGAAATATATATTAGAGTATGCATGGCTATCTTGTCAATGCCTCATGCCCGTAGATCACCAGGAATACTCCTGTTATCAGAGTCAGATATTATGTGTTGTTCTGAGGGAGATGGAGACCATACTCCATGGGAACCGAGGCCCATATCAGTAAGAGGGTAATAGGAGGGATTTATTGTTTTCAAGCTTGCATTAGATAATTTGGGGGGAGCATATAAGACAGTAGTACTTGAGGTTGGGTACTTTCAGGAAGCAGTGACCATTTTGTGATTAAATATCTTAATTATTATCTAGAGGGTGGGAGGCAAAATGTGGGGCTAACACTGTAATTGGAAAAGTAGCAGTAATCACTCATGTCGGCTTGAGGATCAGGGATGTTTGATGATTGTGTGTGTGGTTTGTGTAAGAATGCTGTTTTTTGTGGTCAGCCATGGCTACTAAGTGGCCTTGGTTTTGTCTCACTTCATCATGGTCACACAGTGACCTTGTCTGGTGTTGGTGACCTGTGAGATTATTTGTGTTCAACAGGAGAACACCATGGCCTCCCTCTGAGTTCTGAAAATATCTCCTAGCAACACCAAGGCCGCCTCCCAAATGTCGTGAGCTACATTTCCCTTTCTCAGGCTTTGTACATGTATGCACATATATTGGAACTTGATTTTGATTATTTCAATACCATTTTCTTCACTCAGTGGTAAGCCACCCAACATTAAATGATTTTTCCTAAGATACATATAATTATCAGGAAGAAAATGTCAGCATAATTCTATATCCCAATTAATCCTAATTGATTTGTAATCTATTTTAACAGAAATTGATACTCAGCCTTTCTTATGTGAATGGTTATAAATACCCAGATATAGCCTAACTGAATAATATTTTCAAACAGCCAAGGTTTTCCAGACATATCTGTAATGAATGTAACATTTTTAGAATGTTCTTATTAGTGTCAGGTGTACAGAACAATATAGTAATTAAACATTTACATATGTCACAAAGTGATAACCCCACTAAGTCTACTACTCACTTGACATCATACGTAGCTATTACAATACCATTGACTATTTTTCCTATGCTGTACTTTACATCCCATGGCTGTGTGTGTGTGTGTGTGTATGTGTGTGTGTGTGTGTGTGTGTGTGTATATGTATATATATATATATTTATAGTTGATATTCAGTATTATTTTATATTAGTTCCAGGTGTACAGCACAGTTTGCATCCTTATGACTATTTCATGACTACCAGTTTGTACTTCCTAAACCCTTCATCTTTCTCACCCATCCCCCAGCCCCCTCCCATCTGGCAACCATTAGTTTGTTCTCTGTCTATGAGTCTATTCTGTTTTGTTTGCTCATATATTCTGTTCTTTAGATTCCACATATAAGTGAGATCATATGGTATTTGTCTTTCTCAGTCTGACTTATTTCACTTAGCATAGTATTCTCTAGGCCCATCCATGTTGTTGCAAATGGTAAGATTTCATTCTCTTTTATGGCAGAGTAATACTGCACTGTATAAAGGTACCACAATTTCTCTATGCAGTTGTCTATTCATTGGTATTTTGGTGGCTTCCATATCTTGGATATTGTGAGACATAGGGGTGCATATATTTTTTTCAAATTAATATTTTGGATTTCTTTGGGTAAATACCCAGAAGTGGAATTGCTGGGTTATGTGGTAGTTCTATTTTTAATTTTTTGAGGGACCCCAATACTGTTTTTTATAGTGGCTGCACCAATCTGCAGTCCCACCCACAGTGAATGGGGTTTCCCCTTTGTCCACACCGTTGGCAATACTTGTTGTTTGTTGATTTATTGATGATAGCCATTCTGAGAGTGAGGTGGTAACTCCTTGTGGATTTTATTTATATTTCTCTGATAATTAGTGATGTTGAGCATCTTTTCATATGTCTATTGGCCATCTGTATGTCCTCTTTGGGAAAATGTCTATTCAGGTCCTCTGCCCAGTTCTTAATTTGATTGTTTGTTTTTTAGATACTGAGTCGTATCAATTTTTAAAAATAAATTTTGGATATTAGCCCCTTATCAGATATATAATTGACAAATATCTTCTCCCATTCAGTAGGATGTCTTTTTGTTTTGTTGATGTTTTACTTTGCTGTGAACTTTATTTATTTATTTATTTATTCATTTATTTATTTTGGTTGATGTAATCCCATTTGTTTACTTTTTCATTTGTTTCCCTTGCCCAGGGAGATATAGCAGTAAAAATATTGCTAAGGGTAATGTCTAAGAGTTTTGCTGCCTAGAAGTTTTTTCTTCTAGGAGTTTTATAGTTTCGGGTCTTACATATAAGTCTTTCATGCATTTTGAGTGTACTCATGTATTGGTGTAAGAAGGTGGTCCAGTTTCATTTTTTTTTGCATGTATCTGTCCAGTTTTCTTAGCACCATTTATTAAATAGATGGTCTTTACCACAATGTAGTTTCTTGCTCCCTTTGTCATACATTCAATGACCATAAGCATGAATTTATTTCCAGGTTTTCTGTTATGTTCCATTGATCTATGTGTCTGTTTTTATGCCAATACCATGCTATTTTGACTACTAGGCTTGGGGTATCATTTGATATCAGGTAGTATGGTACCTCCAGCTTTGTTCTTATTTCTCAGGATTCCCATGGCTATTTGGGTTCTTTTATGGTTCCATATAAATTTTAGGATTATTTGTTCCAGTTCTGTGAAAAATTCCTTTGGTATTTTACCACTTTGCTGAGAATTTTTATCATAAATTGATGCTAGGTTTTGTCAAATGCTTTTTCTGCATCTATTGATATGACTATATAAGTTTTATTTTTCATTTTGTTTATGTGGTGCATCATGGTAATTGATTTGCAGATATTGAATCAACCTTATCTACCAGGAATGAATCCCACTTGATCATGGTGTATGATCTTTTTAATGTGTTTCTGAATTCGGTGCTACTATTTTGTTGAGGATTTTTGCATCTATGTTCATTAGGAATATTGGCCTATAGTTTTTTTTTTTTTCTTGCAATGTCTTTGGTTTTAGAATCAGGATAATGGTGGGCTTATAAAATGAGCTTGGGAGACTTCCCTCCATTTGGATTTTTTGGAATAGTTTCAGGAGAATAGGTGTTAATTCTTTTTTGAATGTTTGGTGCAGTTCACCTGAGAAGCCATCTGATCCAGGACTTTTGTTTGCTGGGAGCTTGATAATTACTGATTCATTTTCGTTAATAGTAATCTGTTCACATTTTGTTTTTTCTTGATTTGGCCTTGGAAGATTGTGTGTTCTAGGAATTTATCCATTTCTTCCATATTGTCCAATTTGTTGGTGTATAGTTGTTTGTAATATTTTCTTACAGGTTTGTTTTTTTGTTTTGTTTTGTTTTGTTTTGTTTCGTTTCGTTTTGTTTTGTTTTGTTTGTATTTCTGTGGTGTTGATTGTTATTTCTCTTTCATTTCTGGTTTTATTTGGGTCCTTTCTCTCTTTTATTTCTTGATAAGTCTGGTTAAAGTTTTGTCAACTTTGTTTATCTTTTCAAAAACCAGCTCTTGATTTCATTGATCTTTTGTATTATTTGTTTATATTTTTTTAGTCTCTAGTTTATTTATTTCTGCTCTGATCTTTATTATTTCCTCCCTTGTACACTTTGGGCTTTGTTTGTTATTCTTTTCCAGTTCCCCTAGGTGTAAAGATATACTGTACTTGAGATTTTTCTTGTTTCTTTAGGTAGACATCTGTTGCTATGAATTTTCCTCTAAGAACTGCTTTTGCTGTGTCCCATAGATTTTGGGTTGTTGTGTTTTCATTTTCATTTGTCTCAAGGTATCTTATGATTCCTTCCTTGAACTTATCTTTGACTCATTCATTATTTAGTAGCATGTTACTCAGTCTTCACATGTATCTGTATTTTTCAGTCTTTTTCCTTGTAATTGATTTTTAGTTTCATACCACTGTGGTCAGGTTTAGTAGGGTGATGTCCTCTTTTCGGATTGATTCTTTTATTATTGTGTAATATCCTTCTTTGTCTCTTATTATAGTCTTCATTTTAAACTCTTTTTTGTCTGATATAAGTATTGCTACTCCAGCCTTTTTCTCATTTCCATTTGAATAATTTTTTTCCATCCATTTGCTTTCAATCTGTGTGTGTCTTTTGATCTGAGGTGGATCTCTTGTAGATAGCATATGCATGGGTCTTGTTTTATTATCCAGTCACCTACCTTATGTTTTTTTGATTGGAACATTTAATCCATTTACATTTGAAGTAAGTATTGATAGATATGTAGTTACTGCCATTTTATTCAGATTTTTAATGTATTTTTCCCCTTCTTTTTCTTAAAGAAGTCCCTTTAACATTTCTTGCAATACTGGTTTGGTGTTGATTAAGTTTTTAAGCTTTTTTAGCTTTTTTCTTTTCTGGGAAGCTCTTTATTTGTTCAATTTTAAATGACAACTTTGCTAGGCAGAATAATCTTGGTTGTAGGTCCTTGCTTTTCACCACTATGAATACTTTGTGCCAATCCCTTCTGACCTACAAACTTTCTGTTGAGAAATCAGCTCACAGTGTTACAAGAGCTCCTTTGTAGGTAAATAGCTGATTTTCTCTGGCAGCTTTTAAAATTCTCTCTTTGTCTTTAAACTTTGGCATGTAAATTATGATATATCTTGGTCTGGGCTTCTTTTTGGTTCACATTGTTTGGGACTCTCTGCATTTCCTGGTCTTGTATGTCTATTTCATTCACCTAGTTGAGATTTTTTTTTTTGGTCATTATGTCTTTAAATAGGTTTTCAATTCCTTGTTCTCTTCTCTGTCAGATAATCCTATAATACAAATGTTGGTACACTTGGTGTTGTCCCAGAGGTCTCTTAAACTATTCTCATTTTTTTGGATTGTTTTTTTTTTCTTTTTGCTGTTCTGATTGAGTATTTTATGCTCTCTTATCTTACAAATCTTTGATTCTGTCCTCTGCTTTATCAAATCTACTGTTGATCCCTTCTAATGTATTCTTCATTACAATTATTGTATTCTTCATTTTTAACTGGTTCTTTATGTTTTCTATTTTCATTTTTATGTTTCCTTTCTCTTTGTTGAAGTTCTTATTGAGATTGTTGCACATCCTGATAACCAGTATTTTGAACTCTGTATCTACTAGATTGCTTGTCTCCATTTTGTTTAGTTCTTTTTCTAGAATGTTTTTCTGTTTTTTATTTAGGACAGGTTATTTTGTTCCTATTTTGACTGCCTCCCTCTGTTTGTTTTTATGTATTAGGTAGCGTTCCTATGACTCTCTTTCTTGGTAGAGTGGTTTTCTGTAGGGGGTGGTCCATGGGACCCAGTGGTACAGTATCTCTGGTCACTGACTGAGCTGGCTGCTCCAGGTGTGTCCCTTTTGTGGGTAGTGTATGCCCTCCTGTTGTAGTTGAGCCTTGATTACTGTTGGCACATCAGTGGGAGGGATTAACCCTCAGGCTGATTGGCTGTGAAGACTATCTGTGACTCCAGTGGAGGAGCTGTTGTGCAGGAGCTGACCATGTGGAGCAGGACTCACTTTAGTAGGGCTCTGGTGCCTGTCCAGGCTGGTCTTTGTGTATGTCATTTGTGGAGGTGGTTAGGTGGTGCTCTGGTGTGGTCTGAAGCTGGCCAATGAGTGTGTTGATTCTGGGGCCTCTATGAAGGGACTCTTGTGTAGGCCAAGGTCAGCTGCTGCCTTTGTCCTGCCTTGGGCCACATGGTATGAGGTACGAAGTGATCTACAGATGGTTGCCACTTATGCTGGTCTTGGAGGTGCCTGAGAGAGGCCAAGTTGCAATCTGAGGTCAGCTGCCTCTAGTGCCTGGCTTGGAGCTTCTTAGCAAGAGGTACTGGGCATACTGAGGCCAAGTGCTGTTTGTTTGGGGTTTGTAAACCCTTGAGAGAGTTTAGGAAAGTCTGCATCATGAGTCAAGATAGCCCATTTGTATGGAAAAGCCAGGGGAAGTAGCTTGGGTAGGCCTGAAAATTGGGTGGGGTGCGGTCTTAAGGAATCACTAAGGTAGACAAATGGTATTTGCCAGATTGATGAAGACTCAGATAGGGCACCCTCCTGTATCTACATCCTGGGTAGGTGGAGGGCTCAACAAAGAAACAATGGCTTCTGCCATCACTTCTATCTGGAAGAAAGTCCCCTTCCAAACCTCACTGTGAAGCCAGACAATATAGTTCCTCTCCATATGCCGCTGTCACGTTTCAAACTGCTGTCCCAGAGCAGGAACTCAGAGTGAGTCAGTCAGTGAGCAAGTAATTCCATTCTCAGGCCCTTTATAAGGAAGGTGTGGGACTCCAGCCACCTTCTGTCTCACTCAGCAACAATCTCTGCTGGTTTTCACAGCCATAAGTTGTAGGGACTACTCTTCCTGGCACTGGGACCCTGGAATGTGGAGCCAGGTATGGGGCTGGGACCCTGTGTTCCCTCCGTAGAAATACCCTTCCTGAATTTTAACTGCCACACATGGGTGTGGGACCAGCCCATTCCGCATCTCGGCCCCTCCTACCAGTCTCTACATGGCTTTTCTGTATAAAATTATGGTTGTTCTTTAGTTTAGTTGCAATTTTTATGTGGTCGTGGGAAGAGGTCAGCACAAAATGTTAGTCAGTTGTTGATGCCTAAGGTAGTATCTATTATACTTTCAGCATTATGTTTTTAAATCTTATTTGATTAGGTCATTATCAGGATAAATGGCTCTCATGTTAAGGTATGTCCATACTGGCAGACAGGCAGATAAATAGATTAAAAGATCATAGGTAATCCTTAGAGACCTTTAGCTCTAAATGATCATCTAATCACATTCCCTTTTTTTGTAGGGAAGATGAAACACATAGACATTGAATTACACTCTAAGACATGCAGAGCTATAAAAAGGAACTGGGGTTCATAGTTCAGAGTCCAACCTTTTCCACTGTGACACTTGTCTTCTCTCTTTGGGTTAAACTGAAAATCTCTGTGGATTTATCTTTCTTATATAACTAATCACATAAGTTTAACATTTATTATTTGGACACTCAGGAAGAAAAGTGAATAAAATCGTCAAGCTTCTTTTACCACATTTTGCCTGTCTGGGGGAGTGGGTGGGAACGCATACTTCATCACAAAATATTCTAATAGAGGTACACATAGGTGACTTTCTATTGCATAGTATGGAGTGAGAGCTTCAAAAATGATGACCATGTCTGTTGACAACCCCAAAAGAGTACATGCTTTTCTTTTTTGTGTGTACATTATTATCTAATTCTTATTCGAATTGACACCTACATAAAAAAAATGTGCAGCCTTTCCAAGCTTTGAGGAAAACCGTGGCTGTTTTATGTTAAAACACTCTAAATGAGGAGTTCAGTATATTGCTTACTCTTTGTTTAGCATATATGCTTCACAGTTGAGGAACTCATATTCTGTGAAGTACAAATTCATGGCAGGTTTCATTGTTTTATAATGTGGGACTTGCGGGAGTAATTGAAAGTGGATTTAGAGTACAAAACATTATCTTTAAAGTTCTATTTTATGTTATAAATTACTGCTTAACGAGAATTTTCCCAACAAATCAGTAAGAAAATGAACATAAACAAACAAAAGTATTATGGATTTCACCATGTTTTTAAACGTTTGTCATCTTTTTCTTTTTAACAGCTCTTTTTCTTTTTTTTACAAGAGCTTTTAGACTCATAAATTTAGTTAGAAATTTCACGTGTTCTCCCCAAATTCCTTTTTATAAATCCCATATACCAGTCCATGTGCATGTGTGATACACTTTACTAAATGAAACACTCAATTATAGGACCGTTTGCTGTGTGCCAATTTAGTGAATGTTTTTGCACTGGTGAGACCATCCTTACTTAACACCTCATAAAATAAAAGCTAGCCTCTTCCAAAAGAACTAATTTATTGTACACCAAGGATCTGTGCTTAAAAATGGTCTCCTACTGTATGTAAAGTAGGCCTAATGATTGTACCATACCCAAATACTACAGATTCTATATATCTTGAAAATAAAGATACAAATCACAAAACAGTAAATTCCAGGTTTGTAACAAACACCTCAAAGAAAACTTTAACAAATCATAACTGTCAGTAATATAGATGATGAAAGCTTTTGTCATGCAAAGGAATACAAATCATCGTGCTGTTGCAAGAATTTCTCTCTCTCTCTCTCTCTCTCTCTCTCTCTCTCTCTCTCTCTCTCTCTCATCTTCTCTCATCCTCTTTCCCTCTCTTCCACCCGGCTCCTCTCGCTCTCATGTTTGGTTTTAGACACATCGTCAACCTTAATGATAAAGCCTTACACAAAAATAATTCTTAAGCCTCAGGAACAAACACCTCTTTGGTATCCTGAGAGAATATTCCACAAACATCATCAATCTCCTTCAGATTATGATTTACAACCCTTCCTTTTGGCCGACTTGAGTCATTTGTGAGCATGCCCCAGCAGTGTCACATGGGGATATTCCTCCACTTTACCCTCTAAACACAAAGCTGCATAGCTGTATGTTACTGCCAGTTTGGAAGCACGTGCTTGACAAAGGAATCAAGTACAAACTACAGATAGTAGGCTGTAAAAGCACTTTCCAAAGCAGCTGCTTATTAATGCCTGGACTCTCCAGAAAAATGGAGAGGGAATAGCTATCTCTGTGTAGGTTCTGGAACCAATTTATTCTGTTTCATATTGTCAGTGGCATTCATAAAGCCAAGTAATGATAACTTTAGGGCATGAAATTTGGGCTGTTCTAAAGAAAATGAAATCAAAGTCAGTGGAATATTTTGTATGGGTGTATATTTCTCCTAACAAAACAAGTATCTCAAGAATTGTTAACAGTTGTCTGATAAATGCCATCTTTCTGGGTGTTTTCCTTGAAACTGAAGAAAGGAGTCTGTACCACAGCTGAATTCATTTAGTATGTGCCTAAACCCACTCTTACTCTGTGTGTTCATTAAAACAGATGCACATACATTATTAATTGTTGACTAACTTGCAATCATCATCAAGGACAGAAAAAAAAAACTATTGGGTTGTCGGAAAAGCCATGACATATTTTTCTATGCTTTTTGTTGCAAAAATGTGTCATGACTTTTCCAACAGCCCAATATACCCCCATCAGGAAAGCGCACCAACATTATGATTGCTTGAAAGCATAGGGGGATCTTTAAGATGTCTATATGGCGTGAAACAGTAGCTACTGACATATCTAGCAATATTTATGACGGAAGCTTTGCAAAGCAAAATATTTACTGTAACCTAATGATGCTAACCAGAGGAAATCGTGAAGCTGGGTACTTGATAGAGGAGTCAGAATTTTTATTCTCCGTTTCCAACCTCACCAAATAAAGTGTATATATACAGTGTGAGGGAGAAAATGCAATGATGACCCATAACTTTGGTCTTAATTGTAAGTCTCAGTGGTTGTTTTTTTTTTAATGTTCTTCCTTTTTTTAAATTAAATTTTTTGGGGCGACAATGATTAGTAAAATTACAAGTGTATGTTTTTATAATACAGCATCTGTATATCACATTGTGTGTTCACCACCCAGAGTCAGTTCTCCTTCCATCACCATATATTTGATCCCATTTACACCTCTTCTACTATCCCCTCTCCCTCTTTACCCTCTGATTACCACTAATTTATATACTGGGGTGCCAAAAATATCTATACCCATGACTTATTCATCGTTTGTTATTGGTATATATTATTACATTTTTAATACAGATTTTTCCTTTCTTAAAATGTGTATAAATTTTTTGGCACCCTCTGTATATAGTTGGAGTATATTATAGGAATCAATGGTTTACAAAAGCAATTAGTCAGTTGGTCTGATGAAGAGCAATCACATCATAGGAGAACATCTATCTATATTAGGAAAATCAAATTCATGTTGATAACACAGGCAAAGGGATTATATTTTTATTTTCCTTTTGCCTTGGTTTTTTATATGATCTGTGGTATGGGCTGGGATGTTTTCAGTTTAAAGTATCAGGTTGCTGAATCAAAACCAACTATAGGCTTGGAAGATGCACTCTCTCCTACTGCTGGTAGGATTTTAAATTGAAAAAAAAATGAAAGTCAATATTGAAATAGTTTTGCACTTCCTTAAAAATATTCATGTACTTTGACAGAATAACTTCACTTTTCTGAATTTATCCCAGGGCCATAATCTGAAATTTATATAAAGATTTTTATAGAGAGCTTCACTGTGTTATAACTAAACATTGGAGACAGATATTCAAAAACAAGAACAGTTAACTAAATTATGGTGTATACATATGCTGAAATAATATGAAGCCATTAAAATACATATATATATATATATATATATATATATATATATATATATATATATATAGCAAACATAGATGCTATTTCTGCAAGAGACTTTCTTTAATTAAGGAAAAATTTTTTTCACACTTGATGCATTTATACAGACTGTTCCTTCACCTTTAATTTCTCTGTCTCTATGTGACAAACACCTACTCATTCTTTACACCCATACTAAAATGCTATGTCTCAATGAAGCCTTGTTCAATCAGGTCCCGAATGTGTATGGACATCATTCTATATAAGCTCTAGGTGCAGAAATATTTAATTATCTTAATGTTCTCAAGTCTTAACAAAGAGCCTAGCATAATATACATAATTGTTAAATTTGATATTGTTACTGAAATATGTTCCATTTGTAATACCCTGTGTTCATCAATTCTACTGTAATAAGTGACAGAAACTTGAATATTTACCATTGCCTGTTCCTCCTACCTAACTTAACTATAATAAAGATCCTTTACTTTGTGTTACTTTTGATTCTGCAATTTTAATGTAATTCTAACTTTTTTCTTTTAGTAAATGAACTTGCTTTTAAAAGAAGTTAACCTTATATTTTACCTTTTCTAAAGGGTTAAAGTTAACTTTAATTAACTTTAACATTTTTAATGTTACATAACTTTTCCATTTTTTTTATTTCACTAGGTGAATATACTAGTATATAAACCTTAGCTTACTTGTGTGGTTTATGGACTACTATGCAGTTACTAAAAAGAATGTAGTAAACCTAGTTCTACTCCTTATGATTTTTTTGTTAATATTTTGGAGTCAAAAATTAATGAGCAACATACTCTATGTAGGTTATGGAATCCTGCTTCCACTTAGGATGTAGAAAACCTTAGGAATATATTGCTTCAACTCTCATGACACAAAAAGCTAGATAATCTATAAAACTTGACCTTACCAATCTTAGCAGAATGCTGAGTTCACAAGGCAATCAGTCACACTGAATTCCAAGCCTTTGTGAGGAGACAGAAAACATGGACTCTTACCTTTGGCAGAACACAGGAGGAAGAGGCAAACACCATAAAAATGGGTAATAAGAAAATATCTTAAGTATTAACATATTCTTAAAGGCCTAATGAAGGCAAGCGTGAAAGCTTAGAATCTCAGACAAAAGAAAAGCCTGCTCTCACCCAAAAGCTCTTTTTTTTTTAATGATTTTTTAAATTATAGTTTCAGGTGTACAAAACAATGTAATAGACATTTACACCCCTCACAAAAGCTCTTTAACATGGGCCTCCTCCACCCAGTAATTTTGATAAAGACTGGGGAAAGAAGCTGCAGAGTTGAACAAGTTCCCCTCTGTGATAGACAGGCAGAAAACTCTTCTCACATTCCCATCCCCTTCCTCATACAAATCAAAATTGTTTGCCTCTGAGAGAGTAGAAGGAAATTCCCCTGTTCCCACCATGACTCGTGTGCCAACTATCTTAGTCAGCTTGAACTACTATAAGAAAATACCATTGACTAGAAGACTGAAATATCAGACTTTTTTTTTTTTCAGAGTTCTGAAAGCTGCGAAGTACAGTAATACCTTGGTTTGTGAAAATAATTTGTTCTGGAAACAAACTACTCATATTGTAAGACATCGCTTGTTTACCAAGTTAAAATGTATTAGAAATGTTTGCTCATCTTGCGGATGTTACTCACAATCCAAGGTTTTACTGTATATCAGGATGCCAGTATGGTCAGGGTCCAGTGAGGGCTTTCTTGATGGCCATCTTTCTTGCTGTATCCTCACATGGTGGAGAGAGAAAGCTCTGATGCCTCTTTCTCTTCTGTATGAGGGCACTAATTTTATCATGCAGGTTATATCCTCATGACCTCATCTAAACTGGTTATTTCCCAAAGGCGCCACTTCCTAATACCATCACATTGGGGATTGAGGTGTCCAAATGTGAATGTTGAGAGGACAAAAACTTTCAGTACATAGCATCAAGCAATGCTGACAATAATCTGCTACTGTGAAAGAGCAGGAAATCCACTTGCCACTGGTTCTAGGCAAAGGTGTTCTGCTGTGAAAGGAAGAGTGGACATCAAAGCCTTCATTTCTTAGGGGAGGAGTAGGTAACCCACTTGGGCACAGGATCTTGTACTGATATAAAGTAATTGTCTGGACTGTTAAGGGAAGGGCAAGGTATTCTCTGCCACCAAAATCTATCCCCAGACACAAGGCGAAGTTTGGCTGCTAAGGTTGGGAAAGAAACAGAAATGTCGAGATAGTCCTATCCTCGAACTTCAGGTCCATGGGATCTACCTAAGACTGCAATTGTACCAATATAACCAAAAACTTTCCATCCATCTTCCAAGATGAGCCTCACATGGGGTAACATGCAATAGTGGTCTATTACTGCAGAAATGTAACAGAATGTAGAGACCTCTCTCTACAGGGCAAGTCCCACACTGAACACAAGGGAGCAACAAGCCCACCACTACATGAATCAGTAGACCGACTTACCTCCTCTTTACCCCCTACCGAGCACACACGTGCAGCCTGGCAAAAGAAGAGATGTGTTTATTTCCAGGTATAAATGCTACTTACCTCAGTCTCTACTATTCTTATCCACAATGACAAACATTGAGAAAATGAGACATGCAAAAAAGTAAGAGAAAACACAACATTGTCAAGAGATTTAGTTCATGATCAAGGCTTTGAGACAATCCAGATGTTGGGTTAGGAAGTTATAAATAACTATAATTAATATTTAAAGGATCTGAAAGTTGTAGGGCATAACATAACACCATTATAATTTAAACCAAGTTTTAAAAAATGAAAAGTAGAAATTTTGATTAATAAATTGATGGTTTCATTGGTTAAAAAAAAAGTTATTTTAAAATTTTCATCCAGATTCCTCTCAGGAAGACAACTGTATTATTTTGAAAAATGTCTCAGTAGGTAATTGAGATTAGGTAAGATTTGAATGTCTTGAGAAAGACTAAAATTAAACACATTAGCAGAAGATAAAGTTATCAAAAGAGATACGTAAATTGTTCTTTATGTAAAACAAGCAGGTTTTTAGATGTGGGAGATAACTAAAAAGCAAGAGAAATAAAGGAATGTCCAGAAACGTGGTGGTGTCTAAAGAATGAGAATGCCGAGTGTTTGTAACGTGTGATGAGCTCTGTAACCATATGACACGTCCCCCTTTTTCCTCACCAATGTCTAGTAAAGTTGATTCCATACACAACAGTTTTGTGTGATGTTTGCAGTGACATAAGGGAAGAAACAAAGAAATGATAGAAAGGGGCATAGTTGAGAAAAAAATTAATTGAGCAGAATCAGGAAGAAGTCTTTCACAATAACCAAGAGACGTCACAGAATTCTGGAGTTTAATTTTGCACAAACTACAGAGCATGGAATGAGGGTTCACAGCCAGCCTTTGTGATATTATGGACAGGGAAACCTCACCTAATGTCTAAATTGGATGACTGTGCCTAGAAAAAGACAACCATTCATCCATGCCCAATACATACTTGCATTGTGTTATTTTTAAATGCACATTGAAATAATTTTTATTCAGTCCTATAATTATCAGACAGATTTTTGCACTCATGGAAAGAAACAAAATTTTACCATGATGCCGCACTGTGAAGCTGATATTGCTGCTCCTCTGGCCTGTGGCTGCTCAGGATGGTCGTATTTCGAGAAACTCAGGAAAGAAAGTAAGAGTGTGGGAGAGAGAAGCAGCGAGGGCCTCCATTTCTCCATTTTTTGTATGTTTTTAGGGCTGAGGAGAATATAACTTTAAGATGGATTTCACTTGAGAAAAAAACTATAACATTTTATCCAGAATATTTTGTTAGAGAAAGAGCACTTTCTTTTAATGACTTTTTACCATAAGTTTTCTTGTGGCATTACATATGATTTGTATTTATACTAAACTCTTACTCCAGACTGGTTCTCTTGAATGAGTATTAAACTTTCACTTCTGTTTGCATTTTCTGACTACTATTGTTACAATAAGGATACATTTTATTTTCAGATATAATACAAAATAGTAAATATTTAAATATTAATAGATGCTTTTAAAGCCTTATTACAAACTAGGTGTTTTCACCATAAATTGAAAAAATTTTTCAAATAGTTTCTATCACCACTTGACTATTGTTCCTCAATGTAAGCTGTAAAATAATTATTACATGATGAGCAATTTTTTTCTTTTAGTTTTAATACATCTATGCATTATAAGTTTTTCTGCAGATTATCATGTCCCTTTCATAAACATGCTGTGAAATAAGTTCAAAATATTTTGATTAGCAAATGCACTCTAATATACATAAATATGTATATTCTACTGTTATTAGGCCATTAAGATGTTTGTCTTCTACTTTTTCTCTATAATAAACAATGTATTTTTTAGCTAAGGTACTTTGGTTTCAAGTGACAGAAACCACATTACTTAGCTTAAGCAATATAAAAAAGAAAGACTATTTTTGGTAGGTGCCCTTTACAATTCAAGGAAATGTTCAACGAATTTTTCAGTTAGATCTAAGACTGGAATTCCATAGGAAATGGTTTTTATGTTTTCTCCTTTACTCAGCTATTGACATAAATTCTACTCCTGTCAACATCCATATCCTTCAGTTCAATATTCAAAAAGAAGAAAATCTGATTGACTTCATTTGTGTCAGGTGTTTGCCAAACTAATCAGCACTATACGAATATGGCAGCTATGGAGAGACACCCCCATGTTAATTTGGATAAATAGTTTAAGTAAAGGGCTGTGCGGATCTCAGTAATTGTCTCTGGGAATGTGATAAACAGTTTTGGACATAGACCTTTTCTTTTTAAATTGGGGAATCGGGGGAGGGGAACAGCATTGGGGAATTGTGGAAGGGGAACAGACAAGTTGCTGTCCTTTTGTTCTTCAGTCTAGTTGTGGAGGACATCGCTTCACTGGTCCATGTTGGTGTTATCATTGCACTCTTCCTGGGTGAGGCAGATCAGTTGCCAGCCACTGGATGGCCGCTCACATCTGCTCTTGGCAGCTCATGATGGCTGCCGGCCACTCATGGTAGCATATGGCAGCCCACTGCAGCTCCACAGTAGCCTACGCCATCGTGGGCAATTCATGTCAGCCCAGCTCCAGGTCGAGCTGTTGTTCACCATCTTAGCTGTAGAAGATGCAGCGTCACTGGCCCATGTGGGATCTGAACCGGCGGCCCTGCTGCTCAGAGCTCGTGCTCCCAAGCCAACTCTTAACCAATGAGCCACTCGGCCGGCCCTGGACATAGAGCTTTCTTTAGATTTAGATTTATTTCCTTTATATTTCCAGATATAGATTTTCTCGATAAAAGGATATAAATCATTAACGATTGCTATCTTTATTTCCCTTTGTATCATTTGCTATAAACAACCTTCTTTGCTGATCCCATCTAAGGCAATGCCTTCAACTACTATTTACAAGTAAATAATTTTCCAACCGATACTTGGAGCTCCAGACTCATCTCGCAGCTGCTTATTTATAATCTCCCACAGAAACTGTTATTGGTGCTTCCAAACCATCAGAACTAAAATTAAACTCATTATGCTTCAGCCTAAACCTACTTCTTTTCTTCTGTTACCTGAATTAAAATAATAATTAAAACGTTTCATGATTCTCCAAAAATGTTTTTAAGATAAATCCCTTCTGCCTACCTAGAGTGTCTTCACGGTCAGACTCCAGTCTGTTTTTCTCATTATATTGTGTGTTATCCCTCCTACTACCACCTGCATACATACGTGTCTCTTCCTGTGCTCCAGCAATGAAAGGTCATCTTTCATTTCTTTTTTGTTCTCTCTGCAATGCCATTCTTTACCTCTCTGACTCAATGACTTCAACTCAGCTCAAGTGTTAACTTTTCAAAAATTTTTTCTAGCTTATTAATTAATTGACACACTCTCTGCTCCTGTAACCTTTTGTATGTAGCTTTATCATAGTGTTTGTTGAGTGGAATGATAATTGTTGGTTTACATAGATTTATTCCCACATAAGTGATCTCCACTTGGATAAGACTGCATTTGTCTCATTAGGTCTTTGAATACTTACTGCTCAGGAAATACCTAAGGTACAGAAGTCACTCATTGTGTGTTGTCTGAAACATTTGGATGCATATTGCTAAATTTCTTCCAGAAAGTCCTATGATGTCTCCTAGTTATGCTGTTCTCTACTGCCCCCTTCTGAAAAGTGTCATAACTACACAGAGAAACAAATTCTGCCTCTAGGGATCAGAGTTTGAACCAGAGTCTGGGCACTATAGATAATCCGATAGTGTTAACCATTACAAAAATATCATCTTGATTTAGAGAGCTTGAAGAAGACAGAGAAATAGAAATAGGTGATGAGAAAATAGCTGAAATCCCATTCTGCCAGTGTGTGATTCCAATGAAAAAGGAAACTTTCACTTTCTATTAATTTTAATTATTTGATGTATCAATATAATATTATATTCTACTTTGAAAATTTAAAGGAGTCTCTACTTCCACCCATTAGCCATTCACCTTCTGATACTGCTCTACTTCTAGTAAAGAGAGTGGCCAACTGTCTCGGATCTCAACGATTTCTAGGACAAGTCAATGTGGATCCTAACATAAGCCTCACCATTTTTCTTAAGCTTGTATATGATTTTGAATTTCTTGGTAGCCAACAATAACAACAAAATGTTAAACTAAACAAAAATAAATTTTAAATAATGAAAGAATACGAGGGCCCAGAGAAATTACAGGAGATAAAAGTTTCACACATGAGTTCCACTATGATTTCAGGTTGCTCTAGAAACTAATAAACAGAAAAAAATAGCTACTTAGTACTTACTGTATGCTATGTAAGATTGACATGTTCTAGGGGGATAAGATAAAAACTGTACCCCTATGATTTTCCAGCCCAGAAGAAATCTTAGGTGATATATCAATGGGGATGGGTGGGTTCCCCTTTTACCTGAATCGCATGCAAATTTAGGGCCGGGGTGGGGGGGAATCTTGTCAGTGGTCAACTAGTAAAATCTATGCACAATAAATGTAAAGTGATGCAAATGAATTGCTCTTCAACAAATAATTGAAATCCATGTAAGGTATATCATTTATTGCTCTGATTATTAAATGACTATATATACAGCCAAAGAAAGAGACAGTATGAGTTTTGTGGTAGCTCAAGGTGATGAGAGTGTTAGGTTATTCTAATTTCAAGTGGGAGAAGGCATCAGGGAGGCTTTACTTTCACAGTTGTGACTTGTGCTTTGAAGAAGGAATCGGACATTCCTGCTGATAGGACTGTGAAAGGGCATTCAGCATGTACACGAGTATGTGGCCATGTTTCAAGCATGCCAAAGGCCCTGAAGATTGTGTATGTTGTCTCTAATAGATTGCTTCAGGGAGGAGTGGTCCTCACTCAGGACAGAAAAACAGGTGGGCAGCTGTGAAGATGTGAACGCTAAGTTATGGGGTTTGATCATTTAGGGCATGAGTTGTTGTCAAAACTTAAAAGAAAAGGAGTTAGATGATCAAATTTGCAATTCAGAAAGATCACTCTGCCATCAGTGATACAAACAGGCAATGAGTGGATAATGGGAGGAAGTTGAGGTGAGGGTTACTATCAGACAAGATTTCTTGAGAAAACAATTGAAAATAATTTCAAATTTTGTAATGTAAAAGTACTAGAACGCAAGTGTAACAAAACATAAAAGTGAACAGTGTCAAACAACATTTAAAAATATTTATGAGTCAACCTGTAAATATTTTCAAGTAGAGCATTTTTTTAATGAGTCACATCCTTTATTAAAACATTTTTAAAATTTCAAGCAACCATCTATATAGAATATTCTTGACTAATGTTATGCTTCATTAATTCTAGCTTGGAGTGTATACATAGCATAATAACACTTAATTTCTCTTTAGAAATTAAACCAATTCTTGTCTATTGAAATAATAATTCTGGATATTATGAATATCATAACGAGCCTGGAGCTAGTCAGTTTTCCAGTTTAACAGACTACCTAGGGTCAAATTTTGATAAACACAATATTTTAAGGTAATAAA
The DNA here is from genome assembly GCF_001890085.2 of Hipposideros armiger. Classification (NCBI taxonomy): domain Eukaryota; kingdom Metazoa; phylum Chordata; class Mammalia; order Chiroptera; family Hipposideridae; genus Hipposideros; species Hipposideros armiger. Next base: position 48,854 of record NW_017731465.1, on the reverse strand, counting down.
GGACTATAAACATTTCATTTTCTTCAGCAAATATAAGTTCCCATAATTAATATGTTACACTATAACTCTGCAATATATATGATATCCTAGGAACTGCTGATGTGTTTCAGATGCTGCTTGTTTATTAAAAATTAAAACTGTAGGCATTTGATGTGACACAAACCTGATAACTAAATACTGTTTGCCTGACATCTATTAAGAACAAGATTATTTCTACAACTGATTCTAAAGATGTTAGTGCCTCCAAAATTCCAGAAACATAAGCCTTAGTAGTTTTCTCAAATTGGACTACTATAAATGATCACATTATTTGGTGTCATTGAGACAGTGCAACAGTTTAACCTTTAGTAATTTTGGAAGATCAAAATTCACTTGATTTTCCTTCCTCTTTAAACCAGTGCTGGCCATTTATTTTATTTGAAAACTAAGTGCAGTTTTAATTGTTCTCTTGCATCGCATGTTCCTATCCATTAATGTTGAAATAATACTTTGGTTTGTCATCCTCCCTTTTCTGTTTTATATATATAGTAAAAATAAGTTTTTCCTCATTATTGAAAGAGTGGATACTCTGGCCACAAGGAGAGTTACCAGGACTGTCAATGGCATGGGTTTCTCAGATAGGTCATGGCTCTACAGTGCCTAGAATTAAACCATGAGGCCATAATCCCCTCTTCCTGGAGTCCAATGGTAAAGGTAAGTATTTTTATTGTGATCAACACATTCAGTCAAACAGGAAATGTGTGTTTATTATCTATTTTGGGTGTAGAACTTTTTGGTTTGTCTAGAAATCTTTAGTTAAGAGGCTACAAAGGCATAATCCCTAATCCTATGTAGGTTATAAAATAGATAAACAGGAAAAACACACAAACACACATACCTTCTAAAACTTATAGTGAATCTTAAAGTAAATGGACTTGTTATAAATACAATAAGAGTTTGAAGAAGGCAGAGATTATAAATACTGTGGACTAAATTATTCATAGAATAGTATGTGAATGCCAAGAAAAATAATATTGAAGAAAATGCATATAAAACCCAGTATTACTACTTATTTTTATTTTTATTTTTAGCTGAGCCATCCTGCCACCTGTTGGAAGCTCAGCTCAGTCCGGGAATCGAACTGGCAGCCCTATTGCTCAGAGCTCTCACTCTTGAGCAAGCTCTTAACCAACTGAGCCACTCAGTCGGCCCCTATTACTACATTTTTTTAAATGTAAGAGATACTGGATGAGACTATCATACAATTTGGAAGGCCTGGCATATATGGAAGTGTAGAGTCAGCTCAGTATTTATTTTTTCATCATATTCTGGTGGAAAACTTTGAGAGGGTAAGGGAATAATTAGACTTAGTAACTAGCTACACAGATGGTAAAATGCCAATAATGAATTAATGACAAAATAGAGGTTTCAAGTGATTTACCATGGGTATTATTTGACTTGCCTAAGTCACTGTGTTACATTAATGTAGTTGGTGAATATTCAGAGGACATTGTCACCAAGCCTGTAGCTAACACCTATGAAAGGGATATCATAACCAGGGTCCAAAAACAAATCATAGCAGGTGTTATTTAGTTTTTTACAAGCCCCAACTTTTTTGTTATTACGTTTAACTCACACAAGATGACATATTGAATTAGACATCATAGAAATGTCAAATTGTTATAAAAGGCGTGAAACACTCTTGATTTCTGTATTCACCTTGTGGTCAAGTAACACATGGTCCATGGGTGAGATTGTTTTAGAGTTTTCTATTTCTATTTCTATTTTCTATAGCACTTTATAGGTCTTAGTAGGCTATTAGTTCTTGATTACTATATGTGGTGCCAAGTCCTTTTTTTTGTTTTTTTTTTCAGCCTGTATTTTTTTATCCTTTTTTTCAATTATTTTTTTCAATTACAGTTGATATTCAATATTACAGTAGCTTCAGGTGTGCATCCTAGTGATTAGACATTTATATCACTTATGAAGTGATCCCTTCAATAAGTCTAGAACCTGTCTGACACTACACATAGTTATTATAATATTATTGACTATGTTCCCTATGCTGTAATTTACATCCCCATGGCTATTTTGTGACTGCCAATTTGTACTTCTTAATCCCTTTACCCTTTTCAGCCTGTATTTTATAATGTGAAATTTAACAGGAGTGGATCAAATGCCCTGCAAAAGTCCTCTAAAGCCAATTATACAAATACAGTGTGAAAGAAACATCATAGCAGCTTCTGTGAAAATACATAAGGATTGAATTCATAATAAGATAGCTATTAGTTTTTGTGAGTCAATAGGAATCAATAATCAAATAGAAGGTTGAGAGGTTTCATTGGATACCTTTCACTGTAGTACTATGTTTGGTTGCCTGTACTTTGAAAAGAAGGACATAAAGGTCCAGAGAGGGGAAGAACTCTGGGCTATAACAGAATTGAATAGAGTTCAAGAACGTTATAACATAAAATACATGGATGGATCTGGGAGAAAAATAAGGCTAGAGACTAGAGGGCAGATCAGAGTTAGGAAATCAGAGGGATCCAACCAAGAGTGTAAAATAAAAGAATAACAAGATTAAGTTTTTAATTAGCTTAGAACAATTACTTATGCAGCACTGGGTAGCAAGCTTGCAAGCAGTGAAACCAGCCTGCAGCCTGAGAGAGATGATGGAGAAAGGAAAACTGGGTACAAATCTGAGAGTAAAAAAAAAGGCAAAATTTATAGGATTTGGGGACTAATTAAATATCAAATGAGAGTTATACTTAATATTTTCCTTTTCCCCAGGAAGAAAAACAGAAAAAAAAAATTGTTAATGGGCAACTCCCAGAAAAGGAAATATTCATGACTATTAAATTTGTTATATGTAACCTTTTAATAATAAGACATGGAAATGAAAACAAAATACCAATTTTCTCAGCCGTTTTGGATGGTCAAACCTCAACTTGCAGATGAGAGTATAAAGGTAGGAAATGGGAAATGTCTGTGCCAATCAATAAACACCAATGCCTTAAGTTACTTAAAAAGATGGGTAACAACTCTGGCTCTATCTAGATATGTTTAGTACATGCTGAGCTTGAGTTTGATGGCAATGGTAAGGCTGGAGAGCCTGCCCCATTTACAGATAAACTGAACTGATAGTATAACGCTATTGAAGTTAAAAAAAAATTAAAAAAAATAAAAGCCTGGACCATTTAAAGCATCTGGGGGAAATTTCAAACTTATCTTCTAATGGACTTCAGATGGAAATTTGGGACCTGGGTGCATGATGTATTATTACTCCTGGGGACAGAAAATTTTTAGTGGTAGAGTATCCCTGGCCTCAAGACTCAGGAAAACTTTACAGATGCAGACACTTTGATCTTGTTTCCTAAAAAATGATAATAATTCATGCCAGGCAGCTATGGAGAAATGAGCACTCATGTATACTGATAAGGAAAGTAAAGATTCAAACCAACTTCCTGGGATGCACTATGGTAATATATAGAAAAGCCTTAACAACAATGTTTATTCCCTTAGTTTCAGTAATTCCAATTCTGACCATCTTTTTTTATGGAAATAAGCAGGAATGCAATGAATGATCAGTGGTCAAAGACATTCATCAGAGTTTTATATATAATTAAAGCTAAATATCATAAATATTTTACAATAAATAACCAACAATGGAGGAATGGTCACAGTGGTCACAATGGTGGAATGATCACAATAAATAAAATATTATGCAACTAAAACATATATAAAAAAGCCAGTTGCCAAACAGAATATATATAAATTTCTGGGGTTTTTTTAAGATTTGGATATCGCACATTAAAATATTAACACTACTTATCTCTGGGCTATAGGATTATAGAATTTTTTTATGTGTCATAAGAATGAAAATTCATTATTTATATAATTGAGCAAAAATAACATATTTTAAAATTTCAGATAGATCAGCCTTTATTATCTTAGACTATGATTTCTTGTTTAGCAAAGTTGTTTATTTTTTCCAATTTTAAAACTTGTTTCTGAATAGAGAAGACCGAGCAAAAGGATTTGGTAAATTTAGCCTTAACTTTGTCATTTGTTAATATTGTAGAATCTGCCCATAATAGTAAGTCTCTTTTAGGAGCCACGGGATGGAGGGGGGCGGGGAGGTAGTGAAAAAGACAGAAATCACTGGAGAAAAGTCATTCTAATCTGTATCATTTGTTGACTTCCATGTTGTAAATCTTCCTACTATGACTGATATCAAACCACCAACTTTATCTCCCATCTTGCAAATTATCTGACATTAACAACTGGCCCTCCCCAGGCAGCACAAATTAGTTCCAACTCTTACTGACAGATGCTCAAACAAGTTCCTTGAAGTAAATGAGGAAAATTTTGGTTGCCTTCTTTTTATGTCAAAAGATTGTTTCCTGTGGGCTTAGCTTCCTTTATGATATCGTTATTATTTTGTCATTTTAAAGATTTTATTTGGGTTACGTACCCTCTCCTTCAATCTTTTGGGCATATACTTTCATTTCATGCATGTGAGTTGGATTCTTTAAGGAGACTGGCACCTCTTTATTTTTCCACAGATTTATTTATAGATGTACTATCAAAATCAATTTTAAATAGTCTCCAATCATTCTCTCCTTTAAAATCACTGGTTGTGAAGTTATCCTTAATCATTTTATAATTAAAAAAAAATCTATCTAAAATTTAAGGTCGATTCTGTCTGTTCCAGTATTAATTTATTATTTTTTTATGAAAAATTATTTCATGTGAGGTCTATTTCATACTGTAAGTTGAGTGGTTACTTTCTTCAGGTGACTTCTTCATCATCAAATGTTTCTTTTTTTTTTCTTTCTACACCGATAGAACGTTCCACTTGTCCTTTCAATTATTCACCTTCCTTTTGAATGTTTTCTACTGTATACACATATCCTTCCTAGTCATTTAATGCCTGTTAACTTCTTCATGATTCTTTAAAAGACAGTAGTTCTTTAAGTATGCTCATCACTGCTTTGTGCTCATGGATTCCGGTATTGTAAGTCTGCTTCTTATAAATGATTTTTAAATTTTCCCATGTTGGATCGGTAAGGAAAAGAGCAATGGCATTTTTATATTCTTTATTATTCCTTAGTTTTTTATACTTGTTTCCCTCATTTTTTTTCCTGTTGAAGCTTGATAAAAATAAGGAATTCAATAACTGAAGTATGTCACAGCATCATTAATTTTATTCCTCTACTTATTAGAGGATCTATTTTGCTCTTTGCTCTTTGCCTTCAACCTTATGTATTTGTAAAAACCATTTAATTTTAATTCACTTCTTTAGCTATAAGCATCTCATTTATCTTATTCATTTCTGGTTATCATCTTTTCACTGTGGAGATTAACTGATAACATTTTACTTTAGGTTTTATCTTCATTTCAAAACATAATCTTGCTTTTAGTTTTTAAAGGAAACCACTCTAGCTAAATCAAAATTGTCATATTTTAAAAATGATTCCTTTAAAGAAGACTAGCCAAGGAAAATCAACCCATGATACCTGTGCCAAAAGTTGCATGCAAAGTATTTTCTTTTAATACATACATACAGAGAGAGAGAGAGAGAGAGAGAGAGAGAGAGAGAGAGAGAGAGAGAGGTAGAGGACAGAGAATAGAGAATAAAAGGTGGAGAGAATCGAGCTTGCTTAGAATTTCAGGTTTCTGTTGTCTTGAGAACTATTGAATAGTTCTTTCTGCAAGAATATACATCACATAAACACTTTCAATTTAATTTCAGAAAGATTGCCTGTCCTTATTAAAATCAAGTTTGACTCAACTTTAAAAAATAATCTCTACAGTTAATGGGTAAAAGTGATATTTTCCTTGGACAACTCTTCCAACTTCCATATCTCCATGAGTATCTCCTGTTTCTACACACCTTGCAAGCAGAAGCACTGATTGCTGCTCGTTCTGGATTTTCATTCCAGGGATGTTTATATAAGGAACAGACTTAGATGATAGAGCACCTTCCTCTGGAGCAAAAGAAGGGCAAACATTCTTAATGTCCATTAGAAAAGCTTTGGGTTCCCTACGCTTAATATTTTTCTCCTGTAGTGAAACCCAGTACAGGTGCATATACCACCTGTCCTTTTTTGGCATCTTCCCGGGGAGAACTGGGACTCAAATAACCAACACAAAAAATGCTGTTAAGTTTGTTAATTCTATTGCTGTGAATAATGAAAGGTCTTTTGTCTCTGCCCTAGACATCTTGTGTCTTTTTACCAGCACCCATGAAATTAGGACAGATTAACTTTATAAGTTGCAAGTAGGATAAAATAGGCCCTTTGCCATTCTTCACACAAATAATAAACCACCATTGGCTTTGGAATCAAACAGATGGTTGTATCAAAAGTTCCAAACTTCCTAAAATCACCTGATTACTTTCTGATCACTCTGGTCCTGTTCCATGAATAAGCCAGGTTTTATTTTAACCATGAAGAATGAAGAAAAAAAATAGAGATATTAAAAATGAATTGCAGTATGCATTGTTGCCATACAACAGCCAAGTGATCAGGTAAAGGCTGGGTTGAGAACCACGAAACTACATGATTTAAAGGGAAGCTAAATTCTCAGCTGTGAAACTCTAGGAATTAAAAGCAGTTACACAGGAATGCATAGTAAGTCATAAAGAAGCAAAAGGGTGACTGACTCCTTTGATCTAGGATGCAGGGCCATTTAAAAGGTTACAAAATATTACTGCGCTTCTGTGGGTGGAAGGGATAATGTGAACGGAGCTGAGAAAACATGGAGCTTTGGAAAGTGCTACCTATCTGGGCATATGTAGCCCACTTGTGTGGAGAAGTAAAGACGCCTCCTTGCAAGAACGGAGCCCTGCTCCAGGCCTCAAGACTGGTTGTTTAGCCAGTGGAACTTGTCGATTTCAGAATTTATGCAATTCCTCAGCAGAAAATTTTAAGGAAGATCAAAAACAACCAACCAACAAAAACCCCACAATCTCAAGCAGCAGCCATGCATTTTTTTTTTCATTTACATGTGCCTGGGACCTATTAATAATAAAAATTGTTACCACTTATTTAATATATACTGTGTGCTAGGCACTGTACTAAATACTTTAAAATGAACTATCTCATTTTATCCTCAAAATAACTATATGAAACAACTATTATTATTATTAATCTCATTCTGCAAATGAGGGGAATGAGGTTTAGAATGACCATTTAGAGAGTAAGTCGCAAAGGCAGGACTGCAGCCCAGGTCTGTTTGAGTCGAAAACCATGGCACTCCTGTTATTGCCTTTCATACTTCATCTTCCAACCTGAAAGGAAAAGATAATCAGGTGGCAGTTCCGTCATGACCTTTATTTCTCCTCCTTTCTTCCACTTTCAAGCTTCTCTTCAATTAGCTAATATGCATAAAGTAGTTCTTCTTGTTATCAATATGGTGACGATAGAAACCAAATCCAGAGTTTAACTTCAGTGTTAATTCCTTTGTCTTAATGCTGTTTGCTTTGTTATGTCTTTATTTTGCTAGAAAGAAAAACTTGGCTGTTTCTGAAATTTAACAAGCTTAATATTTCTTGTACTTTCACTTGAAGGGCTATAACCATCTATTAGTTTGAAAATTAAAAAAAAAACCCTCTTTATATAAATTCTAATATTCTTAATGTTGTAGCATATTTTGCCAATCTTTTTCTATGCAAAGCATTCCTGACTTTTTATCATCAAACCAAATACTCTCAGTTAATTCGTCTGCTTTTCTATTCTCATGTCTGCGGCAACATATCTTTTTGAATTTTCTGCTTCCCAGATTTCAAAGTTCAGAGTGCTAACCATTACACAATGGGACCTGCTTCCCAGATTTCAATAAAAGCTCATTCATTTTTGGTCTCTTGAATAAAGAGTAATAATTTGGAAATTAAAGAGACTCAAATGGTCTATATTTTAAAATTAAGGTACAAGTCATAGGTGCAACTTGTTTTTTCTAAATCCATTGAGTTTTTTTGTATCCTCTCTACTTCCACTTGCTTCTGTGAAAGACAACAAAGGTGTCTTTAGAGGGAGTTTGCCCACAGCTGCCCTTCTGTGTCTAAGGAGAATTTAGCTTCTGAGGAACAAACGAAGCCTAGACTGATAGAAGGGAGCCTCAAGAAGCACATCCTTTTTGTTTGTCAGTGGTCAGAAGTCTTGCTCTTTGCTTTTTAAAAAGAACTTGCTTTTATTTTGACATTAACTTTTCTTTGCTCCAAAATAGAAACAATTAGCACAAATTATTAGCACACTGTGATTAATAAAATTATTTTCACTTAAAATGCATTTGAAGAAAAAAAACAAAACTTTAGAATAATTAGTTCCTAACTGGATTTTTTTTCCCTGGATTTTTTGTGAACAATTTATATTCCAAATAAAACATTTTCCAATCTTTTAATCGATTTTTAGATCAATGTTAATAATTGACTGTAGGAAAATTCAGAAATTAAATTCTATGGACAAATTTTTAATCAGAAGTCAAGCATCAATATCTATCACTGTCATAGCATTAAATTTGATGGTATGATTTTTTTATTCTCATTTCCATTCTTATTATTAATTAATATCTAAGTTTTACTTACAATGATTATTTTCAGTACTATTTCATCAATATCTTGGTATTGTCTCATTCAGTGCAACTTGGTATGATATATACATATAAGGCATTATATAAACACTTTTAAAATATGAACTAATACAGCAGCACTATTATTAAGTCATTGCATTCAAGGTATTTACTATTGAATCAAATTCTATTGGCTAGATATCTTAATAAAAATTTTCCTGTTTTGTGAGAAAGATGCATAGAAAATATTTTCATGTGTAAAGGATGCCAAATTTTGATTTGTATGTATTAATTTGATGAGGCATTGTCATGGAGTTAAAGAATCTTTTAGTTGTGACAGCAACCGACTTAACGAGCTGATTCTAGCAATAATTGAGTTTCTGTGCTTTTCTTTTAATTTCACTACCTGATGTTACCTGAGAGCAGTAGACTTTATTTCAGAATCCCATTAGGTACCATTATGAGATCCTATTTCCTGGGGTTTTAAAATCTAAATGTCAGTCAATGTGTTACAGTAAGCCTAGCTTTCGTTTGATTCTCATGGCTCTACGTGGTGGGAAAAAAACAAAAGAAGTATGTTCCATCATCCTGTCAAGGAGGTTTCTTAACAAATTACCTTTCCCCTCAAAAGAAAACACAGAGAGGCTTTTTGGTTGCTTTAACAATTCTCATAGTTCATATCTTCTTTTCTAGCTATTAAAAGAAACAAAAACTGAAAACCCATAGAGCACGGACATCCTGACAACTGATGTCCTTAAGATTTATGAAGAAATTTAAGTATTTAATACTGTATAAGAGCAAGCTGTGCTTCTTAAGGATATTTTAGATATGTTCACAAACCCCTGCCTTGTCTAAGAACAAAAGTGCCCAATATATATTTCATTTGACCTGCAAGAACATTTGACTTAAAGTTTCGATATTGATATTTCCTCTTCCTGTAGCTATTTTGTAGTGAAAGGTGCCCTCTACATCATTTTCCCCATAACACTTTATAACTATTTTCTAGTTTTAGCTTATTGCTTGATTTATATATATATATATATATATATATATATATATTTTTTTTTAACCTCACACATCTTTAGCACAAATTAATGTCAGCTATTCATGTCTCACTCTTGGTGTAATTCCAGAGTGATCAATCCAAAGCTAGAGAAACTGTAAATTACATATTAAATTAACTGTTTTTTTTTTTGTAGACTCTGGGTAGATGTACTTGAACTAGAATTTTGTCATATCAAAATCCTTTTGACAAAAATTAAAATTTAACTGTGAGCTGGTTTAAGTCATAGATTTCTTACTATGTTTTCATTACTTGTAGGGATACTCCTCCAATTGTTTTACATGAAAGCCCATCAAAAATTGCAGAAAGAACAAACTGGTACTTAAACATTATGACAGCGTGATTGCTTATATATCACATTTCCTGTTGGACCAATGAAGAAGGAATGAAGACACATCTGTCTTCTTTCAAAATTGTAAAGATCTTGGTCATTTGCCTTTACCTTGAATTGGAGGAACTGGTTTATAAGTGGCTTCAAATGAATCTGTCAAAGCACCCTGAAGTGGCCTTATTCCTGGTCAAGGGTTTAGCGTGGCACAGCCCTTCTGCCTGCCGTGCATGCAGCAGCCTTGCTGTGATTTTTCCAGGTTCCACTAATGCATTAGGTTATGTAACTATGAGCTCAGCACTCAGTTCCCCTCAGACAGTCTGTCATAGACTATCCTGATCTACAATTACATGGTTCTCCTCTAGCAACAGTAGAAAGAGCAACACATACGATAGGATGTGCATTCTGGTCAAGAGCTAGCCATAACAGAGGACTTTCGACCCCTCCCTTGCTGCATTTCCCATTTATCCATACATCTAAAACTGTAAGACAGCTCAGACCAGTTCCACTTTTGCTGATGAAGGTAGAAATAAATGCAAAAAAAAATGGTTATATCATGAATAAAGCAGCCTTTTGGAAAAGAAAAATCTGGAATGAAACAATCACCACAGAAATTCCTAAAATAAAGCTACAAACTTCCAATAATTCTTAGAAATTAGGGAGACAATTTAGTCATTGAGAAAATAGTCATATTAATATTTTGAAAATCACTTGTGCTGAGCACTGTGTTTAGTACTATATATATATATATATACATTTATATTATATATTATTATATTATATACTATATATAAATATATAATTTTCCCCCCTATTAACTATGTACAATAGTTTAAGGAAAAGGCTAAGACCTTCTCCATTTTACAAATAAAATGACATTGTCAGAGATTTTCAGGATCACCTCATTAGTAAATAGCAAAAGTGGCTTTTGAACTCAGGTCTTTATGATTGTAAAGTCTATACTTGCTATAATCCATACCCCATAAAACACAAAGTCTTAAGTCAATGAAAAACATAAGTCATATAGATTCTAGAGAAAGGAAATCAGAAGTTTAGGTTTTATTATATGATTTTCTTCCAATTTTAATACAGCTCTGCTCACAGCACTTTTCATTGACTTGACTCCAGAGGCATTGATAAATGCTTAACCACAAGCATTTTATTTTGTATACTTTGCTGAACTCACTGTACTGTGGGTTGATGCCTTTGAAATATAAAGTATAAATAGAATCGAAATACACCATGAGTTCCTGTTATACAAACAAAGATTTAGAATATCAGCATATCATATTATGAGAGAAACTAGACATGAGTATCAGATCAGACACCGTCCTTTAAACAACGGAAGGCAAATAGATATTTAGCCACCACTATTCTTCAGTTATTAGGCCAAATATATGAACTGATGTTAAAATGATACATTTATATTAACACTTGTCTGCTTATGTCTACAAATATAATTCTATTTCAGTGGTAGATAGAACATACATTACTTTATATTGCAGGCAATTTTGCCATTCAGCTGTTATTAATTAATAGATTGACCAGGGAATTCATTGTCCAAGCTGGGGTAATTTAAGAATGAATAGGGCTATTGATAGTATTCTGGAATAAAAGACATAAATGGAAATAGTATATAGTCACTTTGTTTATGAAATGCCTACTTTGCATTTAAAATTGTTTGAGACACTGTGGAAAGATATAATGAAATTAGAAGATCACCTCAAAAGTTGACAATATAGTTAGAGACATAAAATTTACCCATGGAACATCTAGAAGATAAAACAAAAGAATATATAATTAAATGTTAAACATAAGGTACTTTTTTAAAGTGCTATAATAATTTCAATAAGGAAAAGTTTCTTGAAGGGAAAGCTTCGTGCAAAAGAAATGAATTTTTCTGAGTTTAGGAATCTGGATTAATACACACACACACAAAGCTAAAATCTGAGTAGCATTTCTTGGTGACTTTTAACCAATGTTCTGCCTCCACTGTCCACTTAATAATTCCTCTAGTCAACAAAATGATAATAAATAGATTCAAAAAGGTGAAAATTATGGAACAAGCCTGGATTATTACCCATGGTTGAAGCTACCTTGTACTTAAATTTGAAAACAGATTAGTATCTTTCAACATTGTCATGACTTTAAATATATTTATCAAATGTTTCATTTTGTATTTCATCAGTTTACCTTAGAGGAATTGTATGAAAAACCTATTACCACAACATTACAACTGCTAACAAATTATCTCAAAGCTAAGTTATTGCAACAAGCATGTTTTCTCATTGGTGTGACTCTGTAGATTGACAGCGGTTCAGCTGATCCATATGGGGCTTGGCTGGGCAGCTCTACTTCAGGCTGTGTATTGGCTAAGTTGGGATGCAAGCCGTGGTTCAGATCAGTTCTTCCATTTTTGCTTGTTCTGCAACCCAAGCATAAGGTGCAGCACCTACCTGAGGCATATTGTTTTCTAAGTAAAGCACTGGAACACAAGCATAAACAAAACCACATATAAATATTTACAGCTTCTATATGTCGTCTGTCCATTCAAATTGCATTGGCAAAAGCCAGTCATATAGTCAAGCCTGGAACCCCAGGGGGTAGGGATATATGTTCCACCTGCAGAGGAGTATGGGTATATTTTGAACAATAATTTAAACTGTTACAGGAATTATCTCTTTCCATCCAGATTTTCTTAAAATAGGGTTTCGATATTGCCATTTCTGTTTCTGTTGTTGATTCTTTAGTATTAATTATTTGGCCTACCTCATGGTAATATAAAGGCGATAAGGGTATCAATTTGAGGCTACATCTTTAAACAGTTTTACATTTGGAGGAAAATAAAAAATAATGTATATTATCTCCTCATATTGGAGATCCAAGTCAAGATCTGCAGAAATAAATTTCTGTTTAAATAAACATTTATTCATTAAAAAAAATTCTGTTGAGCACCTATTCTATGCTAGGCACTGTTACTAGTACAGGCTATAAGAACAGACATACACACATCCCTGGAGCAGCCCACAGTCTACATCAGGAGATGATGTACGGACAAGTACATCCTTGTAATACAAGTTTAACTTGACCGTGGTGAGATCGATAATGTTAAGTATAACTGCATATCTACGGAGGGACTACTGGATGACTTGATACTGTCTAGAACTAAAGTGAAGCACTGAGACAATAGTGATGCTGGATACAGGTTGGTATAAATCAGGCCCAGGACAATATCTAAAAACTCTCTTTCCTGTTGTCTTTTCAGGTATTGTGGGAACCTTAAAAGAAGTGCTTAATTGTTCAATAATACAATTCAACCTGCAGAGTTACTTTCCAAATATGTTTTTACTTTCTGCTTAGGTAATTTGCTCAGTCTCCAGTGGTTATTTAGGATAGAAGTTATAGATTTTGTATAGTTACATTTACAAAAAGAGGCTGACTAATTTAAGACACTGGTTGTCAAAGTTGAGTGTGCTTAAAAATCACCCAGGACAGCTTATTTAAGGAAAGCTCCAGGCTTACATTCCAAGTATTTCGGTAGAGTATTATGGGTGAGGCCCAGGAAATTGCATTAACAATGAACCTCTGTGTCCGCAATCCCCAGGGTATTCTGAGGGAAAAATAACTTGTTTGTAATGTGAATACATTACTTTATTCCAAATCATTAGCATTTATACTGGTAATAGACTTGCTTTGCAAAATTCTGACTTATTATCCAACTTAATGATTTAGAATCTGATATTCAGTTTTGTTAACAGAGATGCACTTTCACAGGATCCAGGAGAACCTGTTAAAGGTTAAGTGAAAGGAAAAAATAATGACTAAATGACTTTGCCCAGACCAGGTGATCTCCTTAACTGAGCAGCATATGTGTAACTTCTGCTCATATTTAAATATGTTTGAACAATTAAAAGAAATCAAATTAAAGTACATAAGTACAAGCCAAGAAAATTTTCCAAAATGTATATTTAAATATAAAATACATAAAAAGCAAAAGTAGCTTGTATAAGTTTAATATAAGATAAAATAGTTAAGAATGAGAGACTAAAACACAACTAAAATAGAACTAAGCACTACAAAATAAGTGTTAAATTAGTTAAAAAAATATGGAGATAATTGGGTCAAAGTTAACAAGTAAACCTAAGAAGAAAAAAAAAAAGGAAGACTATATTACCAAGAAAAGACATAACAAACTCAGAATTTTTTTGATCTAGTGAAACAGATAAAGCAATCAACTAAAAAAATATATATATAAGAAAGCTATTAGTAAGCAATTAAAAGGACATGATGCTAAAAGGAGCTGAAATAATAAAATAAAATACGAAAAAAATTAAGTGCAAAAGAGAAAAAAGCTAAAGGAGAAAAAAGTAAATGCTAAAGAAAGTACTGATAGTAAATATGGGACGTAACATCTGTGTGAAGCATCAACAGGGCCTCACATAGCTGCTGCTAAAGCTCGAAAATTTATAGTCAATTTTGGGGCTAATGTTTGGAGTCCCTAGAAAAATGTCTTTAACGTTAGGGGCCAGAAAGCAAACCTCTCAGCTTTTGTTGTTTCCCTCACTCCTGGTAATTATCCTACTAAATTAGTTTTAAAGAAAGGCCAAAACCCAAATACTTGCCAGCCTATACTTTTTAACTTCCTGCAGCAAGATGGCAAGCACCCTTCTACCAGCGAACAGTGTGCTTATCTGAAGGAGTTATTTTGCTTTTGGGGGCAAAATGCCTCCATTTGTTGACCAGAATGGGAGAATAACACCTCTGCTACATGGATAACTTACTTATATCCTACTTCCTAGTTAGGGTTTATTTGCCTCTGAAACCAAAGGTGCCTTTTTGATTTTCAGGACATAGTCTTACAGTTCTGAGTGAAAATCCTAAATAGTAATTGATAATATAGTATTAATCAAGAACCCATAGATATCTTAGATGACCTCTGACAAGAATATGAGTGTTGCACTTTGATCACTAGAGTTATTTAGCTATTTAGACACTGCTATTACTTCATAAATATTAGTTGGTTTTTTTCCTTCCCTTTATTTATTCATTGACCAGACTAATATTCACTGAGCACCGGCAATGTGTCAGGAAATATACTAGGTGCTGGAATATGATGGTAAATAGGATTAGCCAGTGTGTCTAATGAAGCTTATAAACCGAAAGAATATTTGAAGAAGAATAACAATAAACAGCCAAAATGTCAGATAAGAACATGTGTTATGGAGACACTTTATTCTGTTGATGTGCTAGTGAGTAGCTACTCTAGTAGAAAATCCAAGGTAGACCTCACTGAGGATGATTTTAAAGCTAACTAGTGAGTCTCAACAGATTTTTTTTTTACAAAAGAAAGAAAAACAAACACGCATTTCAAGAAAAGCCCTAAAAATTGAATGAACTTGGTACTTTCCACGAATCAAAGGACCACCAATTTGTCAGGAGCAGAGTAGAAGAAGAAAGAGTAGTATGTGATGAAATTGGCAAGGCATAGATAGGGAGGCCAGGAAAGGGCTTCTTGAATGTGGCAAGGAAGTTAGGTTTTACTGTAGGTACCGTGGAAAAGTATTGAAGGATTTCAAACAGGGAACTGAGATGAAGAAATTCACAATGAAAAAAGATCTTGCTTGCTGTTGCATGGGAATGGGCGAGACTAGAAACAGGAGATGAGTTCAGTTCAGGCAAAGAGGTCACCTGGACTATGCATTGTTGGGATATGGGGAGATGTAGCAGGATCTGGACATGTCTCAGATGGCAGAGTCCACAGAGCTTAATGATATAAACAAGGAACTTAAAGATTTTTTGTGTTTTTTGTTTTTGTTTGTTTATTTTTAACAATCAGATAATTGTTATTCTTATTGAGACGGGTGAATTTTGGAAAAGATTTGATTGTGAGCATAGTGGACTATACAGGAAACCTTCCTTTGGCAGATTATTTCTAACATATCTAATATGTCTAATATGGATATAGTTCTGGACTTCTGGAAATGGAGAAATTAGAGTTTGAATTGAAGATGGGAATTGTTGATTTGCTGATTGCTTAAAAGCTGTAGTTACTCATTCATCTCCTTTGTAGTTATAGATTTTTAGGTCATTTCTAGTGTTTTTGGCAGGGAGTTTTACAAAGAGAAAGGCCACACCTACATGTCTACAGTGTAATGACCCAGCTCTTTTAGTCATCAAGTTTGCTATTCCCCTGACTTTCAAATGCCTATCAAACTGCTCTCCATGGCTTGTGCTCCCAGAAGTCTGGGTTCCTTTATTATTTATGAATACTTTCCCTCCTGGCCTATTCTGCCCCATCTTTTCTTTCATTCTCTGTTGGGGAAGGCTTCCAGTGCCCTGAAAGCTTCAGTCTTTGGTGATGGGTCCTTTCTCAAATTGAAACCCAACAGTAAATTTTGTAGCACAGTTTCTCTAGTTCTAAAAAGGAGGTGCAATGAATATTGGTCTTTTAGGATTCTTGTGAAATTGAAATATTTAAATGAGCCATATATCTATACATGTTATTATTTTCAATATCATTTTTACTGTCAAAACAGTTCTTGCTGTCCTTTTTTTTAAAACACAGAAAATAAAACATAAACAGTAGTATCAAGAGCTTTATCTAGAGTCAAGTAATCATGTGTTTGAGTTTACCATGGTATAAGATTATTTTGATGAACTCATCTTAGCAAAAGGGAATTTAATGAATATTTAGGATTCAAAGAATCGGCAGCAACCTGGGAGACGTGCTTTGGGAATGAGCAGGACTCAAGGAGGGCCAGGTGGGCAGATGGCTCCGCCAGAAGCTCAGTTACTATCCTGAAGGAAACTGTGCCTCTCCCAAGACTTCGCTGCTGCTGTGCCATGATGAGTGCTTCAAAGGGTGTTTGCCTCCTGTTTTGACTAAGTCCACTTCCAAAATTCTGGAAGAGAGAATTCCTTGGCTGAGTTCCTCTGGGGTGGAGGACAATGAGATGTGATAGCTTTGGTCACGTTCAACAGTGTAGGAAAGAGCAAGTAATTAAGAAAGAGTGTTATTAAGGAAGGGGAGCAAATGCCAATGACTAGAATATTAAGCACTATTGTGGCCTACTCCCCTTTAAATTAACAGTTCTTTGGGTATATATATATATATATATATATATATATATATATATATATATATAAAATACATATATATTGTATATATAAAAATACATTATATATTATATATTGGGTTGTCGGAAAAGTCATGACGCATTTTTGCAACGAAAAACAGGAAAAATACGCCATGACTTTTCTGACAACCCAATATTTGTATATACCATAACACATAATATATTTTATATAAGGCATATGTATTACATTTATGTATCTCATATATGTCATGGCCTTTGAAGTTTGAAAGATAATAGGTTTCAGTCTTCGTTCTTGTACTTATTACTAATAAACATCATTGCACTATTGTAAGATTTTAATGAAATCACGCCAGTAAAATACTCATGCGACACGTGGAAAATGTTCAGTAAACTTGGATAATGATTATTAATGTTACTAATATTAATATAACACAGGCTGTTTATCTCAATAGAAGGAAAGTAAAAAATACCTAATTTATTTTACAACAGATAACAGCTTAGTCCAAAATTTAAATAAAAGAGCTCATGGTGATTATGAATCCATTACTCTTTCACTACATGTCTGTTCAAATATGTAGAAGTCACTTTTTAATAAATACATTTCTGTTTAAATAACCAAATATCTGAAATATAATTTGAAACATTAGCTCAAAGTGCAATAGTTTTCCCTATGGTAACTTACTCCACATATTGAATTTTTATTGTAATACACTGTCAATACCATAAAGTTCTGTTCTCACAATCTTTCAAGCTAAGCAGTATTCAGATTCTGAAGACACACCCACCATTATTAATCAACAAAAGTTTCTGTCAATCTCAACCCTCAAATGTTCAATTGTATTCTCTCCAGCAAGCCACAAAGCCCTTTTTGATATTAAAATATCTTTAATCTCATCAAGGTCTATTGCACAGTCCATTTCTTTACGCTATTAATCTCATTATGTAACCTCCTTGGCCAAGTCACTCACTTTAAAAGGACTTCTCTTTTGCCATCACTGTGAAGACCAATGGAAAAGATGATAGCTCTTTTCAAACCTCAAAAGGGAAGAAAGTGATCTATTCTTTATTACACTTTATTATGTCCTTTTAAAAATCTTATCATGTATTAGTAGTAATATTCATGACACTGGAGTACACTTACAATAGTCAGCTCTCATGGTTATCAGAAAGCTTCACTTTAACATTTAATCAACTCTAAAAGCCATTCATTGCTTTGGTTATTCCCAGTGCAAGGAACATTATCCATCAGCATTTTTCTTTTTGCATATTGAAGCAAAATGGAATAGGGGATTGAACATAGCTCTAGTAGGGACTTATCTGATTTTTAAAGGACATTTTAATTTCCATAATATCTTTTCCAAGGAGCCTGCTGAGTGACCATTTAATCTACCAAATTTAAGAAAAACTTAAAAGCATTGTCTTCCTTTCTGTAGTTAGGGCTTCTTTCTAGAAATGAGCAGGTTATCTTGGTGTACCCTCAACCAAAACAATACATGAAAGGCTGGTTTATGTAGTTGTAGTGGAAGCTTTTTCCTTGTGTGGCAGATACTGGGATATGAAGAGGTCTGTCAAACCATAACTATCTTGTTTCTGTGGTGAAGCTAATGGAATAGCTTCTTAGAAGCATGTTCATTGAGATCTACCTTAACAGACTTGAATTTCTGAAAGAGAATGAAGCCTTGGAACGTCTCCTTCCAGCCCACATATCCTCTAAAGCATTATCTCTGAGGAACTATTAAGCTATTATCATCTTCTCATTGCTATTACTGTATTATTGTTAGTCTGACATGAGTAGCGGCTCAATCAATGTTTCTGATAAAATAAAACCTGTTTCTCAACCTGGAGCTTACAACACTGTAGGAAAATGATTCTCTGCTCCCTAAGAAACTCAACTAAAAATCCAAAGGATATTTTTCTTTTTTTTTTTTCTTGTTTGTGACATTTAGGAAGCATTTGACACTTGATTAAATCTGTTCTTTCCTATTTTATTGTCTGTTTTCTGCCTACATTTGTGACCACTCATTATCTTCTTTACTAATTCCTTTTTGTGCTTTTGAAATATGGGTTTTTTTTTTTATGTTCACCAAACCCACAACCTCAAAAACAACAAAAACAAGGAAAACTCTTCTTTCTTTATGTACTTCAAATATTGTTCTATGCCTGAGCTCCAGTCTGGATCCTAACATTATTTGGAACTTCATGCTGGGAGCTCCTATAGAAATACCCCATTAGCGACTCACGTACATTAAACATGCATGCTCACACAGCCATTTTCTGTGCATGTTTGTCTCTGGTTCTATCATAAGTTCCTTGAGAGAAGGGACAATATCTCTTACTCCATTTATTCCATTACAATTCCTCATTATTTTGATATTATAGGAATTGTATAAAGATGCTGTATAAAGATTCATGAGGAACTAAGTCACTTAGTACAAGACAGACTTCTGTGGCGTGCTTTGTGTTTTTTGTTTATTTTGGTTTACAATAATCTATGTCAGTATAGTCTAGAAGAACTAATGCTGATGAATATATACATAGCTGACAAGCAGCTAAACTTCATTACAATGTGCTTGGCAGCATGCTAAGTGATTTACATACATTATCTTATTCAGTACCACACTGTAGTGATAGCACAGTCACTCTGGTAATTTTTTATTACTTATATTAGCGCTGAAGAAACTGAGCCTCAGAATGTTGGAATTGGATATGTTCCAAGTACCTTGTCTTCATTGGAGGACAGGTACATTAAAATGAACTAAGGCTGAATTTCTCCAGCACTGTGGGATGGGTGTTCAGAGTTAAAATTAATATCATTTAGAAAAAATAAAGACATGCATTAGTTTTACATATATGGTTAAATTTGGAAGGATGAAGTTATTATAATTTCCCCTTTATGTAGTAAAGTTTTATATTATAAAAAATGTTAACTTTATATAGTCTCTAAATTTACAGAAAAGTATTGCAAAATTAACTTGTCATTTGTGTTCAAATTTACAAATTTAACACTTCAATTTAAAATGAAAGAGTACTCTCTTTCTCCTCGTTGTTCATTTTGTTCTGGCATAGAGGCCGACAAGGAAAAATCAGAAGCTGTTTTCTAAAAAAAAAAGTAGACATGAAACCATTAACCTCATTTAAATATCTGAGTTATCTGGTGGTTGAATTTCCCAACAGTAAAGTTGCACCTAATATCGATCAACTTTAGTGTCATCAACAGATGTCCCTAAAACTGTTAGCAACTAATGAGTTGTTTAAAGGACCTTAATAGCTAATTAGTCTAGTCAAAACCCCATCAACTCCATCTTTGAAAACTATATGAAAATAGAGTCCATTGTCCTTTAGTTTTGAAAGGACATGCATTTCAAATCAGTTAAGGCAGAAAGACCAATTATCTGGTGAATTTGTGTCAACCAAAGTGTTTTGAAAAGCTGATGGAAATGATAGCTACATTAGAGCAGGCTGTGTACTGAGTCAGGTAGAGGAATGAAAAAGAGGATGTATGTAATCTTAATGTAAATATATTAGCTCCCAAAGGGATATTAAGTAAGATGTGTGTGTCTTCCTCTAACGGTTCCCAGTGGTTTTTAATAATGAAAGCTCATATTTAAAGGCTTCTATCTTTCTATACCTCTTTGAGGGGTTAGAAATATTTGTGGTTTTAAAGTTCTTCATTATATCTTTTTAAACACTTTTTCTTTTTCTTATATTCCAGTAGCCACGGTTATGTCATTTGTTCTGTAATTGAAATGTTACAACTTTTATTTATAAAATTTGTTCTTAGAAAAAAAAGAGAGGCATTTTCCCTTCTTGTTATGTTATCTATAATGATGCATCTGATCCAAATTATGGTCGGACAAACGCACACGTTTCAGTATGCAACTTTTCAAAAGGCTACAGTCATGGGATGTTAATGCACTTTTAATTGTCATAATGCCATTGAAAAGGTAGATTTATTTAGCAAGTTACTAATAAAGGCTTTGCTATCACTCTTGGAAAACAGTTATGTAAATACAAATATGTGGTGAGGAAGCATATTTTGGCATGTAAGATTCTTGAACTACATAATATATTCTTGAAGTTTTTACTCTGTAGTAAATACTCAATTTTTATTCATACTGATTTCACTTAACATGTTTTACTGGGAATAAAAGTACTGGAAGCTTTTTATTTAGAAATTAATTGCCTTGTATAGCATAGAGATAGTGAAAATGTTCTAGATTTTATGTAATACAGCCCAAATATTGAACTTTTAATTTAATTGAGCTTTTTTTTTTGGGAAGACTAACTTCCATAGGGGTCTGTCAGGAAAGCCTTGTTGAAAAGGTTTTTTTTCCCCATTTAAAAAAAATAAAGTACAGTTTAGAAACAGCCAATTAACATTTTAGTATACAATTATACAAATTTGGGCAAATGCATATGATTGTGTAACATCATTAAGCTAAAGATATAGAACACTTTGATTATATCACAAATAATTTTCCTGGAGGCATTTTGTAAGTAATCCCCACTTTCATCCAAAGCCCCGAGACACACTGATCTGATACCAGCCTCCATTGCAGCCTTTTTCAGTTGACATTATAAATGGAATTATTCAGTATGTCACATTTGGAGTCTTAACTTCTTTCACATCACATAATGCATGTCCGAATCATTCGTCTTGTGTGTACCAGCAGTTCAGTCCTTTTTATTGCTGAGTAGAATTCCATTTTATGGGTGTACCATGGTTTGTTCAGCCACCCCTAAATAGACATTAGGGTTGTTTCCAGGTGAGGGTGATTATGAATAAAGCTGCTCTAAATATTCACGTAAAGGTTTTTGTGGAAACATAGGTTAGCATTTTACTAGAGTGAATAACCAAGAGAAGGATTGTTGGGTCGTATGTTAAGTGTACGTTTGATTTCATAAGAAACTGTCAAACTGTTTCTAAGGTAGCTGTACAATTTGTCATTTCATACAGACAGTGTATCAGAGTTCCAGTTGTTCTGCCCTTTTGCCAACTTTTGGTATTGTCAAATGGGCCTGATGTGGTATTTATAATAATTGTAGTTTTAATTTGCATTTCTCTAATCTCTAATGATACTGGACATCCTTTAATGAGTTGATTTACCATTCTTTTGAGGAGTAGTGTTTAACTCTTTTTCTTTCTCTCTTTTCTTTTCTTTTCTTTTCTTTTCTT
>NW_017731465.1:17308-26515 GCF_001890085.2 Hipposideros armiger | reverse complement strand
TTTTGTATGTTAATTTTCTTATTGAGTTTTGGAAGTTTTAAAATATATTTTAGATGTCTATGCTTTATGTTACAAGTGCTCTGAGTATATTTTCTCCCAGCCTGTCACTTTTAATCCCCTTAATATTGTCTTTCAAGGAGCAAATGCCCTTTATTTTGATGAAGTCCAGTTATTTTTTGTTTCTTTTATGATTCATCCCTTAAGTGTTGTATCTAAGAAATTTCACCTAACCCAGGTTCATGAAGATTTTCTCCTGTGTTTTCTTCTAGATGTTTAATAGTTTTAGTAATTGCATTTAGGTCCGTGATCAATTCTGAATTATTATTATTTTTTAATTGAGTATGATGGAGGATTAATGATTCACACTTTTGCCTATGGATATACACTTGTTCCATCATCATTTGTTTCTCCATTGAATTGCTATTGTACCTTTCTCAAAAGTCAATTGGCCATATATGTGTGGGTTTATTTCTAGATTCTCAATTCTGTTCCATTGATTTATGTGTCCACCTTTTCACCAGTAAATACTGCCTTTATTTCTGCAACTTTATAATGAGTCCTGAATTCAGGTAATGTGTATCCTCCAGCTTTGCTCTTTTTGGGGGCCTATTCTAGCTTCTTTGCATTTTCATGTATATTTTAGAACCAGGTTGTAAATTCATACACACACACACACGCACGCACGCACGCACGCACGCACGCACGCACGCACGCACACACACACACACTTATGACCAGGCTAATTAGAAGTTTATCAATTTTATTAATCTTCACAAAAATCCTCTGTTTGTTTTGTTATTTTTATTTATTACTCTTCTGTTCTTAGTTCACTAATATCTGGTTATTTCTTTTTGTTTGCCTTGGGTTTACTTGTTTTTATTTTTATTTTTTTCTAGTTATATAAGGTTAAATAATTAACCTGCAACCTACTTTCTTTTTAAATATAAAAATCTGAATTTTCTTCTAAGACTACTTTAGTGGCAGCCCCAGGTTTTCATATATTATATGTTTATTTTCATTAATTCAAAATATTTCCTGATTTTACTTTTGTTTTTCTCTTCAGCCATGTTTTATTTAGAAATGTGTTGTTTAATTTTCCAAAATGTGGACACTCTGCAGATAACTTTCTCTTATCAATATCTAGTTTAATTTTATTATGGTCTAAGAACATATACTGTATAATTCATTTATTTTAATTTTGTTAAAGTTTAGTTTATGGCCCTAAGTTTGGCTTACCTTGGTAAAAGTTACATGTATAATTAATTGAAATAATGTGTATGTTTTCTAGTTTGGTGGAGTGTTTGATAAATCACAATTATGTCAGATTATAATTTTTATTGTTTCACGTCCATTTAAGCTCTAGTGATTTCTGTCCACTTGTTTTGTCATTTACTTAGATGGGTATGATATGTTTTTCAACTATAAAGTGGATTATCTAGTCTTTCAGTTCTACCAATTTTCCTTCATGTGATTTGAGGCTATGTGGTTAGGTACATATTCATTTAGGATTGTTATCAAGTCCTTTTAAATTGATACCTTTGTCATTATTCAGTTTCTCTATCCATTTGCAATATTTCTTATTCTAAATTCTATGCTGTGTGATATTAATATAGTCACTCCAAAGTTTTTAAAAAGTGTTTGTGTGGTATATCTTTTTCCTCTTCTTCCTTTTAGCCTATCAATAGAATTCTATTTTACATGCTTCTACATTGCTTTGTTTTTCAGACAGCTTATAATTGGGTCTTGCTTTATTTTGTTATTCAATTGGACAATCTTGTCTTTTAAAACAAATGTGTTTAGAATACTTACATTACAGTTACTATTGCTGATATGATTGGATTAAAGTCTATGTTTTGTTCTTTTTCTAATTGGTCCCTGTTTTTGTTTCTTTTCTTGAAATTTTTGGGGTTGAGTATTTTTACATCCATTTTATTCCCATTATGTATACTTATTTTAAAAATTTGGTTGTTTTCCCAGCCTTCACAGTATGCATATGTAATCACAATTTATTAATACCTTCAAATGATATTGTCGTACTTCATGTATAGTGAAAGTGTAATGGTTTCTCTCTCCCATTCATTGTGCTATTTTACAATACATTTTATTTCTATATATGCTATAAGCACATCATCCATGGATGGTATTTTTGTTTAAAGTAGCCTATTAGAAAAAATTACAAGTAGAAAAAAGAATTACATATTTATCTTTATTATCCCATTTTTAACATTAAGTTTTTTGTGTAAACACAAGTTTTTGCTTATTATTATATTCTTTATGTCTGAAGAACCTCCTTTACATTTGCTTGTATTTTGGTCTTCAAGTAAAGAACTTTCTGTTTCTCTGTGTCTGGAAAAAAAAAAAAAGAACCAGGTGTTTCTCTTTCATTTTCAAAAGGTAGCTTTACTGAGTATCAAATTCAGGTTTGGCTTTTTATAAAGCATTATGAAGATTTCACTTCACTGTACTTTCACTAACAAGAATTTTGATGCAAATTTTACTTTTGTTCCACTGTATATAATATGTTTTATTCTCTGGCTGCCTTCAAGATATTTTCTTTATCTTATATTTTTCAGCTGTTTGAATAATTTATGTCTGTTTTTGTTTGTTTGTTTGTTTGTGTTTTCAAAACACCTACTTGGTGTCCTCCAAGCTTCTTGAAACTGTGTTTTCATTTTTCACTAATTTTAGAAACTTCTTGTACATTATCATCTTGAATATTTTTTCTACCCCATTCTTTAACTCTTTTCCTCTTATAGATCTCTTAGCATATATGTTAGATTGTGTTTTCCCAGTCTTGGACTATTCTATGTTCTGTTTTGTTTTATGGTAATTGGATCTTTTTCCACCTATTTGCATTTCAGTTCGGATAATTTCTGTTAATGTATCTTTAGTTCATTGATTCTTTCTTCACTTGTATCATGTAGTGATGGGCCATTGGAAATATTCTTTATCACTGTTAATTGTGTATTTCATCTCTAGCATTTCCATATTATTTTTTATAGTTTACCATCTGATCATGTATATTGCCCATCACTTCTATTACAGCCTTCAATTTATTAACTCTATTGTTTTCAGTTTCATGTGTGATAGTCCAACAGCTTTGCTGTAACTTAATCTGATTCTGTTGATTGCTTTATCTGTTGACAGTGTCTTGTTTTCGTTGGTTCCTGTGTCTTATAATTTTGGGGTGAAATCTAGAAATCTTATTTAGAATAGTAGGAAATTACGTTAAAAAAATTATGCTTGGAAATTTACACACCCTCTTTTTCATGGTCTTTAGTGTCAAAGGTCAAGTCAGGGGTTGAACTCCATATGAGTTCTTGTTGCAACAGTTGCCCTCAGTGTACCACAGGTTACAAATGTTTCAAAGTTACCTTGTGTTTAGGTTGAGGAATGATCTTCCAGAGAGTTTTCCGTGCCACAAAAATGTATACAACTGGACACGTTGGTCAGCATTGCTCAAGCAGTAGTTTGCTGTAATTGCAAGTGTTCAGACACTAATGGTAACCACTGTGAGAACCTCTTGTAATTGTAGAAGTCAAACGTGACTTGTATTCATCTTTTGTTACCGGTATATATTGAGTATTACAATTTTAATAGATTTTTCCTTTCTTAAAATGTGTATACAGCTTTTTGGCACCCCTTTGTTGGTCCCTCCCTTAGTTTTAGGTCTTCCCATTACACCTATTTTCAGAGAAGATTTCTTTCTCTTGATGTTTTTCCTAGGATTAGACTGTTATTACTCTCTACATAATACTTGGTCGCTTGGTGGTGGTGAGGGGATCTCTGCTGCTGACTCAGCCTCATTCCAAGGCAGGTGCTATGCCCTGGTTCTCGGGGATGGAGTCTTTTCAGCAACCCTACCCCTCCTCTAGCAGTCGGAGCACTCTTGTGGTCTGGGCTCAGGATGTATGTCTGCCCCTACCCCAGGAATAGAGGGTTTTATTGTTGTTGTTTTTCTGTTTCTCTTTCTTTAGCTGTAATGGGTTTTCATCTAAGAATCCCCTAAGATGACAGTGTTTGTTATGCTTCTCTTGCAATCTTTAGGCTATGGTTCCATGGGGGATATAAGATAGAAGGATTCCAGTGGGGATTTATCTTTTCCACAATAGTTATTTTTCTCCTCCTCCAGGTTTGCAACATAAATGAGGTTTTCTCTAGACTCTTGTCCTCTAACCAGTCTTTAAAGCATATAGTGAAGTCCATGGGAAAAGGCCTTTAAGTGGGTGTGAATTCCTCTTGTGTCTATAACATCTCAAGTTTCTATACTCACATGTGAGCTATCACACTCAGCTTTTCGCCATTTAAAATATTTCATGGTTTCTTCTTACTAGCTTGTATGACATTTGGCATCTTACAGGCAAGGAAGTTCTAGCTTTCTGTTGTTATCTCCATGGATATTCCTGTCTTTCAAGTTTTCGGTTATTTGATTATTATGTAAGCTCAAGTATCTGATGGGTACAATAAAAGAAATCATCTTAAAAATTCACCAGCTTTTTTTGGTTAGTGTTGTAATGGAAACAGTACTTTTTTTGCCATCTTTTTATACCCAAGCCAAAGCCAGCAGTGGCAATTTAATGAATTTTGTAATATAAGTAATATCTGAATTAGAAGTATGAGTGAGGCAATATAAATACATCAAGATAATTAGGAGAATGGCGTTATTTTATTGGATTAGTTTTTTTGGGGTTATTTTACTTTGTGTATGTGCTTCTTCATGAACATGTGAATGAGTTCATAAGTATCTACATGTAAAATGTTGTGTATAATGCAAAAATATTTAATAGACTTATAAAATCAGAAAATAATGATATGCTTTTATGATAAAAGAGAGGCCACCAATGATTCCCTTTCATCTGACCTAACAAAGCTCCTAATTTACATACCAGGACAATAATTTTCTTACAAATACAAAAAGAGTGGGGCTATAGTATATCAAACATTAAACATTTGTAGTCCATGGGAACATGAGCTTTGGGGAATTTTAAATAAAAATCACTACGAAAATCCTAATTTCAATATTCATAATGTAGCATGTTTATGTAGATATGTTTAGACTGCCTCTGTGTTTTGAATACTGTGAGTCTTTTTTTTTTCCTCCTTTTAAAAGAAGGTCCACTTTCCATTAGTGAAATGAGCATAACATTTTCCAAGATGAGTCTTTGCTTTAAATATTTAACCGTATTTTTAAAGACTGAAAAGTTGAACAACTTAATGCATTTCCATCATAAAAATGAAAAATTATATATTCCAGTTGTGTTGAAAAGACTGATGACAGGAATGATTTGAGGCACACATGTTGGGCCTGCTTTCTTGCCATCAGTGGTTCTAATAAAAAAATATTTAAATCTGAACCTTCTGGTTTTTATTCTAGAAATGGAAATATCAGAATTAAATAGCTTGTACGCTCCCCCTCATGTTATATAATGCAAGATGTATGTAATGGTGCACAGCTTGGATTGGAATTTTCTCTATTGTTCCAAGAGAAAATTATACAACAGCATAAAAGAGAGATATGTTGTACAATGAAAATTAGGGACACTGTGATAGAAAAATAAAACCGCTTCCTCTTAAGTCTTAAACATTTTATTGAAGTTTATTCAATATCCAGAAAAGATCACATATCATGAATATAGAGCTTAATGAATTTTCATAGCTAATAGCTTTGTCTAATTGGCTCTGAAATAAAAACCCCAAAACAAAACAAAAATACCCCAGGTCATTACCAACACAACAAAATCTTCTTTCTCTTTCCTTCCACTCACTTCTCTGTGAAAATAACCTCTACCCTTCTAACAGCATAGATTCATTTTATATATTTTGTACTTTATATGAATGGAATCTGGGTGTATGAGTTATTTCTGACTTCTTTTGTTCAACATTATATATGTTAGATTTATCTATATTATTCTATGTAGTTGAAAATCACCCACTGTCATAGTAGTATGATTTTCCGTTTTGTGAATATGGCACACTTTGGCCAAGGATAGGAGTTTGGGTAATTGATAGTTTGGGGGATTTATAATAAGTGCTGCTATGAATATTCTAGTACATATCTTCAGCAAACATATGCACAGTGTCTTAGGTATACACCTCAGAGTAGAATTGCTGGGTCATTAGATATGCACATTTTTAGCTTTGGTTGATTCTGCAATGCAGGCTTTACCAGTTGATATACCAAAAGCAATTTTACCAATTGGTACCACCACCACAGGTTATGAGAGCTCCAGGTACTTTATCTATATCCTGGCTAACACTTTACATTTTTCATTTTTACTTTACTCTGGTGTATGTTTTAGGCTATTGCGTTATGATTTTCATCTATATTTTCCTGATGCAAAGTGAATATTAAACACTTTACATATATTTTAGAGTATTTTTGATATTATCTTTTGTGAAATGTCTTCTTAAATATTTTGCCCATCTCTTGGATAAGGTACGTTTTCCTTATTGATTTGTTATAGAAGTTTATATATTCTAGAAACCAGTCTTTTGTCAGTTATATATACAGAGGATGCCAAAAAAAATGTGTACACATTACTTGTATTCATCTTTTGTTATTGGTATATGTTGAGTATTACAACTTTAACACAGTTGTTTCCTTTCTTAAAATATATATATACATTTTTTTGCACCCTCTGTATATGGTGAACATCTTCTCTCATTCTATGAACTTCTTTTCGTGTTATAAAGGTGGCTTCTGATTAACAGGAATTCTTAAATTTAAGGTCATCCAATTCATCATTTTTTCTTTTATGATTAGCACATTGTGTATCTCATTTGAGAATATTTGCCTATTAACCTCAAAAAATGTTTTCTTCTGTTTTTCACCTTAAAAGCTTTATTGATTTGCCTTTCACATTTAGATCTGCTTTTGATTTCTAACTGATTTTTTGTTTAGGTATGAGGTAGAAACCCAGGTACATTTTTTTCCATAAAGTGGTGCCAGCACCATTTATTGACAATGTCATTCATATCTTAAAACACCAGTGTTGCCTTCATTATTAATTAGTGGAACATATATGTGTAGGTCTATTTTTTAACTCTATTCTATTCAAATGGTAAAGTTGTCTATTGTTGCATTGCTAGCATATTGTCCAAATTCCTATAACTTAGATATTGGTAATGAACTAAGTTTTTCAGTTATGTTTAACTTTTTTAAGATTGCCATAGCTAGTCTTATCACTTTTCATTTCCATGTGGATTTTAGAATCTGGTTGTCTATTTCCATACACACATACACACACACAATTGTTGGCATTTTAATTGGAACGGTACTAAATTTATACATTAAGATGGGGAAGAATTGACACTTTTATAAGTTTGAATTTCCTATCTGTGGAAATGTATACCTACTCATTTATTCATCTCGTCTTTAATTACACTCATGCTCTTTTGGAGATTTTAGTCTAGAGTATTGCATATCTTTTGTTAGATTCATTTAAGAATTTGATGTATTTTGCTGTTACTGTAATTAATGTCTTAAATTTTAATTTTACCTGTATTGGTAATATATAGAAATAAAATTTATTTTTGTGTTGGCTCTGTCAGTCTCCTTGCTAAAGTCATTAATTTTAAAAACTTGTCTATAGATTCTTCTGAATATTCTAAGTAATCATGTCATCTTTAGATAATACTGGCTTCACTTATTTTATCTAACCATTATGCTGTTTCTATCTCTATTTACCCCATGCCTTATGGTTTCTTCTACTAGTTCTTATCCTGCCTGTCTAGAGAACAGGAAAGTTTAAAGAAAACAGAAAAGTAGAAAATAAAAATTCAAACATGAAGATAATTCTGAATAGTCATTGACATCCTCTTAGAACTGTGGTGTTAGGGAGTATAGAAGAAGTTAACAAAAGAAGACTCGATTCTGTGACTTCCCTATATTTAAAACACTTCACTTTTGAAATAGCATCTATAATTGTTAAAATTACGGTGGAGAAGTTTAATGTACTCTGAAGAGATGCCATGCTTTAAATAGTCTGTGCTTGTTACAAGGTGAGATCATTCTTTAAATCTCATAATTTTATTTACAATCTCATTTTGATGTATATTGCTATTGAAACTTGAAGGTATATACTTATATCTTGAGAGTTTTACTTATCTTCTCAAGTCTTAAAATAATTGGAGCAAAATTTAGATGCCATATTATTATTTGAGAATTACAATAGTTTTTGGTTGTGGTATGATTCATGAATGCATATTCTTTCATTAATTTTGAAATACGTATTGAAATATATTGTGTCTGAAAAACTGATGGTCGATGGGAATACAAAAACCAAGAAAATGCATCAGGTCCCTGTTCATATGGAGCTCACTTTGTTGCATAGAGATCATTATGTAACTTCAAGATTTTATCAAAAGATTGTCACGATGGAGCCAACAAGTTTATGTTAGTAAATATTTAACAAATGGCTCTTTGGGGACACAAATCTGAATTTGTAGCATTTACCAATTTCCATAGTGTAAATACTCTTTCCTTAGCCAATTTAAAATAGCCAGTGGTTTAACAACTTGATTATAAAATTCCTGAAAATATAAAATCTCAAGTCAGTATGAGCTGGCTCTAGTACATCACTAGATTTAGGGAATAACAAAAAGCCATTAAGTGAGGAGTAACTTTGGGTAAGGCCAGGAACAGTACACAGGGTTTTGTCCTGGACCCTGTTGCAAATTGTATTTTGGAAATGTCATCTAATATAGTAGGAAATGGTAAAGCAGATATCTTACAGAAAAAGCACTGTTAGGTTTTAAGTAGTTAATGTAGCCTTCCCCAAATTAGACCTTTCTTCATGGACTAGATGATATTGAGGATATATAGGATATAGAGTTTCAAGCTAATTTTTTCTTTTCCATTATGTCAACTTTATTTAATACATTAATATAACTTATTTTGGCAGAATTTGGATACTGACTCTAGCCTTCTGAATTGTAACAACTCTGAAATGTAACCTGGCCAAAGATTTTTCTGAAATAGATTTATAGTAAGTAAGGGATATTTCCTGGCCTAAGAGGGAAGTGTTTAAACAAACAAAAACTTGTACTTAATATCTACTTGCTCTGGTTGTATTATGTGCCAAGAAATAGGACAGGCTTCACCAATATCATTTTGAAGAAACCAGATACCTTTTTTCTTTTCTTCATGTTTTCTTAGTGTACACACACACACACACACACACACACACACACACACACACACACACA
>NW_017731465.1:8550-16440 GCF_001890085.2 Hipposideros armiger | reverse complement strand
TATATATATATATATATATATATATATATATATATATATATTCTTTTGAGTTGATATCAGAAGAATGTGTAATAGTGTACTAAACAAGGAATGGTCACAAGAGCATCCCCAGCACAGATAACAGCAATTGAGAGCCTGAAGGTGGGAAGGAACATGTTAGTTAGACAGTCATTGTGGCTGGAGCAAAAGAATCAAGGCGGAGGGAAACAGGACAAGAGGCTGGAAATGTGGGCAAGAACAAATCTAAAGCTTTGGTAAAGCATGTCAGTAAACTTGAACTTCCCTTCCCACTAACAAATATAAGTTCTTTAAGGGTTTGACAAAGGAAATGATCAGAAAGAAAAATATTAATATATGTTCCAGATTCCCAACACAATATAGTGAGTTGCTTAGTTTAGTTTCCTAAAGTTTTTCACATTGATAAATGGTTGAATTTGCTCCATTGGGATTTAATGCAGATTTTGTAGATTGACTTTAAAGAGAATTGTGGTATCCAATCCTCCTACTTAGAATTTTTTTTTATTAATATTTGTGGTCAAAACCAACACCAAAAAACAAGCTATTTACATAAATTTTGATTAGGCCTTCAAGACTAGTTCATGAGGACATCTACCACCCTTGTGCTGTTTTTCCCTCTCTCTAAAAGTATATTTCCCTCTCTGTAAAATACAAATTAAGGCTGAACATTTATCATGGCAACTTTAAGAGTCAAACTGAAAGTTGTAAGAGGAATTTGAATCTATAGAGAATTTTCTTTGGCCCTATTTGGTGCTTCCTTTAAGTAGGTGCAATTGTCTGCACAGATTATACACACTGTTGAATGAGGTGGTAGGAAAGAACTCATGGAAAGAATTCATGGTGTTGACATCTACTGTTATTCACACCAGTATTGTTTGAACTCTTGAGCTCTAAATCTTATGAAGTAGTTATTCATTCAATCATCTTTTCATTCATTCATTATTTATTGAGTGCCTATAATTGGCCAGATGTTTGGAATAATACATTAATGAACAAATCAGACACACATAATAGTCCTCATGGAACTTACATATTAGGAGAAGAAAATTGATAATAAACAATAAACATCATAAGTAAATGCAGACACATTGAAGAATGATAAATAACATGCATTATATAGCATGGTAAGTGCTATGGCATAAAAAGAAAAAAACACAAAGTATGGTGAATTGAGAGTGTTAGGAGTGAGGAGTGGGGAAGGATGGAGAATTAAATAGTGTGTTTAGGGTAAAGCTCCTTGGAAAGATAAGATCTGAGCCAGCACTTGAATGAAGTGAGAGAGTGAACAAAAGCAGTATCTGGAGAAAGAGTGTTCCTGGAAGAGGGAACAACTAAAGCTAGTGCCCTAAGGCAGAGATATTCTTGGTATATTCTAGAAGTAGCAAGAGAAAAGTTTGGCTGTAGATGACTGAGTGAGGGGTAGAGTTAGGTAATGAGGATCCACTTTCTGTAGGACATTCAAAGCAATTTTAAGGACTTTTGGGTTTACTTTTAGTGAAAGGAGAAGCCACTGGAAGGTTTTTATACAACACTTTGGCTTCTCTGTTGATAAAAGACTTTAGGAAAGTAAGAGTAAATTCAAGGAGAACTATGCAGTAACCCAGGTAAGTGATGATGGTAACCCAGATGAAATCCTTACAATAATTGGCAAAGGAATAGGATTCTGGATACATCTTTAGAGGAGAGACAAAAGTATTTGTATTATGGATGTGAAACAGAGAAAGGCGTTGAGGATATCTTTATGATTTTTACCTGAAAAGCTGGAAATTTGGCACTAACTTAGATGGAAAAAGCTATGATTAGAACATATTTTGGGAAAAGATTATTAAGATATTAAACATCCAAGTAGAGGTGTCATGAAGGTAGTTGATACATAAGTATAGAATTTAGAATTTGATGGTATGATTTTGGAAGTCATTAATATATGTTACTTAAATTCCTTAGACTAGATAAAATCACAGAAAGGTAAAAATACTGAGCTCGGGGCAATTCAGTATTAAGAGATTGGACAGAAAATGAGAAAGCAGCAAAGGATACTGAGGAGGAGTAACTGCAGAGAAAGTTAGAAAACTAACAGTGTGCAGTATCGTGGTATCCAAGTTAGGTAGGTATTTAAGAGGGAGTGAGTAACCAACTATGTCAGCTATTGCTTATGGGACAAAAAACAATGACTGAAATTTAACAATAGAGTTTAACAAGATGAGTCATTATTGACCTTAGGAAGAGCAGCTTCCGGGTAAAAACCAGACTTCAGTGAGTTTAGGAGATAATAGTAGGAGAATTTCCAGAAACAGTGTTAAATCATATGGTGTTTTCCTATAACAAAGAGAAATAATGTGGTAGTAGCTAGAAGGTGAGGGAGGGCATAAAGGACTTTTTTTTTCATTTAATTATGATTTTTTATTATTGTATTTTTCATTTCGTACATTCTTAAGTTGAGTGGTCCATGAAAATAAAATAGTGGTTTAAATGTTTTTAAAAATTCATTTAAAAGGACATTATAACAATGTGAATCGAATTATATAGTCTTTTTTGTTCAAAAGCATAAAAATTACAGTGACAACAAGGGACATAGTAAACAAAGAGATACATTTGTTACATTTAAATGTAACACAAGACATATAGTATTAATATCAATAAAAAGCCTTCTTTATTTTTAATGTTTGTTACTTGAATTTTATGCATTTATGGTTTTATTTGAACTAAATTTATACATTATGTTTAAATGTTTTTAAATAAAAATATTTTATGACAAGAAAAATGATAGTATGTTAATAATTTGATAGCAGTGATACAAGAGAAAAGGAACATTGATGATGTGGAAGAAAGGGAGAAGGACAACCAGAGAGAAATGATTGAGCAGGGGAAAGGCATCTAGTGCAGGAGCTGTGGAAAGACACATTTGTATGGAAACATGGAAACTGATCTACAGGCAACAGGAGTGGAGGCATAAGGTGTGGGTACAGATGCTGCTAAGTGTGTGGATATGGTGTTGGAAATCTGTGAACATTCTCATATGATTGCTTTGGTTTTCTCAGTAAAATCAAAAGTCATGAGCTGAGAGAGGAGAAGGGAGAGAAAGTATGTGGAGTGCAAAGAGAGGGAGTTATAAAAATAATCATCAACGATAGTGAGAACAGGCACGGACTATGTGCCGAGGAGACGCACCAGCAGGAGATAGATGGTCGGTAGAGAGGTCAAGCCATTTAGTCCCACAGCAGCCAAGCTGCAGATTGGCAAGGACTGTGTTCCTGTTAGCTAGCATTTCCTACAGCTGCAACTTTCTTCTACCACTTCCAGTTTAAAGGTGGTAACAACTTACCGCTGCCTGCTGGCACTAGGGTGTTTCAAGAGCCTTTGTTGGTTTACTTAAAATGAAAATGGTGCCTATATTAAACTTTTTAAATTACCCCTTTAGGGTGTGCCTTCTGTTTTCTGCCTAAAACATCAATTGGTACCAGGAGTAGCCTCAGGACGCAAACCTTAAAATTAAGATTCTGGGATTTGCTGGTTTACATATTCTAAAACACACGTATATCCTTCTTGCAGAGTGGAAATGATAATGAGCAAGTGTTATCATCTAAATTCCAAAAAAAAAAAAAAGTGATCATCAGCAAAGAAACATGAGGAAGTGCCAATAGAAGCAAGGTTTTGTGATCAAGTGTCTGTGACACCAAGTAGCTATGGTGAGACTAGGTGTTACAAAGATTGTAACATGGGATATCTTTTCTGAAGGTCGTAGAGAGCCAACAAAGAGAAAATGAAACACAAATTGTCTTGGATGCCAATTGCAGTGTTCAGATGGAAATTTAAAAAAAAGCAGTATTAAAGGATTTCTTTTTAATCTCCTGTAGATATAAGATCAAGCCCAAGGCCTAATTATAACCATAGTAGAATTATAGAAATAATTAAATGTGCAATTCTACCAGATCTATGCTAAGAAAAGGTCATGGATGTGAAAGAGTGGAAGACTGGGTCATGGGATGGGTGCATTAAGGAAGAAACAGATGAAGTTGAGAAATTTGAATCCCAAATACACCTAAATCTTTCTTGTTAATGGAAGCAGATCCTGTCTACATAAGCTAGAGAACTTGCTTCTTAGAGGAATTCCAATTACCCTCAGGCCTAACCACCAATCCTCTTATGGCCTACAAGTATAGGAAGAAGAGCTAGATGTAACATAGTTTAAATGGCGGAGTATGGGTAGTGATCTGGAAGTAGCTGTCCAATGAAAGAGCTGTAAAATCTTGCTGATTTGTATCAGTAAAGGTCTGAAGATCATGAATGAGAGGGATTCTAAAGTTATTAGGCCAAGTAGCATAAAATGTAAGACCAGCATGGGTTGAATTTTTTGAAATGAATGTACTCACTCAGCATTCACAACTTGTATTGATTTAATCACTGGAATGACTATTTATAGTGTGCTAGGATGTTGAATTAAAAGCAAGTTTATTGTCAATGAAATTGAGATGCTGGAAATTGCAGGGCCTACTGGATGGTAAAGGTATCCAAAGGATCAAAGAATGTTGGAATGAATGTATAGCATTGAATCTGCTTAACCAATTCTTAGCTTCAACTCTAGGGAAGACTGGGGATGCATTTTTCTCCAAGACTTCTTAGAAGCTCTGTGATGACTATCCTTTAGTAAGCTAGATATAATGGTGGGAGATGCCATTATGGAATTGTACAACCCAATTGTAATGGGAGTAGTGGGATCTTGACATCCTGCAGTAATAGTGATGCTTACCTGTTAGCAAAACATAGGGACGCTTACCATAATAAACTTCAGTCACAATCAGAGTACTGATCCAAGTAGAAATATTAGCTAATTGCTCACAGAATCTCTAGGAATAAAATAAAGATGCTGTTTGAAACATGTAAGAGGGAAAATTCTTAGTCCAGTGAGCAGAAAATTGATTCAAATTGTTATAGGGGATTTACAGTCTCCTACACAAATTCTAGAAGATCGAAGTAATTTCATAGAATTCAAGATATTTGTTTATGGAGGAAGCTTGGTCTCTTTGAAGAAACATTCTTCAGTGTAACACAAGTGCATCTTCCTCCACATTTTGTCTTGTAGAGATGCAGCCATTTATGAAAGTGTGCAGGAGAATGAGGCTTTGAGTTTTGTAGACACTGGCTCCAGATTGATACTAATCCCCAGTGGGGCTTATAGAGATCAGAAGACATATAGAGTCTTGGACAGAGTTAAACTTATGGTGATTATTTTCCTAGTCCTAGAATGAATATTGAAAATATGTATATTTGGTACATAACAAAACACCCACATTAGGTCCTCAACTAATGAAATGTGCACAGTAAGAGTAGAAATGGCCTAGTAGAAGCTACTGGAACATCCCACCTTCCGATAATATACTGAAAGCAATACTTCATTCCTAGGGAAATTTCAGAGATTTGTGCCACCATCAAAAAGTTGAAAAACAACAGGAGTAATAATTCCTACTACATCCCCATTTACCCCTCCTGTTAGGCCAGCCTAAAAATCAGATAGATGGATGTTGAGCATGACTGGATTTTGCAAATTTAGAGTCTTGATGAAAAGAGCTACAGTGCAGATATTGTATCTAGACACTGGCCCTAGTATGCAGCTTTACATATAACAATTTTGTTTTCTAACTTCTTTGTATAATAAATATAATCTGAAGCCATTTACCTTTACTTGGCAATGAGAGCAATATACGTTCACTGTCTTACCTGAAGATTATTTCTCATCCCTTGATATCATAATAGACCAGAGACCTTGGTTTTCTGACTATGCTATAGATTATCACATTTGCTAATTGTGCAATTGTATTATATTGATGAGATTATGCTAATTGAACATGCCAGGCAGGAAGTAGCAAGAACTCTAATAACCCAAATTGCCTAAGTAAAACACGTGATTGCTAAAGGATGAAAGACAAACTCTAAAAGCTACCTGCCAAATCAAGTGTTGCTTATATCTCAATAAATTTGAGAAAAATTAAAGAAAAAATAAGGCACCGATTGATACTCTAAAATAAATAGGCCTCTGAAAAGGGAGAGATAAGTAGCTGAGCCATTTATAGCTCACAAAGAGAATGACACATGCTTGATGAAACTCTAGATGTTGGAGAAAATCCACATCACATCTAGGGGTGCAGCTCCAACTTTTTGTTGTATAATTCAGAAAGCAGTTTTAAATTGGGAACAAAAAATAAAGGTTCTGTGCCACCTCAAGTTTGTAGTATAAGCATCTCTGCACTGGAACCTCATACCCAGAAAACTCAATAATATAGAAAATATTTGTGACAGATGGAAATATGGAGTGGAGCTCCTGGCAAACTCCAATGGGGGACTCTATTATGGAAGCATCTATTATCCATTAGAAAAGTAAATTCTAGATTTCTACTAGTCTCTGATAGTCTCTAAACACTTGAGCATGGGATGCTCAATACAACTATATAACTTGACATTCCCATTATGAAATGGATGCTATTTAATTTAAAAAAAAATCCAAAAAGTGAGTATGCACTACAGCATCCCACGCTGATTCAAGCATATCTGAAAAGTATAATTGCTTAAGCAACTGTCTCATAGTCTCATGAGATGAGCTCCTATCAAGTGCTGTAGACTTCCTCAGGGGTAACACCAAAAGACAATGGTGAAGAAAAATTCTTCCTTCTGAAGGAGAGAATGTCTAGTTGTCCAAGCCAAACTGAAGGGGAAGAGTCCAAGGTACACTGAGTTATGTGCAATGGCTAATGGGTCAGCTAGAAAGAACAAGACAGGGAGGATAATAAGAAAGTCTGAATGATTGCTATGTGCGTGAACCTTTCTGAATGAGCAGTGTGAAGATATTCCCATGGAAATATTCTTACCGAATGGCTACTATAGATCAACTTCTCAATAATCTGATAGACAATATAATCCTTCGTATCTATGCCTGTCAGCTTCCCCCAACCCCAACAACCCCATGCTTGTTGCTAGGTCTATAGATAGTGACCAACATGGAGGTAATGCATTAGTTCAACAATATACAACAATATAGACCTCTCTTTAAAATGGCCAACCTGACTAACCACCACTGCTTATTGCATAATATGCCAACAGCACAGACTGATGCTGAGACTCTGATATAGCTTCGTTTCCCTGGCAGACCAGCCAGCCACCCGGTGGAAGTGTGGAGCCCTTCTGTCATGGAGCAGACAGCAATTTCTACTCATAAGAATAGATATATTTTTACATGTGATGCACTTTACCTTAACAGAATTTTTTTCAATGCTACCTTAGAGAATGATTTTGCTATTATCATGGTATTTAAATATCATTGTCTCTATAAAACAAAACTAAACAAACACCTCATTTTGTAACAAAGTACAGCAATAGCTTATGTTCACAAAATTTATGGGTTTTACCACTTGTCCTAACCCCAGTAGCATTTAGCTATATAGAACATTGGAATGGCCTGCTGAAGGCTTGGTTAAGGTACAAGTTGAGAGGTAATGCCCTTCAAAGCTAAGGAGCTTTCCTATAGGATGTAACATATGCATGAAACCAGGGCCTAAGAGATGGTATGGTGACTTCTTCCCCATAGTCAGAGTTCACTAGTCTAAGAATCAATGGGTAGAGGCAAAATGGGACTTGTCCTGTCTACTAACTTGTTTATACCTACTAACTGGATTAAGAGGTGTTATATAATGACTTGTGTCCCCCACACATTTATGTGTTCAAACCAAACCCCCAATATGACTGTACCTGGAGACAGAGGTTTTGAGATTTAATTAAAGCTAAATTAAATCACAATGGTGGGGTCATGATATGACAGGGTTTGTGGCTTTATAAGAAGAAGAGAGTTCCCTCTCTTCCTCTCTCTCTTTCTCCTTTCCTCTC
>NW_017731465.1:0-8395 GCF_001890085.2 Hipposideros armiger | reverse complement strand
CAGCTTGAAGGCAGCCAACTGAAAACCAGGGAGAGAACCTTCAGTAGAACCTGATTATGCTGGCAGCCAGATCTCAGACTTCCTGCCTTCATAACTTTGAGAAAATAAATTTTTGTTGTGTAAGACACCCAATTTATGGTATTTTGTTATGGCAGCCAGAGCAAACTAAGATAAGGGTGTTTTGCTTCCATCCCATAATCTTATTCTATGTGCACTTAAAGGTGCTAGTGCTCATGACAAAACACAGTCCTTGTTTGATTATAATGGGAGCTAAAATTGCCCCATTGCCATTTTGAATGTCACAGGCTACTGAAAAACAGACAGAAAAAAGGTTTATTCTACTCTTATGGTGGTTGAAAATAGGGTTGCTTCTATTTTCATAATAAATAAGCAATGTAAGTAAAGAGATCACAGAACTGAAAGGATTCACTGGGCTACTTCTTAGTATATTATCTAATAATCAGGTCAGTGCGGGGGAAAAAGAGTCAAACATAAAGGCAGGACCACAGAAACACTTGGGTTCTTCAGGAATCGAGAGCTGGGTCATCCCACCAGATAAAGCACCCTTGTAACTGAGGTGTCGGTGGAGAGTAAAAGGAATATAGAATTTCAGGAGGACAAAAACAAGTGTGAAACCTACTTAGGCTTGCTTAATGGCCAACTACAGAGACAGGGGCTGAAACGAGTATGTTATTTATTTCTTTTCTCTCTATTTTTTCCTTGCTATCCTAAAAAAAGGATAGAAGTATCAGCTAACATATTAGGTTTCAGGGGTTAGTGTGACTGTATCAATAACATGACATGCCAACCTGATAGGATAGCTGGGAGGATTTTGTGCATTCCTTGTTTGCAGGACAGGAGGACAAATGATAGGGGCTTAGGGACAAAGAGGTGGACTCTATCAATTATCTTCCATTTTAACCTCCACATCCATTACGCCGCCCTTCTCATTTGCTGTGGATCCTGGAAGACTCAGATGTATGGACTGCCTCCCATAAGCTTTGGCCACTGGTTGGGATTGATCAATAGGAAGCCTTAGCAGAGTAGTAGAGGAAGCGGGGAGAGTGAGGTCAGGAGCTTCAAGTCTTGAGTTCCACCATCTCCTATTTCCATGTTTGTAAGTGCCTAGCATTCTGCACAGCATACTATGTAATAGCTGTGCCTATTCATGTAATAGCCTCTGAAATTTTTTTCCCTTTTTTTCCTTGGAAAATGCTTATCTCTCTGAATAGGTTTAAGGTATAGCCTTTTCTAGGAAACTTGCTTCGACTCTACAGTTTGTTCTTGCTAATCTTCCTTTTTACTTTTATTTTTGTATATATCATGACCATTGTCCTACATATATTATAACCTCCAGTCTATGAAGCCCTCTCCTCCCCTAGACTGGTGACCATGTTTTATTCATATTTGTAGTCTAAGCTATAAACACAGTTCCTGACTTATAATAGGTTCTCAGTAATACTTGTTAAAGTGCCAATGAATGAACAAAGGAAAAGGGTGAAGTATGACCTTGGGAAAAATTGAAAGGCAAGGGCAATTGAGATTTCTGATTTCAGTCTGTCATGTTATTGAGATGGTGCTGGTAAGTACAAGGACAAGGTACAATAAAAGATGTTGAAAGCAAAACTCACATGTTCTGCTTTGTCTATAGATAGTTCTGATTTCTAATGCAAAAGCTTTGGTGCAATAGAAGATTCAATATATTCATCAGTAGAAGATAAGCAGAACTAAGAGCCTGAGACTGTAAGAAGCAATATCCTAGAAATGTCAATATAGATTCAACACACGTTTCTCAGCTGTGACTGTTCCTAGCTATTTCTAAGCCTAGAGCAAAACTGTTTTTCAAGGCCTACTCCCAACTTTAAGTGCCCTTGCTAAATGCTGAAGGCAGTTTAAAATTGAGCAATTAAGGACTCAAGAGAAATCCTCATAAACATTTTAGGGACACTTACTGGCTGATTTGTCCCTGTTTCTGTTAAACTCCTGATTTGATCTATTCCCATGCAAAGTTATGAGACTATCTCTAGTAGTTCAATACCTATTTTTTTTTGAAAGCAGATATGATGAGTTATCTTGATTTATAATGTAACAAGTCAAACTCTGTTATATAAATGTGTCTTCTAAAAATATAAGTGAAATGTATTTGTAGGGAAACTTTATTTTTTCCTCAAAAATGGTTTGACTATGATGATCTAATTTAAGGAAAACATAAAGTAGTCAATTAGGAAAATAATCTGGAATAGAACATATGCATTCTAAAACAAATGCATATCTTCAAACTTAGCATATAGGAGACATTTAATAAATATGTGTTGA
Source organism: Hipposideros armiger (assembly GCF_001890085.2). Classification (NCBI taxonomy): domain Eukaryota; kingdom Metazoa; phylum Chordata; class Mammalia; order Chiroptera; family Hipposideridae; genus Hipposideros; species Hipposideros armiger. Next base: position 6,079 of record NW_017731465.1, on the reverse strand, counting down.
GTGTATATATCCTGGAATAAATTCAACAAAATTGAAAACTAATGGAAGTATTGCTATTAACAGAAACCAGAGGCGTTCCTCTTCCCTTGCTTTCTCCAGATGTCCACATCACCATTGCACAGAGCACACGGTGATACTAATGTGCAACAGGTAAATGTTCTGTGCAAGTCATGGCCTGGAATCATCAATGAAATCATAGGTCATTTGTATACACCTAGTGTATTTTTAGGCACTTTCTGGGTGCTGTATTTAGGCCTGGCATCTCTTTCAGTTAATGTGCTGAATTGGTTTTGTTCTTGAATTGGCAGCTTCTTGAGAAATTTTTTTCTACACTCTGCTTCAAAGTAAACATACTGTTGAGAAATATGGTGAGAAATGTTTTCTGGAAAACTTATTAATTTTCCACTTATCTTATTCCAAAGGTTAATGAGTTATTCATTGTCTTTAATTTTGGCAACCATCTGTAATTGGGCAAGCACAATTATACCTGCAGACACTTCAGTATGCATGTATAACATTTCTTTAAAAATAAACAAACAACAAAATTGCAGCAGATCATACATATTTTTACACTAGAAAAGTATGTAAGCTACTGTCAGCATCATATGTGGGTATACTCTAGTGTTACAGCTGTGGCTGGCTTACAACGAAGAAAAAAGATGTGCAATATGCAAATGATTGAGATACCAGTTTATCTACTTCCTTTTGGGTTTGGATGTTGGTTGTTATTTAATCCACAAGGATTTTCTATTTTCTTTCTAAAAATTTCTGTTGCCAGTTTACATTGCAAAATTAAGAACTCGTATACAAGATTTTTTTTTGAAAGGTAATAAAAGCAAGCACTTTGGTTTTTATGTTAGAGCAGTTTGATATATGTAATGTGTACATGGGCTATCAAAAGAAGATTTGTATTTTATTTCTCTTTGTAATTTCTACACAATGAATTCTTGTAAATCATGATGCCAAGTAAAATATGTTTTATTTCTATGCGAAGAAGGTAGTTGTTACTTCTTTCATTTTCTTTATCAAAACCAGAGGCTTGCTTGATGATGACCTAGAATAAATAGCTAACAAGCGAAAAAACTTAAATGTGTCTTACATTTATCTCATCAGCCTTTTCCTCTCTACAGTCTAGTTCATTCCTACCGAGAGGGTGCAAATTTCAAAATAGCTTTTTGAAAACTTTTTTTGAAATTTCAACTTCAAAAGGGTTTGTAAATTGCCTTGTAAATAGTTATCAAAATTTATGATTTTATTCTGTACTATGGAGCAAAAGGAATACAGAGGAAATAAAATAAACGGAGGAAACAAGATATTTGCTCACTTTATATAGAATAATGTTCAATTTTTGAATAAGTAAATGGCACTTTTTAAAACTTTTGTAAATCAGGAATAGTGTGGACATTTACTTAAATGGTTTGACCAAAATATCATAATTGTCTAAAATTATTTTATGTACTATTAAAGGAGCACAGCCAGTTAGACTTCACACAGTGCTTTTTTATAACTTAAGCATTTTATTTTATTATTTTGAAAGAACTCTTTTCAAGCTATGCAGACAGATTTTTTTTATCATGTGTCAAGATTGTATATATAGATAAAAGAAAATAAGCAAAATAAATTGGTTAAGATATTCCTAAAATGTCTTCATATTCAGAATCTGACATTCCAAAATCACTTTTTGGCTCAAACTCACCAATTTTTATTTTCCATGTAACAATTTTTGTGCATTTCTTAAAAGATTACTCCCATGTTATTAGTAGGATTTTCTCCCTGTTGATGCCCATTGTGTAAGTTTTGAGGCAAATGCACAAATAATGAGAGCTCCATCATGCTAGCTGCCTTCTTTACAGTGCTTGTAAGATACATCTTGACTTTAGAGATGTTTAAAAATAAAATAGTGATTCAGAATCAACTAGATTATAATAATAACAATTGATCTATTCTTACATATAAAATAAATAATTGTAGCAACTTCAACTCCCTTATTTCAACCACCCTGAAATTGTAATATATTTTGAAAAATTTATAGAGAAATAAAAGCAATTCAAAGTAGTTGGTGAAGGATTGTGTGACTGAAGGTAATTAATATCTGATGGTGGAGGTTTGGGAAAATTAAGGGAAATAGTGAAATACTCAACTCTTAGCTGCCATGGGTTGGACTTCTAATAATATTTCCTAAAGGACTATTTTATAATTCTATGCCATCTAATTTGTAATTTTATAGATGTCAACCTAAAATGCTCTGTTTCTCTTAATGAAAATATTAAATCGATCATGTCATAGGTAATCCATTCCAATTGCTTAATTAAATCACAACTCATAAGTAATAATGTTTAAAATTACAATAAATAATATAAAAAATTGTCACTAAAAAGTCTTTATAATAACCTGAAATCATGTTAAGTATGTTTTTTTTTTAACTTTATTTTTTAATCCTAAAACGTTGCTGCAAAAACGTTTCTTATACTCCAGAGCAAATTCAGTTGGATTTGGTTTTGTCTCACATCAGGAACAGCATACTCATATACTATCATAAAGATAAAACATGACACAACCATTCATCTTAATAAGTGGCGTGTGAAGATCTGAAAGAACATCTCTCCACAAAAAAAGTGCCTGATATCATCATACTTGATGTTTAATACTTCTACCTAAATTATGAGCAAGTATTCACTTTGTCAAATTTTTAAAATCAAATTTAATTGCATTACAAGACATCGATCATACTGTGACAGTATATTATGTCTTCATTTGTGTTATTTCCAAAATGTTTGTTTAAAAACACATTGTGTATCACTCTAAATTAAATGATGACAGTTATAGCATCATTTTTCATTTTGCAGAGAAATGCAAATATAAAACATTTCTCTGTGTTACAGCCTACACTGCATAAAATGGGATCATGTTTTAGACTTTGTTCAGGAAATAGCACTCAAACTCAGAAAACCAAAGAAGCAAGAAGAGATTGGATGAAGAAAAGAAAGACAGACATGATTCACACTGATGTGAACAAAAAAAGAAAGGGAAGGGTAGACTCTGATTGATGTTCTAGAAACACCAAAACTTTCAGTCTTGAAAAATTGGTGTTTAAAATGCCAATAGTATCTGAAAACCAAACATACCTCTGCAGAACATTTTTTATCAGAAATGGTGTTTATTGAACTTGGCTACTCTGTCGAAGTTTTTAACTTTCCTTGAAGAAAAAAGCTTAAGGACTTGGATAAAATGAAAGCATTTAAGTTTAAAGCTGTAAAAAATTTCTTTATAAGACTTTATTTCATTTTAGGATTAATTTTATTGATTTTTGTAATTGTGAATAAAAAGACAAAACAAAAACAAAAACAAAAGTAAACAACAACAGAAACAAAACAAAAGACTATGTTACCAAGGAAAGAATGCCTGTATATTATGACAAACACTTATCTGACAGCAGATTAAAATCACAATAATGGAATTTTAAAATTGTAAATTATTCTGAATTACATTTAGATGTACACTAAACAAAGTTTAAAATTAAAATTTATAAAGAAGTAACTCTTCCAGTTGTTTAGAGATATTTTTTTAAAAGAGAATGTTTACTCCTTCAGCAATTCTTGCAAATTAAGAATCTCACTGGACATCTGAAAAATGGTTTATTCTGTGGCTTAAGCTATTTTTCATTGGCTTCAGGAAAAATAGAAAATATTTGATTACCTTTCTCAGTATAAAAGAGAAAGAGTGAAATTATCATTTTACAGAGAAACTACTATAGACTCAATATTTTTTGCTAATATCTCATTTACTCCTAACTAAATGATACATCTCACACACACACACACACACACACACACACACACACACACACAAGACAGTCATTAGATTGGTTGATAGAATTATGGTTGCTAATCAGTTGATCTTGAAGTAGGGATGCCATTCTAGATTATTCAGTTCAATCCCACATGGGTCCTTAAAAGTGGTAGCAGAAAGCAGAAGAGTGGGTCAGAGGCAAAACAAAAAGGAGGAACAATTCATAGCATGACAAGGATTCAACCCACTGTTGCTGGCTCTGACGAAGGAAGGGACTATGAACCAAAGATTGCAGATGGCCTCTAGAAGCCAGAAAAGGCCCTCAGCTGAAAGCCAGCAAGGACATGGGGATCTCAGTCCTATTGTGGCAATGAATTGAATTCTGCCAACAACTTGAATGATCTGGAAATAGATCCTCCCATACAGCCTCCAGAAAGGAACTCTGCCCTGCCCATACCTTGAATTAATATTATTGGGTTGTCAGAAAAGTCATGACATATTTTGTCTATGTTTTTCAAAAGTCATTTATTTATATAAAGAACAAATATCAATCAATTACATATTGCCCATTTTATTCGATAACCTTTTGCCATCTTTCAGTGAGCTCATAATTCCTCTTTCATAGAAGGACTTGTCTTTATTTGCAAAAAACTGAACAAGGTGTTGATTTACAGCCTCATTTGAATTGAACGTTATACCACATAAGGAGTTTTGACGAGAGCGAAACAAGGGGAAGTCTGAGGGTGCAAGGTCAGGCAAGTATGGTGGGTGTGGCAACACATCCCATCCAAGCTCCAATAATTTTTGATGGGTGATCAAGCTTGTGTGTGGTCTCACGTTGTCGCGATAGAACACAACTCCTCTACAATTAACAAGCTCTGGACGTTTCTGGATGATGGATTCGTTCAAACTGTCCAATTGCCTACAATACACATGTGAATTGATTGTTAGGTTCCTTGGTAGGAGTTCGAAAAACATGACACCTTTAAAATCCCACCACACTGAGAGCATAACTTGCCTCTGATGAATGTCTGCTTTCAATGTCATTTGAGGCGAATTGTCACGTTGGGACCAAGACTGTTGTGCACCACATTGTTGTAAACAATCCACTTCTCATCACCAGTTATCAGTCGCTTCAAAAAAGGATCGTTTTCCTCAAGTTTAATGAGCATATTGCAGATGTTTATACATGCTGTCAAATGAACTTCTTTGAGTTCATGCAGAACCCAAATATTGAAATTGCTTACGTATCCCAGCTTCTTCAGGTGGTTGTGAACACTTGAATTACGGATGTTCAATGTTTCTGCAATCTCTCGTGTCATGTAACGTGGGTTTGATTCAATCAATGCCTTTATTTTGTTGTCGTCAACCTTGGTGGGCTTCCCTGACCAAGGAGCATTGTTGAGATCAAAATCATAAGCACGGAATTTCGTGAACCATCGTTGGCACTGACTTTCTTGTAGAGCATTGTTACCATAAACTTGATGCAACTTTTCACAAGCTTGACGTGCATTCTTCCTTTTTATGGAAGTAAAACAGTAAAATATGGCAAAAATGTACAGTTTGGTCTACCATCTTCAACTTTTTGTAAAATCTCCAAACTCAACCAAATCGCTCAATGATTTTTTAGAATGAAACTAGAACTGTCAGTTGTCAAATGACATAGCAATAACATAGATGTGAATGACTAGTACTTTCAAAAATGAATTAATGCCATCTGTCACAAACATGCTTCATGACTTTTCCGACAACCCAGTAATATAATACATACATACATATGTAATATGTAACATATAGTATTATTTAATACTTACAAACATATTTTGTACATATTATATATTTAATTTATATGATCATATAAATTATAATTATATATCATATATATAATTATATTAAGCTTCTCCATAGAAATTCATTTTAGAAATTAGAATTTTAGAATTGAATTAAGTAAATGTTAAGGAAACCTGAACATGTTATCATGGGGCTGAAATTAACATTTGAAATGTTTCACAGCTAAGTGGTGGTGGTAGTTGAGGACAATAACAGTTATAGATGCTCCTGAAGTTGAAGTAAAATCACTACATAGAAGAAACCACCAATATTTAAAAAAAATATATTAACCTAAACATATCTTTTGAAACATTTAAATGCATGAGATTTAGTGTACTTTTTACTCTTCTGAAAACTAAATAAAAATGACCTGATTTTTCTTTTCTTTTATATTTTATTTTATTTCAGGTATACAAAACAGTGCAATAGTTATACTTTATACTCCTCACAAAGTGACAAC